>NW_004955421.1:29971465-30003919 GCF_000276665.1 Chinchilla lanigera
TCTCTCTCTCCCTTCCTCCCTCTCTCTCTCCCCCCTCTATGGCATTCTGACATTCTGTGTAGCACTTATGTAATGTAATACAATCTTACTTTGCAGACGTCTCTATCTCTGCACCACCTCCCTAAACGCATGCTAAAAGATATGATTGTGTCTTAAGTAGCTTATGTCCCCTATGTTACTTGGCATGGTCCTGGCAAGAGGAGGTGAGATTAATGAGAAGCAAATAAGCAAATAATGCGTTTCTTGAGCCACATAATTTACCGAATATGGCACAGTCTGGAGTCAAGCAGAGTTGAGAATTAATGAGGGGTAGAAGGGAAAGCAGATTTTTTTTTTTTTTCTATAGCTCTAATTTCCATGGAATCAAAAGAGGAGAATCAGACCTGGGTTTCAAAAGCAACAGGACCTATGCTCAAAAAGTTTGTTCCTAAGTTAGACCACATGTGCATTAGCTACCTGAATACCAAAACACTTTAAAGAATTATTAGAAATGTTATTTTCCATTACTCTTAATGGAATGCAACTGGAATCTGCAAAATGTTGTATCCATTGGGATGGCTTCCTCATTAACTATTTCGCAACAGTCTGTGTTTCGTTAGAAAATGGCTCCAGGGCACTCAGAGAGGTGAGTGAGCAGCTGGCTTGCCTCCCCCCTGTGTAGTCTTAGCTCCAGCTAACAAATGATTGTCGCCCCCACCTTTGGAACCCCCCACCTAGGGTGCAGCCCACAGTGAATAGCTGAGCCTCAGGACTGGGCAGAACCTGGTAACTGGGAAAGGGGCAGCAGTCACATTCACTTTTGAATTTTTCCTGGGAGGAAAGCACAAGGGATCTGGTTGTACTTTCATTATGTTTTCATCAAAGTAGTATCAGCCTTGACCTGGTAACTAAACACATCTAGTTGTTTCCCAAGATCACGAAGAAGCTAAATCCTGCCACTAGAAGGGGAAGAGTATAAGGACAGTACGGCCAGGACCCCCAGAAGTCAAGATCAGCAGGACAGGCCAGGGGGGGCAGTGGAGGTGAGTGGCAGGTGGAAGCTGTGCAGGGACAGCTTTGCTGGAGAGTGAAGGAGACGGGACAGACAGTACCCCACTGCTTGGACTCTCCAGAAGCAGGGGAGAAGGCAGCATGGCTGACGCTGGGGAATCCCACCAAATTCACATGCAGGTTCAAGGTCCTTGGTTGCCATGAAATGTGTCAGTATTTGCCTCCATCTTGTCCTTCCTGCCATTCCTTTTCTCTCCTCTGGCCCCACTCACAGCTATTTGTCCTTTTCTTCTCTTTCTCTGCTGCTTCTTATCTTGCAATCAAAGATTCAAACTGTGTGTAGTGCAGGGGGAAGCAGAAGTCACTTAGGCTTTAGGATTAAATCTTCAAGAAAGAGCAGCTTAAGTTAGAGGAACAAGTATATACAAAGTACTCATTATGATGTGCCCACCACCAGTTGCACTTGAGGAAGTAAATCTTATTAAATATGGAAGTCTGCTCTGCTATCCCCTCAATTTACATATCATCTCTTTAAAGAAATGGTTCATACATATACTTACCACAGAATTCAAAAGAGTTGGAAAAGATCAGCTGCTAACCTATCACTCCGTATTGAACACACAGCACATAGTCTAAAACCCAGAGAACAGCAAGTTGTTCACATGTATAATAAGAAAAATTGGTATCCAAACATCATTCCCTGACTTCCAGTTGCAATACCTGGAAAATTGGCTTCTGTCAGTTAGTGACTAGACTGCACAAGACAATCTAACTACAAGGACTGCTGGAGGGCCTTTCTTAGAATATTTTATGAAAATTCTGATTCTTACCCTCAAGGAATTTACTCTCTAACTAAAGAGAAAATATACATTCACACATGGACCCATTAGGGCAGGAGGAAGAATGAACTTTGATTTGTGATATTCTAGGATCTCCTAAACAAAGGTGATGGATGTTTCATTTTAAAGACGTTAAGTTTAGAGGCTGTTTCTAAGGTTTCTTTAGTTTTGTTTGCTTTGCCACCATCTTAGTTGAGGAGATGCCTTTGACTATGATCAAAATCAACATCATTCTATGAAAAGTCAATCATTGCTGGAGACCACTCTGAAGCAACTCTGAGCAGGATCTACTATTAACTAATTGGTTTTCCAATGTTTGCTTGGGACTTTTCCTTAGCTGTGGCTTTATCTTGTCCTTTGAGGCATCCCAACTTCACAGGCAAATATAGGCTTCAGTGGGGACCAGTAACTCATAGAAGTTCACCTACTATGAGTCTGCTGCCCATCCTCAGACAAGGTGCTCAAGCTGCGGACAACTCACAAGTAAGCATGGAAAGACAATTGGTTAATATTAAATCCTTCTCAGAGCTGCTTCATAGTGGTCTCCATCAAATTATGAAGCATCTAACACCTTTACATGTAAGAATAAACAATTATCACCTCCCATCCTAAAAGGTGATCCAGGAAGTGGGAGGAGAGAAGCTCTAAACAGTAATCGCTACTGCCCCCATCTTATAGGTAATTGGGATTCACAGAGATTAAGAAGATTGACTTATAATTAAGTTTTCCCTCAAAACTGTCTGCTTTTACATGAGGCACTTTGGGAGTTTGTTTCCCACTGTCTTGATGGAGCTGTCAGGATTCTTTCAGCTGGTCATATATGGCTAGAAGCAAGCAGAAGCCCAGTTTCATAGTTCTGGAAACCAGCTCATGAAAATATATGGTTTTCAAAATTTCCTAAGCCCTAAGGACTAGCTGCTTGGTGGCCGCTAAGCAGACCAGGACAGAGGGAAATGGCTCAGGTTGTGGAGAGGACTGGTCATGTCCCTCGGGGTGCCCCCACAGCGTTGGGAACAGGCAGTGGTCTCTCAGAAAATGAGGGAGACACTTCTCTGGTCACTCACTGCTGATGAGACACCTTTCATGAAGGGAATCTGCATGGAGAATACGGGTTGCAGTGTCAGACACCCCTCCACTGGCCCCAGAATCAGCTTGTAAAATGTGACTCTGGAAGGACATGTGTCTGGAGCTACCACCTCAATACAGTTTCACCCCTCTTCAGCCTAAGCATTGCCCCCCAGAGCCATTTCCTGATTCACCAGTGCTCCTAAGGCACCTAAGACATGTTGTATCACCAAATGCCCTCAGCTGTAAATGACAGAAGGTGCCTCCTGCAAGACCTTGCAGCTCACGGACTGCTTCACGCTGAGTTCCAAAGACAGTTGAGACAGAAGGCTCAACCCACTGAGCCTTCTCTTCTACAGATTTAGAGATTCGCTAGAGCTGTGAGGCAACTCCCCCCACCCACACACCCACCATTAGGGTGAGAGAATCAGAAAGGCAGATGTCTCCAGGGGCACGAATGTACTCTATAGAACAAAGGGAGGGATCCTGGAGCACTCTCCTGGATTCAGCCACTCACCTGGTTCCTATGATCTACGGGGACAGTTACACTCTCCTGTGGGGAGGTGAAGCAGGTGCCTCAGACATCAGGAGTGTGAAGCTGTCTCCCCCATGCCCTGGGCTATGCCTTTGATTATGGGACAGGATCTCAGCTTAGGAGCCCTTTATGTCCTTCACCCCCTCCTGTTCACAGTACCTTCCCATCAACAAATATCTCAGTGAAGACTCAATTATCAATTCAGAGGAAGGGACAGGTAGAAGTCTTTAGGTATTGTGGTGAAGAGCCCTTCCTCTTCCCCTGTAGGGTCTCAGGAGGAAACCCTGTAGCTATCCAGACCCCTCCTCCTCCCAGCCAGTCTTGGCTGTGGCCCTGAGTTTCTTCCCTGGTTGCAGGTTACTACCCTGTCTCTGTTATGCCCATCTTTTCCCACGACTCTCCTATTCAAAAGTGGGGACAGGGGCTGAGGATTTAGCTCAGCGGCAAAAGCGCCTGCCTGGCAAGTGCAAGGTCGTGAGTTCGGTTCCCGGTACCGGAGAAAAACCAAAAAAAAAAAAAAAAAAAAAAAAAAAGTGGGGACATACCAATTCCCCATTTTCCATCAGATAAATAAATAATCAGCAGTTCAGATGCAGCTATTTGGGCAAAACTCAAGCATGGTCATGCTGACTTGGATCTTGAGAAGTCAGCAGAGATCTCAGAGTGTTATCCCTCAACTGTCTTTGGAACTCAGCGTGAAGCAGTCCATGAGCAAGGCAAGGTCTTGCAGGCGGCACCTTCTATCATTCACACAAACCCCAGGACACAGAACACTATATTGCATGTCCACCTGGGAAACTTAGGGGGAATCACAAGGCTACCTGCTTGTAGGTCTCCGGATGGTAGAATAGGGGTTCATGAAGTCTGAGCTGTTCTGACCACTCTCTGTCCCTCAGGCTTGGACACCAGGCAGGCGCAGGTCATCGTCCTGTCCTCGGGGACCAAATGCATCAACGGCGAACACATCAGTGACCAGGGGCTGGTGGTCAACGACTGCCATGCAGAGATCGTGGCCAGGCGGGCATTTCTCCACTTTCTCTATGCACAGCTGGAGCTGCACCTGAGGTAAAGGGGCCCATTCTTGCTAGACATACCTCCACTGGAGAACAGCCAGGGAGCAGAAGGGAGACATGACCAATTCAGACACATTATCCTAGCAAGTTTCCCACAAAGGATGAGCAGCTACCCACCATGAAGCATCCAATCTTTATCAAGACTTGAGATATATTTTACACACCACACAGGCCGGTACAATGTCAAATTTCAGGTGTCATCCTCAGTAGCCCACACCTCTCTCCAAGAAACACCCTGTTTGCTTGTGAGTTACATACACATATACCTCCACACAGGTAAAGGATGCATCTTATCACAGTTTGTTTCATTTGATTTTTTTCTATTAAGACATTTGAGAGATTGCTGTAGAATCTCACAAGTCAAAATTTCCTTAATGAAGCTCAGATGCCTCTAGAGGTAAGGCAATCACTAGATAGCTGTCCCTTGACTTTGCATGCTCTAAGCTCAAATAGCAATGAGACAAAGAGAGAATCCAGCTCTGGGGTCAGCTAAATGGGTACAGAGATATTCCCCAAAAGGAATAGTAACCCAGATCTGGCCTACACTGTGTCTCTTTAACTATAAGTTTCGATGAAGGCATTTCTTGTCCCATTACCAGCCTCTAGTTATTTCACCCAGAACTAGCCATGTATAGGTTAGCAGGTAGCTAGGTAGGAAGGAAAAAAAAGAAAGAGGAATAAAGGAAGGGATGAAGGGAGGAAAGGAGAGGGACACAGAAATAGAAGAGAAGAATGAATTCACTGTCTCTGGGGAATGAAAGCTATTGCTCTCTCTGAATCCCATAACTGCACTGACTGAACTGAAAGTGTGTTCAGTTACAGTGAGAAGTGACTTGGGTCAATATACCCTCCCTGCTCTGTGTAGACTTTCAGCCATGGAATGGTGTCACATTGAAGTTGACATCTGTGCTAAAGTTTGACAAAATCGTCTCCATTTCAAACAGGACCTGTGGCTCAGTATGTCTGCACAAGTACCTCCTTCACCCCTTCTCAGCACTGTTGTAAGAATTTCTGTCAAGGAAACTTTTTATGAGAGCTCAGGGTTTTTGCAAGACTGGCCAAGACCATCTCCCAAAGGCCCATAGGTGGGCTACCATTCTATTTCCTGTCCCCAGGCCAAGTCCTTTAGGTGACAGGCTCTTTCCACCGGACAAGTCTCAAGCAAGCAGCTCTCACTAAGCAGTGTGATTGCAATACACCATAAATATTTAAATTTTTAAAATATATTACAGTAAAAGACATATTGCCATTAATCCCCCTGAAAAATACTCTGTCTTGATTCTAACATACTTATCCAAATTTTGTCATTTTTCTAAAGCAGTTCTGGAAGTCCTCTTTTGTGAGTGTTTTTATGAGATGAGGTTTAAAAAATGGTGAATGCTATTGTTAAAGTCATTCAGTAGAAAGACAGGCTCATAAAACATCATGGTATGTGCTCATTCACCTTTTTACCACATCTGGCACCAGATGACTTCCAGCTCCTCCCCAAAGTCAAAATGATCATGAAAGGTAAACATTTTGAATCAGTTCAGGACATCAAGGTAGCCATCACAACACAACTAGAGTCACTCATGCAAGAAGACTTCCAGAACTTCATTTGAAAGTGGCAAGAACAATGGGCTAAGTGTGTTCAAAGTGAGAAGGAATATTTTCAGGGAGCTTGATGGCAGTGTGTCCTTTATTGTAGTATTTAAAAAAAAAAATCAAATATTTACCATATTTTTTGATCATACTACAAATAACATAATGGTGCTTAATATCTTCAGTCTTCCTGGGTGAGTCTATCCTCCCCACATTCTCAAATGTGCCACATTCTCTAGACCTGCTCCTCAGGAAATGTGCCCAAATGGCTATTAACAGGCTTTGAGATGTGACCTGTTTCCTGGCTCCATCGCCAAGGACATCTTGATAAGGGTGTTCCAAACTGCAAAGGCCAATGAGGCCTCAGTCGTAAGCTCCATTGTTGGAATTTCCAGCATCTCATGGCAGCTTGTCCTGGCCATGAGAAAGAAACAGGCTGCTACCTAAGCTGGTATCTCTTGCTAAGTCACTTAAAGCAGGAACAGAAATGCAGGTAGATTGGAGCATAAGACACCTCAAATGCATTCCTAGGCTGAGCTATTTAGTTACAATGGTTTGATTCCTGTATCTTCATCAGAATGTCCCTTCTCTGCCTTTTCTAGCTGTCCTTTGCAGCAGTGCTCCTCAAATCCACTAATAATGGGATCTCAGGGGACTTTTATTGAGTGATTCATTCATGCCCATTAGATACACAGAAGCCACACAAAGGAAGAAAAGCCCAAGCAGATGGCAAACAGACTTGAATAAAAGCAATGCCTTAATACACTCAAATAATTTTTATCTGAACCGTGAGCAGTACAAAGCAGCCTGAGATACTGCCACATCCACCCAGGAGGGCTGCCCAACTGTCGACCAGAGTTGGACATCTTTCCAAATGAAAGAAGATTTCTCCTGAATGTTCAGCTGCTCCACTGGTAATATTTCCAAGTATCCCTACATCCTGCTTGTGTCATAGAGGCAATCAAGCATTTACAGGAGCTGGCTTCATGCTGGGATCTGTGCTGCCAGCTTGGGGTATGGGGTGTATTCAAAGACAACTGTACCCTGATCCCTTCCCTGAACAGGGGAGCAGGATACCATCCTCTGCAGCAAAATGCCAGTTATCTCCTGGGACCTCCTGGGAGGCTCCACGGTTTTCCAGGGGTTCCCTTGAGCAAATGGAGGGTGGGTGCCAACCAAAGAGCAAAGGCTCAGAAGCAGGAAGGCTGGTTGGTAGTCACCCCCAGGGTTTCCTGGGGATAAAATGTGTGTTCTGCTGCCTGTGAGGCCTCAGGGCGCAGCAACACAGAATCCATCAGCAGTGGGGCAGAACGAGTGAGAACAGCTAGGGAGGCATAGAGCCGACTGCTGGAAATCAGGGTGAGCAAAGTCTGGGAAAGGGTAAGCAGTCGCAAATGCCACCACATCCATGCTCCTGCAGCATTTCCCCTCCCTGATCAAGCCAGGGGCCTCAAGTCTAAGTTTGGGGGGCTGCAGGGGAGGTTCTTGAGGAGAAAAGACACAGATCCCTGCAAGTTTGAGAGACACTTTGTTTCTTCTTGATCTACTCGAGAGTAGGGTTGAGTTTAGAATCAAAGCAGATTCCTCACTGGTTGCTATTCCCACCTACCCATGCAGGTGACCAAGCCCAGCACTGCCCTCCCCCATGCACCTACCCATCTGCCCTGTTTTTTGAGGCAATGTCAAAGTTGCTACCCTCTGGCTTCAGCCTCCCAGAGTGCTGGGATCACAGGCATATGTCATCTCACCTGGCTCCAGCCACCCTTTTAAGGTCTCTTTTCTCTTGTTAATGCACACAAACACATTGCTAGCCAATACTCTGTCACGTCAATAGTCCACTGAAAGATACTGTGGTGTGGAATGTTTGCAAATCCACGGGATTACAGTTTTGTAAATTACAGCTACTGGCTCTGCAAAAGATAAACTTGGAATGTGAATGTGAAGGTACAGTGAGCAGCTCGAGTTTCTGCTGGGTGTGTTTGCTTTCACTGGTTTCACTGCAGCCCATTATAGAAGTGTTCGTGAAGGGGCAAACCCAGAACAGAGTGTAAAGAAGGGAAAAATTGGGAAACAATCCTGTAAAACAGGACAAGCACATTCACCTGGTTGAAATCCTTCCGGTTGGGTTTGTAATAAATAACCGAGATCCTGTTTGTGTCCCTAGCAAGCGACGAGAAGACTCAGAGCGATCAATATTTGTGCGTTTAAAGGAAGGAGGCTACAGACTTCGAGAAAACATCCTCTTCCATCTCTATGTGAGCACATCACCCTGTGGGGATGCCAGACTCAACTCCCCCTATGAGATCACCACAGACCGTAAGAAATAGCATGTTTTTCCTTTGTAGATGGCAAACAGTGTCAGACTGCCCTTTGTCTATCTAGACCCTATTCTGGGCTATTCTGGCCCAGGAGCCTTTTGTGCATGTGGGCATGGCTCTAAAATGCTAGAAGTAGATTGCAATTAACTAGATAATCACAGCTCCAAAATCTTAGTCTGCCCAGATCACTGGTAGAAAAGCAGTTTGAGGTCTAAAATTAGCTATTTAATTGCCATGGTCCTCTGCTTCATTTTAATGGGTCAGACAGTCCCTTATCCTAGGCTGGAAAATGGAATGAATATGGCAAATGAGAATTACATGGGGTGCAGCAAATTCAAACTGGCTCTGTTTGCCTCCATTTGCAACTTTGGGGAGAATAAATCTCAGCTTTTGTAACAAAGCCAGCTTGGAGGAATGCCCAGTAAGAGTGCTGCCCCAGGTTAACTACAAATTTCCATTACTGAACTGTTGGATAGGACTGCTCCACTTACGTTGGTTAGTAGAATGCAAGAGAAAGTGCCCAGGTGCCCTCTGCCCCTCCCAGTCATCCCCATCAGCAGAGTGGCTACACTGTGCTTCAGGCGGCCATCCACTCTGTAACAGTGATGGCAGTATCTCCCTGACAAGAGAACCCAAAGGCATGGGTTCGCTCCTTCTCTCCTTAATCCCTATTATTAAATTCTATTTTTGGTGCTACTTGCATACATTCTGCACTTACATGTCTGTATGTATATATTTATATACCACACACACACTCACTCACTCACACTCTCCCAAACCCTTCCTAGAAGGAAGCCTAGGAAAATATTCCCACAGAGGCAATGAAAGTAAATATACGTACAGTGGTTCCTTAGCTCACAAATAATTCTTTCCACCATTCCGGCTGCAACCTGAATTGGATGAGAACCAAGTCGAATTTCCCCATAAGATCAACATTGAGCCTAACCATTGAATTTGTTTCAGTACCGGTGCTGTGCATGTATTTCTACTACCTGGACATAGTCACAGTCAGCATTTTGTGGGTTTTGTTGCAGCTAAACATATATATATAATATTTTACCAAAAAGAAAATAAAAATAAGTATGTATGTATGATGAAGGATATGGTCTCAATAAAGGTAGTGAAGTATCAAAAAGTTCATTTTGTTTTAATGAAATTTCCAGTAGAAAAACAATGGATAATGCACAGTTATTAAAGGGTTGGCTTGACCTCTGACTCCTGATATGGAAGGCTACATTTTTGTAGTGATTACAAAAGTCAGGAAAAGGGAGACTCTATTGAGTGTCTTCTGTGTTCCAGGCTTGTAATGAGTGCTTCCATCAAAAATAAAGAAGATATAGGGAGAGGGTACTAGTGTTTTCCGTGTTTCCCTAACCCTGAGACTGGTTGCTGAACCAGTGAAATTCCTTCTCCTTTCACACGCAGACTTTCCTTCAACCCTACTCCTTTGGATGAAAGAAATGAAAGAAAACATTTTCACATCCTTTGAAAAGAAACATTTTCCATGAAAGAAACATTTTCACATCCTTTGAAAATCAAATTAGAAAATCAAGTCAAATTGAGAATTAGAAGAGAGAACTTAGTTTCTTTTCTCTTGTTGCTGAGACAAAATACCTAACACCCAAAGTTAAAGGAGGAAAAGTTTATTTGGCTCTCAGTTTGTAAAGGCTTCAGTCCATAGTAGGGTGGCTCTAAGGCTGGGTGGTTTGGCAGAGGGGCATCACAGAGGAGAACAGTTCATAGCACCCACAAGATAGCAAAAGCAACAAGTGGGAAACCAGTTCAGGGTGACCAGAAAGTAGCAAAGCAACAAGGAGGCTTAACAGCATCTCTCTGCCCCTTATATTTTATCCATACTGCTGGGATTTGGGTGGTGCCAACCCAATCAGTGGACTGATTAGCAATCACACACCCTTAATTCCAGCATCACACTTCAGATTCAGCCACCTCTGAAAAAGCCCTATGATCACATGAGGTTTGGGGGGACATCTAGATACAAACCAAAACAGAAACCCATTAACTAAACTGTCCCCGGCAAGGTGAGAGGCGAGGGTGGCTGGGGCAATGTGAGAGGCACACAGAGCCCTCCCTGTGCAGGGTTTGGTGAGACCACATAGGGCATCCGTTCACTACTAGAGAGACAGAAAACCAATACAGCACTGATTCGTTTTCCAGGGAAACATCCATCAGCCTGGATCTGCATGATACAATCTTTCCCTATGTAATGGTGAAATCTGGTTCCTTTCCCAATAGACAGCTAGTAGGAATTAGTTCTCCATCTTCCCTTGGAAGATTTGGTATCATGAATACCCAGCCTAAGGACCCTCAAACTGTGGGCAGAAATGTCTTGTGAGACTTTTAGGACTAGACCTATTTATCCAGCTTCCTCCTTGGCACCTGTGTCCCCAGAGGGAGTCAGGAGAGGACTGAGAGAGGACAGCAAGAACTTTGGCCATGGCTTAGACTTCCTGGTCTCCCTGGGGATAGTTTTGGTCCATCGAGCTTCCCTTGTCTCTACATCAATCACCAACTGTGGCCTCACCAGCCCTCAGTTCTAACTTGCAATGTTGGCAGTTTAGAAAAACAAACAGATACATTTTCACAGGCACCCTGGAGTTCACTTCCAGGCACAGATGTCTTTTATTTCATGGTACTTTTAAGAAGAGGCAGGTGCTGGTAGGAGAAAAAAAAAGAAAGCATTCTCCTCCTGTTGTGCTATAGATATGCCAGGCAAAAGGGAATGCTATTGCCTGAGTTATGCCTCTGAATTAGGGCTGGTATCTCCCCACCTGGGGAGCATGGAACAGTCATCCACTCAGTGAGCTTGTAAAGTAGACTCGCCAGCCAGAAGCTATTCTTCGCTTTCCCCCGTTCACTCAGTGAGGACAAGATAACTCAGATGCCCAGTGTCTCTGCTTGGAAGGAGCCTTCAGAGAGACTGTTCCGCACCCCTCACACATCCTGAGGGAGGCAGAAACTTTCAGGAACAAATTCTGCTTTCGCAACCTTAGAGAAATTCACTAAGCTCCACTTTGCATCAAGAGAACAAGCAGCACCCTATGTTACTCACTAGTGCAGCGTTCTTCCTTGCTACTGTTTAAGGAGGGCTTGACTGCTAGATAAGGGATGTGAGTGACAAGGCCTTTGCTTTAATGGGCTCCTACCAGGGACAGTTGCGGTGAAAGGCCCCTGAAGGAAGGCTTGCTAGAAAAACGAAAGTCAGTTCAGGCTACACCTGGGGTCAGCAGGCAGCACTATCTACCCCACTTCTGCCGCCAAATGCTAACACTGTAAGAGCCCCAGCCTCACCCTACCTCCAGACCAAGGATTCGGGCTCCTAAATGGAGCCCTGGGGACCATGTTTCCTGCACCAGCTGTCCCCCAAAGGTCACTGTCATATCATTATGATCACAAATACAGAGCATACTGGGCACAGACACGCTCAGTGCATTCTACTGAAATCTTCATTGCGGAACTAAGGAGCTCATCCTAAACTAAAGGAAACTCTGGACTAGTGCTCTCCCCCTTCCTTGGGTTCTCCTGCTCTCCAGCATTGTGCCTGCTAAGACTTGATCACTGGCCACTCTAGCTCTTTTTTCTTACTCTCAATTAGTTTGTACAAGCTACTGTGAACTCCACATGGGCCCACACGATGCTTACCTCCATCAACCTGCGACTGTGCTAGAATTCTCTGTCTCTCTGTCTCTACCACTGTTCCTCCCTCTTTCTCCTCCCTTGCCCCCTCTTTCTGTCTCATAAATATACAAACATACACATGTGCATAAACATACTTGCACAAACACATGTACATGAACATATATGCACACACATACATGCATTAGTACAAGTCTACACAAGCAGTCAATGCCTCAGAATCTACTAACACCACTTGGATCTGACTAAACCTAAGAGAAGTTCAGAAACTTGAATAGGTGTCTTAGGTTGTACCTCTTCCTTGCAAAGAATGAAGGAACTGGGGATGAAATATTATAAGAAAATTTTCTAGAAATCTCAATCATGCAAATACCAAATAATCAGAAGAACAAGAAAGAATGGAGCCTGACTTGAAATTTCTAGGAACTATTTTCAACTCCTCACCAGCTCCAGACTCACTGCTTTCCACCGAGGACTTCTCTGGCCAAGCAGCCGTTCTCCCAGCTGAGAAGTTTTCATGAGTTCCCAGAGCCCTGTTCCTTGAAGTCAGCTGGACTCCCTGAAGCTCAGATTCAGGGGCTCTAAGTACTAAGAGATGACACAGACCCTGATGTGATTATCAGGACCAGTTTCCCTAGGATACCTATTGTTGGGAAAAGTCTAAATTCTAAGTTTTATTATTTTCTACCAAAACATTTATCCAGATCAAAAAAGTCTCCATTCTTGGAGGCTTTGACTATGGTAACAATGCCAATTGACCAGTGATATTTTGGGAGATATATTCCCTGCAAGTTTAGGAATTAGATTTAGTTGCTTCCAGACCTAGTTTATCTCTCAGTGTCACCTGAGAAGATTTTTAAAATTCATGTTTCTACCATATGCTACTTGTCTGAGATGTTGCTGCATTAGGGGTGGAGAGAAGCTCACATATCTGCAGCTTTCTGAGAATTAGTCATGTTTCAAGTCACTAGATTTGAATTTCCTTAAATTATATCTTGTCCAAATTAGGCAGGCATTTATTTCTTGGTTTACTGGAGGGTCTTTGAAGAGAGGGTGATCTAGCAGAGTTTCTGCATAAGGCCAGACAGAGCTCTGTGGTGGGACCCCCTGACCTGCAGCAAAGTGGGTAGGTGAGAAGACTCTTACTGCAGCATCACATGCACTGTCAAGGAAAGGTTGCTTCAGCACCATCCTGTTCAGGCTGAGGTGTCTTGTTTCACACAATCCAGCGCTACTTTTTCCATCTCAGGTGACTCCAAAATGCTGAACCACATGACTTCCTCCCTCCATGGGCCAAGGTTAGTCAAGGGGGCAAAAATGCCTGAAAGATATTTCTTCACTCAACCATAAGAGGACGCTGTTGTTTCTAGGTCGGAGTTGGGATTTTGGCAACGTCCTTGAAAAGTTTAAGAGCACCAGCTACTACCAAGGAAGAACGGCTTCCCCAGGAAGTGCTAGGCTTCCCCAGGGCATGCCCAGATTACCCAGGGTTCACGTCTGGCCATGACCATTTTCCCCAGACACCTAAGGAATAGGAGGAAAGGGTTAGTGCCCTGGTCAAGCTACAGTGCAGCCAAACAGTGCCGGCAGTTGAGTCCCTAAATGAAGTCTGCGCTACAGGAATCACCGAAGGCCGGTTCCCAGGGAGCTGTGTGAGCTGCTTGCCTGCCTAGGCCCTGCCACACCATAAAAGCCTGCATTCCACTCGGCTCCTTATGGGAAGAACATTCCTGACTCCCAGGGTCGGATCCAGGAGACTCGCTGACAGGCCGGGTTCTGCTGACAGTATGCAGGGCCAACCCTGGGCTCGGGACGCTCCTGGACTTTTCTTCTGGAGAGGAACTCTGAGTGTGGAAAACACCAAAAACATGGACAGATTCCTAGATGCGTATGAATTACCAAAGCTGAATGAAGAAGATATAAAACTCCTGAATAACTCAATATCAGCCAAAAAAATTGACAATGTAATTTTAAAAACTTACCACCAAAGAAAAGCCCAGGTCCTGATGGATTCATAGCTGAATTCTACAAGAAATTTATCGAAGATTTAATGCCAATTCTTCTCAAGCTCTTTAATGAAGTAGAAAGTGAAGCAATTCTCCCTAACTCATTCCTGGAGGAAAGTATTACCCTGATACCAAAACCAGAGAAAGACCCATCCCCAAAAAAAGAACTAGAGCCCAACTTCTCTAATGAATATAGATGTAAAAATTCTCAATAAAATATTAGCTAATAGAATGCAGCAAATCATCAAGAAGATTATATAGCATGACTAAGTGGGACTCATCCCAGAAATGCAGGGATGATTCAATACATGCAAATCAATAAATGTAATACACCGTATCAACAGACCCAAAGACAAAAATCACAAGATCATCTCAATAGATGCAGAAAAATGTTTTGACAAAATCCAACACTCACTCATGATAAAAACCCCACAGAAAATTGGAATAGATGGACTTTACCTCAGTTCTGGGAACATTAGGCAGAACAATTAGATGAGAGAGAAATAAAAGGAATAAGGATAGGAAAGGAAGAAGTGAAATTATCATTACTTGCAGATGACATGATAATCTATATAGAAGACCCCAAAAAGTCCAACAAAAGACCCACAGAATCAATAAACAAATTCAGTAGCATAGCTGGATACAAAATCAACACTCAAAAATCAATAGCATTACTATACACAAACAACAAACACACTGAGAGAGAAATTAGGAAAACCATACCTTTCACAATAGCACCCCAAAAACTACTTAGGAATCAATCTAACAGAGGAAGTAAAAGATCTATACAGTGAAAATTACAGTACTCTGAAAAAGGAGATGGAAGAGGATTTCAGAAAATGGAAAGATATTCCTTGCTCATGGATAGGAAGAACAAATATTGTGAAAATGACCATACTCTCAAAACTGTTATATAAATTCAATACAATCCCAACCAAATTACCATTAGTATATCTCACAGACCTAGAGAAAACATTTCCAAAGTTCATCTGGAACCAGAAGAGACCCAAAATAGTAAAGGTAATCTTGGGGAACAGAGGCAAAGCAAGTAGCATCACAATTATTGATTTGCAATTATACTATAAAGCTACTGTGATAAAATCAGCATGGTACCAGCAATAAAAACAGACCTGAGGATCAGTGTAATAGATTAAAAGACAAACACCCTTAGCCACCTTATCTTTGACAAAGGAGCCAAACATGTTCACTGGAGGAAAGATAGCCTCTTTAATAAATGATGCTGGAAAAACTGGCTCCCCACATGCCGAAGACGAAAACTAGGCCCATGTCTATCACCATGCACTAGAGTCAATATGGATCAAAGATCTCGTATTAAAACAGAAACACTAAATCTACTGGAGGAGAAAGTAGGCAGAAATCTTGAAGACATAGGGGTAGGCAGAGAGTTCGTGAACAAAAACCAAACTGCACAGGAAATGTTTCAAAGCTTCAGCAATTGGGATCTTGTCTTATTAAAAAGTTTTTGCACATCAAAGGAAATCACCAACAGAGTAAAAAGAAAACCCACAAATTGGGAAAAACTTTTAGCCAACCGTCCCTCAGACAAAGGACTTCTATCTAGAACATATTAAGAATTAAAGAAAAAAAAAACAGGCTCCAAAAATTCAAATACCCAATGCAAAAATGGGCATCTGAGATAAATACACACTTCTCAGATGAAGTAATACAAATGGCAAATAAATATACAAAAAAAATGTTCAATATCATTGATCATTTAAGAAATGTAAATTGAAACAACCAGAAATTAGGCAGGCATTTATTTCTTGCTGGCTTACTGGAGGGTCTTTGAAGAGAGGGCACATGGAATATAGATTGGAAAATTTATATTCCTCTCCTCACCCCAGAATGAATGGCTATTATCAAGAAACCAACCAATAACAAATGCTGGTAAGGCTGTGGGGAAAAGGGAACCCTTCTCCACTGCTGGTGGGACTGTAGATTGGTACAATCACTGTGGAAATCAGTGTGAAGACTCCTTAGAAAACTAGGGTTAGAGATGCCATTCAACCCAGCAATTCTCCTTCCAGGTATTTTTCCCAAAAAATTGAAAACATCATACCACACCAATATATGTGCACCCCTGTTTATAGCAGCGCAATTTGTGATAGTTAAATTTTGGAAACAACCCAAATCCCATCAAGTGAGGAATGGATAAAAAAGATGTGGTATTTTTACACAATGGAGTATTACTCAGCTATGAAAAAAGATACACTAGAGGTTTTATAGGTAAAAGGATGCAACTAGAGACCATACTCATAAATGAAACAAATCAGACCCACATGTGTAAATATTGTGTTGTCTCCCTAGCATAAGAAACTGAGCGAGTAAATAAAATCTGAAAAGTACAATGAATATTGTGAAAGGGAAAGAAACTGCTCAAAAGGAAAGAATGGCTGGGATGAGGGAAGGGAGAGAGGAAGGAAAGAAGGGAATATATATATATATATATATATATATATATATGCACAGGAGAGCTGGGATCGTTGTACTACCAGTTTCTGTTGGTTTATTGAGAGGAGCAGTTAATGTTTACTTGCTGATCAGTCCTGCATACCTGTATCTGTTAATCTCTTACATGCCTGTATCTGTTAATCTGAGCAACTACTTTGAAGATAAAAACATGTAATACAACAACCATTGTTAATTTCCTATCATCTTATTTTGAAATTCTGTATCATTTTTATTGTTTTTGTGTTGTTTTTTGTCTTTGTGTTACCTTGTTTCTGTTTTTGCCCTTTAAAGAAAATTTTTTAATGTAAAAGAAAAAAGAGAGCCTTCTCCAGACCCACGAGGACCATTTGCTTAGTGGTTCTGGAGCCTGAGCTAGAACACAGGCTGCTGTCCTTCACGTAAAAGAAGAGAATGAGCACCCAAGGCACTTCACCAACAACCTTATCGCAAATTTTTCTTCCTTATTATGGTTTTTAAGTAACCTGGTAAATGCAGCTCTTGTTTCCATTCTCCAAGAATTTAATAGATTAAATTTTCCAATCTATATTCCATGTGCCATGCCATGACAAATAGCAAAATTATGTTATATATTTATGTACAAATAAGTACCTAATATATTCATTCTAACCCAATTCCATTCATTGCATAAGTGGTCAGTTTAGGAGGCTGAACTAAAATCCCATAAGTTCAGGGAATCTAAAATGCATTCCTTAAATTTCTAGCTTCAGATTTTTGACTGAATTACAGAAACATGCAATATAGGATCATTTTATCAATTGTAAGATAATCAATATTAATGGTTTCATAAGTCAACATCATCACTATCATCATCATCAAATAAGGCAAAGATCACCTGCATGCCTAGTTGGTAAATATCGTACATGTTATTATTGCAGTAAATAGTGGGTTCCTTCACAGATATGCCTTGTGGGATACACCTTTGGAAGAGATTTTGAAGTTTTAAAGTTTATTTAGGGTTTAAAAGTATTTTCCTCCCTTCTCATATCATTGTGGTGGATTTAAAATTTTGTCTGGGGATTTGTTTACTCTTAGTTTTGGCTCTGTCTCTCTCCCCTATATCATCGTAGCAACTACACAGTGCTTTATAGATAAATCTTTAGTTACCTACGGAATGTATTTATTTGTCATTAATCACTATCTCCTTCTGATTCTGCCCTGAAAATAAAATATGCCCTTCAACAGTTTTATTAAGCATATTACTACACTAACTTACCATAACATCAATCCACCAAAAAACAGGAGTTTTAGGCTAATAAACACTATAATGATGAACCTGATAATCTGGATGACAGGAGGTGGACTAGAATGTGCTAACGGACTTGGGAGAATCCATACACACGTGGCAGTCAGAATTTTCACATTTCACAGTCCACTGTGTCAGGCACACTGCAGATTATTTAAATTCAATCCCTTGTAGTTGCTGGTTGGAGTGGCATTTCTTTCTACTTGAAGTGGCGTCTTCAGCTCCCTCCTGCCTCTTGTGATTAACTGAGACAGAGCCAGAGGAAAGAGTTCTGTGAGTTCCCCAGCACTCAGACCCAGCCTGGGGCTGCTCCAGCTCAGCAGGGAGTGTGCTGGAGAAGGCAGCCCGACACCTAACTCCTCCAGAAATACATGCTCTCAGGAGCGTCTCATGCACCTGGCTCTCAAGGCAAAATGAGATTAGTCTTAAAACTTTGGATTAACTCCTAGAAGCCAGTAGTTAATTCAAGCTAGATCCCCTTGCTGTCTTGCCCTTAACAGATGTTAATAGGCAACTTTAGAGACCTGAAAAATCACCAGTAGTTAAAGTGTTGGGAGACTATAAGGACATTATAATTAACAGAAATAGCAGGATGGCAAATCCTAGGTTTCCTGAGAAACTTCCTCCCAAAAGGAAAAGTCCTCAACATTGTGGTAACACTGTAGAAATGGAGGCATGCTGGTGCCCCTATTTCCAATGCTGCCTGCCACAAAGAGTTCCTACTGAGAAAGCCCCCACCCAGAGGGTGTAAAACTTCAGGTTAAATTCCAAGTTTTCTCAAACACTTTTTAGTTATAGGAACTATTTTGTGTTCAGCTTGTTCTCCCTAGCAAGCACCACTACCGTCACCTTTACCATTCTCTTATCATCGTTACCGCTGCCACCATCGTCCCTATCACCCTCTCCACCATCACCGTCACATGACACTTTCACCTCCATCCTCACTGTAATCATCGTGACCATCATCGTAGTCATCATTATCCTAAGCAGCAACAGCACCATCCCCTTTGTGACCAGTATCACCATCCTGCTCACCAGTGCCACCATGGACATCTGGTCAGTCATCACTGTCATCACCACCATGTTCATCTGGCTTCCAGTACCACTTTGAGTTGCAGAGCAGAGATTCTCACTCCTCCTTGGGGGGCAGGGCTGGGCATCCATTTCTTGTACCCTGTCCAGGTTGCATCTCTGTCTCTGACTGTCCCTTCATAGATGACTCACAGAGAAGTCCAAATTGGATCTCATAAAGTATTTAGTTGGTTGCAGAGTACAAAAAATATCTGTCTGAAACCTTCCAAACATTTGTTTTTCTGAGGAGTACAGCAATCTTTCTTCCCAAAATATAGCCCTTAGATACTTCAGCTCTTAGAATCAGGAAGAAAGTACAGTGGAAATTTTTCTGCTATCTATAGGAGAAAGTTCCCATAAAGACTCAAATGTCTGCTGCTGAGCCCTTCAATGAGAATAAATGAGGGGAGACTCCATGTATACAACTTCTAAAGCTTAAATACAAACCTTTTTAAAAATGTTTACAGGTGACTCCATAGCACACTGGATAGCACATTGGACTCCTAAAAATGTTTACTATTCATTCATGTTTATATATTTAAATGATAAGGTCATTATGCTTTTTATGGATAATTTATATGCAAAACAGTTAACCATTTCTCTAATATGTTATAATCCAAAATTCATTTATAAAAATTTTTTAAAGAAAGTAAAAACAAATTCAAATTTACTCTTCTTCATACTACTCCAAGTAAGTGTGGCATGCATGGTATGGCATACATGGGTAGATATGTGTGTACAGTGCTCTGAGGGAAAGAAGGACAACCCAGGGCACATGCAGAATGAGTAAAGACTCTTAATCTCATAATTTCTGGGCCTAGGAAAGTGCCTGCCTCGGGGCTGGGGATTTAGCTCAGCAGCACAGCACCTGCCTGGCAAGCACAAGGTCGTGAGTTCGATTCCCCGTACCAGGAAAAAAAAAAAAGGAAAGTGCCTGCCTCATATAGGCCCTCAGTAATGGGAAGAACTTGGGAAGAGCTGAAGGACTCCAAGCTGTATCAGCACTTTCACGTGTGCTGTCTCATCAACTCCTCAAGGCCTAGCAGGCAAGTGCTGTTACTACCACTCTTTTATTAAGAGGAAGAAACCACTTCACACTGAGTTTAAGTAACTTTCCAAGGTTGCACAGCTAGTAAATAATAGGACCAAGATTCAGATCTATACCACCATGCGCAGCAAATCCTACCCACCACCTCTTTCTTCATGGCCCTAAAGCTAGACATGAATGGTTTTACAATTTGTAAATGCAGAAAAAATGAAAAGAATAGCATAGTCATCCCTCAGTATCCACTAGGGTTTGATTCCAGGACCCTCTGTGGATACCAAGCCCACAGACGCTCAAGTCACATAAAACGGTGTAATGTTTGTTTATAACCTATGCATATCTTCCTATATGCTCTCACTCACCTCTAGATTACTTATAATACCTAGTATAATGTAAATATCATGTAAGTAGCTGTTATATGAGGTCTTTAAATTTTTAAAATTTATTACAATAAAAAACACATTGCAATTAATCTCCCTCAAAGTACTAAAAATTCCCCTTCTTCAAACACCTTTGTCCCACCATTCTTGTTGATGTGTTTTTCCTGTAATAAGTTCATTTAATGTAAACATCACCTTATTTTTCAATAGCCACCTGCATGTATTGTTCAGAGAAAACAGAAATAATTTTTTTCTAAATATGTTTGACCCTTGACTGGTGAATCCACAAGTGCAGAACTCATGGGTAGGGAGGGCAGACTATTTCATGACATGTGAAATTATATATGTAAATGCTGAAATGTGCATCCGTAAATTAAGGGCTAGGGGAACACAGTCAGGCCTATCATCAGTGCATCCCCGGTCGTTTTTGCAGGGCAGTGGCAGCATTGGGTGGTGGCGACAGAAACTGTCCGGCACACTTACTTTCAGAGATGCTACTTCTGTGAGCTTCCCAGGACAGGGGCACACACGGGCTGAGTGGCACTCCTGTAGTGCTCAGCTCTTAACCCTGACACTGCTGAAGCTAAGGAAATTCCCCAGTCTGCATTTCTTTCCATCCCCCGAGACCTTAGACGCCGTCTCAGTCTTGTTTCCCTCCTCGTTTCCCACTTCTCAAGCCCGTGGGCCCTTCCTGTCCCTGGACCAGCGTCCCTGCCACCTCTCACGGCCACCTCTTACTCCCCAGTGAGCAGCAGCAAGCACCTCGTCAGGAAGTTCCGAGGGCACCTGCGCACCAAGATCGAGTCTGGGGAAGGCACGGTTCCGGTACGGGGGCCCAGCACAGTCCAGACGTGGGACGGCATCCTGCTGGGGGAGCAGCTGGTCACCATGTCCTGCACAGACAAGATTGCCAGGTAAGAACCCACTTAGCTGTCCTCTTCAAATCCTACAGCAGGTTCGGTTCAACGCACATCTCAGCCGTGAGAAAAGTCAAAGAAACGCAGCATATCTTGTTAAGGGCCCGTGTGACAAGGCACGCACCTCCCTCCACCAGTCCTTCCACCTGCTGGAAGCAAAAACGCCCTAAAAGTTGGCATGGTGCTGCAGGCCTGTAATCCCAGCACTTTGGGAGGCTGAGCAAAAAGATCACAAGTTCAAATCTAGCCCAGGCAATTTAGAGAGACCCCATCTCAAAATTCAAATTCTTTTCAAAAATGGGCTGGGGATATAGCTCAGTAGAAAGGCCCTGGGTTTGATCCCCACTACAACAAAAAAGTAAGTGTCTGCAGAGAGCAAATACCTAGCAATTTCATGTTGCTACTGCAAACAAACAAAATCTATGGCTTGAACCCGCTGTCCTTGAATGGTCTGATCACTGTCCAGACTGACCACAGAATTAACTGAGAGGCAAAGGGCCTCTCCCCCGCCGGGCCTCTCACTTTGCTCTGAAGCGTGGCAGTCACGTACGGAAAGACACTGAACTTTAGCTGGCCATGATATCTCTCCCTTGCTATGGTAAAGATGTTTTCCTTTTAGAAGTTCTCAAAAGCTTCCATATGCTGGTCTGAGGAAGGGAAGCCTCAACCCAGCCCCTGGGTGAGCAGGAAGAGGGGCACTTTGCACAGGGGGTATCCCAGCCCCTCACAGAGCTCCTGCTAGTCAGTGAACAGCCCCAAGAATGGCATGCACCCCCTGCCATCCCTGCCTCATTCTGATGCCCTAGATCAGCTCCCTCTACCCCCATCCTCCGTGCTGATGCCCCAAAGATGTTGTCCCCATTTTAGGAACATTTCCATAAATGCAGTTTGGAAAATAATCATAAGGCACACTTTGAGGTATGGGGCACAGAAGCGTGAGTTTGCCTGAAAAAACCCATGAAGTCCCCAAAGCCATGCAATAATGAGAAAGATAAAGTGGTCATAGAAATCCTGGGTTAGGAGTGAATCAGATCTCTTAGAAACTGTTAAGTGTTAGATTCCATAGTTGATAGCCCAAGTAAAAACAGAGTATTCTACTCTATAGGTGTGGTTTCTAAGCAAGGGTATGCGATCAAATTCCTATAGCATATCTGCTCCTAAAACCTTCTCCATGAACATGTTGGTGGCTGAAGCTAGTCGAAGAAGAGGAGGTTGATCACATAGGATGTGAAGGGGACAGAGGTTGGGGAGGAGAGAAGAAAACTGAAATCCGAGCAAAGCCAAGCATATCACCTAAGGCAAATGTGTACTAAGACAAGTAGCATCTTGCACCCATGAGCTTTCTGCCACCGCTGCATGATTTGGTGGGTGGGGGCAAGGCAAGCCCCACAACCCGCAGCTGAAATACAGCCTCCCAGAGCTTCCCCAGCACACAAACTCTGTCTCCAGTATCTATGCAGCACAGGACATATCTTATGTGCTCAATAAGTATTTGTGAACCAGCTGAATGAGACTACCTATTAAAACCCATGGAATGGGCCCATTCACTGCCTTTCACTGTGGAGAGCAGAGCACAAAGTCTGAAGAATGAGAGAAGTAAATTGCACGAAGGTCAAAGGTGGGGACATCAGGCAATGCTGAGAAGTGCACAGCCAAGGACAGAGGCCAGCAGGCCAGGTCCCAGCAGGGAAGAGGACAGAGTCCAGACTTCCACCCTCTGCCCTAGCCTCAGGACCCTCCTGTACGAGGCTTCTGTGGCCACAGGACAGATAAAACGTCAACCTCTGAGAACAGTGATTCCGGAATCTCACGGGAAATTACCGAATGGCTACAGGAAAAATAGTGCCATTTGCTTCCCCTGCTTTGATTGGCCCTGGCTCAGCAGAGGAAGGAGATGGCCTAATGACAATAAATCAAAGCACTGATTTCTGTATCAAAGGGAACAGGCTGTAGTCATCAAAGAGCTCATCTTTCAGAGGAAAATGTACTCCTCCTTTGTAATACTTCTATCTATTCATGGAGTAAAAGAAAAAAAGCCACAATTTTCACTTTAGCAGAAATTCTCTAGGTGCCCTAAAATGGCAGTGGGTTTCTAAATTAACTCTCAGACTTCCCAGGAAAATGAAGTAAATTAGTGCTCCAGAAATGAAATTTGGTTTTCTCTGGGATCTTAAACATCAATAAACAGTAAATTAAACAGGGGCTACAAACTGCACTGGATTGGTTGTGGGCAGGTCTATCGATGGTAATGCTGTAGCTCAAAACCCAGGCTTTTCTCTTCTTAATAAAATCTCCTTGAAAAATAAAGATCTGCGTTGCCTCCCCTCTAGAGATTTTTAAACAGTGTCCTGCATGAAGAAAGATTCTACACTCTTTTTGAAATGGAGAGTAAAAGTTTGAGGAAATTTTCCTGGCCTGTCCCTGGCTGGCTAATGTGAGAACTCCTGCTGAAATTGCCCAGGAGTTAAGACACAAGGGCCAGATGGTCACAACTCAGTATTATGTCATCTCTTCCCATTCATTTAGTCTCTTTTCCCTAAAGCTGGTGACCAGGAGGTGGAGACTGATCAGAGGGGCGTGATGGAGGGAACAGGGTGCGTGCTGAGCCCTGAAGATACCCCCTCACCCCCTCATTCCATCCCCTCAGGGCCCACCTCCCCCATCCCAGCTTCCTATTTCTATGTTTCCTTGTCTCTTCTCATTCATTCTTTTACTTTCTCTGACGCTGTCATTCCCTCTCCCTCTCTGACTCTCCTTGTCTCTATTTCTCCGCCTGTCTCTCTCCTCCATCTCTCACTCTTTCTGTCTCTACATTTTTCTATCTCTGTCTGTGTCTCTATCTCTCCATCTCTCTGTCTCTGTCTCTCTCTGTCTTCTCTTTCTCTCTCTCTCACTCTCTCTCTCTGTTCCTTTCTCCCTTTCTTTTCCTCTGTCTCTTTCCCCTGCTCCCAATCTCTCCCTCTTCCTTCTCCCTGGCCAAGCCCATCTCACCTTCACCCCACTCAAAGTCCCTGAAGGAGAAGTGTGTCCAAGGCTCACTACTTACTGTCTCTCTGCCTCTGCCCCCTACGTGCCCAATGTACCCTCATTCACTGCCCACAATAGCATCATCCTCCTCAGGTCCTGCCCTCATCACCCACCCAATCTCCTGCATCAAAACTGCAGGGATTCTTCTCCCTGATGCTGTCTGCTCTGCGTCTGAGCTCTGACCTTCAAAGGATCTTTAGTGCAATAGATTTGCATGGTATTTGTCACAGTGAGATGCACATGATGGCCTCTGATAAACACTGCCTGTTGGTAATGATGATGAAGACAGGGCAATGGTGACTATGACAATGACAGAAATAATGCCACCAGCTTTGAACAGTCCAGTCTAGGTCAAACAAAAACAATTGGCATCTAAACACATCCTTTGGCATGAAGGTCCTTGCACATCCACCACAGCCAAACCCTGAGCATAAGGATGTTGGAGCTAAGCAGGAGCTACTTCAGAACAGAGGCACATTTGCCATTTTTGAGCGGGAGCATGTGTTATGCTAATGATTCAAGACCATAAGCATCTGTAACATGCATTGTTTATACAAAGGCTTCACAAAGATACCATATGATAATGTGTGTGTTCATCTTCTTCCTACCCTGTACAAAAATAAAAATTCAACCTAAGATTTAAATAACATTTATAACGAAGGATCTTTGTTCACAAATACAAGTGGAACATTAGTCTAACACAACTAATTGATGACGCTCCAGGCTCTTTGAGGACACAAAGACATGGGAGTCATGGTGCATAAAATGGGGAAGACACACTTGGCTATGTAAATTGATACACTTTACCCAGGGATATACTGTAGCCAGTGCAACAGCAAGCATGCAGAAAACAACCAGCCTTAGAAAGCTGACTGTTAAATTGTCAGGCAATTTTAAAAGTCAATTATTAACATAATCATCAGTAAAAATTAACTACATATACTTTAAACTAAATAAATTATATTAAAGCAAAGGTAATAAATACTTAACAGCCACCACTTCCAGATTATCTTACTAACATCTACAGTCTTGAAATTACTTATTTCACGGGTGTTTATGGGGGATACTGTGAAGTGGGGCACTACTGCCAGAGTGCCTTTACCCCCCAAGTCTGTCCTCAGCAACCGCACACGGGCGGCTGGAAACTGACCACAATAACGGTACTCATGCCATGGAAGCCCACAACAGCTACAGCTGCAAGCTTTGCTGTCTGCAGTCTACATCTGTGTATCAGGAGAAACATATGCGAGCAAACTCAAGTCTAGAAATAGCATATCTGAGATTGACTGTGTGGTCTGCAGGCCTTCATTCCTCCTTTAAATCTATCCTCCACCAAACTAAGCTTCTTGTGAACAAAGCCCATGTCTTATTCTGTATAACAAGCACAGTTTGTGCCTGCATATAACAGGCACCATGAGTGTTGATTTGGTTTGGTTTGGTTTTTGGTACAGAGATTGAACTCAAGGCCTCTGCACTGAGCTACTTCCCTAGCCCCTTTTTTATGTTTTATTTTGAAATAAGGTCTCACTAAGTTGCTAATTTGCACAGGTTGAGCTCAAACTTCCGATCCTCCTGCTTTAGCCTCCCAGAGGGCTAGAATTTCATGAGTGTTTATGGGATAAACTGACAGGTGGAGGAGGAAGACAATGACAGAAGGAAACTGTAAGAGACTGAGTCATCACTTACAGAATATGGCTGTAAATCCCCTCCTAGCGATGCCTGTGCTGCTTCCCAAGCTAAAATGGTTAACACAGAATAGAAACACGGCCTGGGATAGTGTGTACTAACCCCGGCATTGCCCTTGTCACTTACTGAGCCAACTCATCTGTCAGTCGATGAACACCACCAAGACCTGCACTAAGGAGATTCACATTTTGGGGAGGCCCTAGGAGAAGGGATGGGATTGGTTCTAGCTCTCAAGTCATTTTATTCTTTAAGGCACGTCCCTAAGACTTCTTGACATACACACCCCTCCCTCATGATACAAAGTGGGGTGCACAGTGTCAGTACCAGGAAATATCCACTGGCAAAGTAAATGAAACACACTCTTTCATCATAACCATGATTTAAAGAAAAATAGACAGATGCAACATCAATGAATATGGTGCAGAAGTTAAAATTTCAAAATATTATAATCTTTCCACCAATCTACAAGTTATTTGTGCCACCCATAAATTTTAGGAATGTCTCTATAATTGACTAAACCTACTGATTTTTTTCCAACAAAATAAGAGTCTTATCTCAAATGATGCTTGGAATCCAGCCATATATAGTTAGTAATTTAAAAATTTCTCTATTTGTAGATTTAGTTCTGTTTGAACAGCCATGAAAGAAATGTTCTGTGGACTTTTCTCATCCTCTATTTCATATGAATTTTATGTATTAAAATAAAAATAAATGAATAAAGCTGTATTTCTAATTAAAGTAGGGAAATTATATCCACCAGACAAATCTGTAATTCTCTGCAAATTTCCTGCTATCAATGAAAATGAGCTGGAGCCCACTGTATCCAAAGATATAGCACAGCTACAGTAATTCCCAACCTACAGGTTAAAAGTAATGTGCCAGTCTCACCTTTTTAGATCAATAATACCTAGGAAATAATATCCCTAGGTAACACCAGGGATTCTTCTGAGTATTCTATTTACAACAGTTTATTTCATTTTGCAATGTCAATGATAAGATCAGTTTACAGGAAAATATGAAAACTGTTATAGAAAGCTTAAAATATTTTACAATGGTTTATAACAAGCCATAAAACATTGCAAAGAAAAATTTTCTCCCATTTGCTTACACATCATCTAATCTTCTGAGAAATTCTTCCCTCTGCCTCTGTACACGGACTTTGGACTTACCTAGAATTCCTGTGGTTACTGTTATTCAGCCTGAAGGGAGAAAGACTGTCAAAGGAGAGCAGCAAAGGCTCCAACTTCAGGCCGCATCTAATGGTCCCAATTTCTCATAAAGAGATAAGAACTTCACTGAAGTAGACCAGTCTCTTTGATAACCACTGTCATGATTCTTTTTCATGAAACCTTGTATGTCTTTGGGAATCATTTAATGAGTTAATATCTCTCCAATATAAATAAGTCAGCCCATGTGCTGGGAGTGGAAGGTTCTTGTCCACTTCCCTCCCTTCATATGAAATTTTCCTCCCCATTCATAAAAACCTGGAGCTAGCACCAAGCTATGTTGTTCCATCTGAACCTCTGTTCTACCTTGTAAGGGACCCATGTTCAGCTGCACATGGGCCTAGACACCAGGGCCATGGCAGGAGACCCCTCTCCTGCCTCTGCCCTGAAATACCAGCATGGGCCACTCATCAGATTCACTGGCCTCTGGAAAAGAAGGATAAGGACTGTTTTCATGCAAAAAGAATTTCATGTTTCAGGTTTACACCTTATCTCCCCTGAAAGATCACACCCTCCCAGACAGCAAGAAATAGGCCCTCTTCCCAGGCTCTCAGAACAGTGTCTGCACATTTTAGGAGCTTGGCTAGCACACTGATTTGAGCTATAAAGATACACTGAAAAGACACCAGGTACTTCCAGTTCACCAAGACCAGCCTGGTAGCAATGGGTAGAGGTGCAGCTGTGAATTCAGTTAGCCATCTGAGAACAGGAAAGGTTTCCTAACAGGAAAACACATGGATCTGGAGCCTCCTTTTCCAGGGAAGACTGCGGCTCCTTAAGGAGAGAGCCTACATTTGCTGATCACTGATGATTATCAGGATGGGCAGAAAAAGAAAAGGAGATCAGATCCCCAAAAGAAAATGACAGAAAGGTGAACCAGAAACCCAGACCAAGGACAAACCACTGCATTAGATGTGCCAGAATCACAGCTGGTCCAGAGGCTAGGAACTCCGGGTAACCTAGTCCTTCTCTGTGACAACATCTCCCACAACAGGGGATGTCCCAGAGCTTGGAGAACAGAGCTTCCCATGGCCAGGCACTGTGGAGAGCATGCACCTGGGCAAGACACCATGAACACAAAAGAGGCTACACTTGCAGTTTCATCTTTCAGTGTTTACTATTTTTCTCAAAGCACCTGGTGTGGTGATTCAAGGTGACTCTGGAAGGTAACAGGGCAGATGCTATTAAATCAGTGTGGTTGTTACTAACCTTATTTCCCAGAAAGGGAGTTAAGGTTCAGAGAAATGAGTGCAATAGCCTTGAGTTTGCATCACTTTAGCAAGAAGAATACAGCCTCTCATCTCTTGTCTTGCACAAGCACCTGGTCCTCTCCACACACGAGTCCCCAGATTGTCAGACTCCATCATAAATGCCTCAGTGGAAACTCAGACATCCCCTGGGAGTCTGCTTTCTTGAACTCTCCATTAAGAACACACAATTCTCTTTCTAAAGCACGTAGCTGTGCCTGAGTGAGGTCGCACTGTCCCTTAGAGACAGCTTTGCAGTGGGGGTTGGAGGTGCTCTACTTGACACTGTCTGAAGTTGGAAAGCCCACAACTGGACAAATTAAATACAGGAAGAGGGTTCTGGACGTCAAGAGCTCTTTACTTTCCCTTTGATGGAAGAAAGATACCCCTAAAGCCTGAAGTGGAAATATTCCTGCTAATTTTTCTCCTTCAAATATATTTTTTTTTCTTCAAATGTAATTTTGAACACAGCAGAAAATCAGATTCCTTTTGTTTAGAATGCAGTCACCAAAAGTACAAGGAAAATTCTTGGGTTATGAAAGTCTTTTGAAAGTAAAGCTTCCTTTCTAGATTTTTTTCAGTGCAAAAAAAAAAATTTTAGTCAAAACCTTAGGCTAAATACCATCTTAAAGGTAAAAGCAGTTCAAATGTTCCAGGTGGGGAGAATTCACCCCCTTGCAGGTGAACTGGTTTTGAATAGAAACAAAACCTACTTTCTATCGCCACCAGCCATACTAAATACACCTGCAGCAGTATTTTTTTAAAAAGAAACATTCCCCCATGTAGAAGAGGAAGAATCAGTTAAGAAAGGATCAAGAAATTACCTATCCTAGCCCTACTGCTGAAAAAAAGAGCTCATGGTTAGCAGTGTCCTCCATTTTAGGGTTCCCCTCATTAAAAAGTAAAACACAATAAAGGTTTTTTAAGTGAAAAGAAGGAAAGAAATAGCAGGCACTATCCCAACAGTCATGGAAACTAGCACCTAATTGTTGCTAAATTTCCATTAACCTTTTTTCTTAAACATATAGTTTTTTCCTGTTGTTGGGATTTTGCTGCATATGCCAGTTCACTTACAAGTTTCTGTGTAACACTAAAGCCATAACTTTTTTCCAAAGTAACGAGCACTTCAGCATATGCATGATGTTATATCTAATCATCATGCGATCAGCTGGCTAGTTCTCTGTTGCTGGATGTCTAGGGTGTTTCCAAATAATTGCTACTGTGAATAATGTTCCCAATAATACTTTTGTACTAAAGCTTCTTTTCCTAATCTCAGAGTTCCTATGTAGCACTTGCTCCTTAAAGTGAAGTTGCGTTGAAGCCACCCACAGTAGAGGGTGAACAGTAGCTTCTCATAAACATTGCACAAGATGGAATTACCTCAGGTGGGAGGGCTGAATGGTGTCCTCACAGATAGGAACAGGCCTATTTTCCAAGAACCTGCAAATTTCAACCTCCTAAGTTAATGACTGAGAGCACAGATCCTTCTAAAAGGGAAGCAGAGGAAGTTTGGAGATAGGCCCAGGAGAACACACAGAGAGTAGGCTATGTGAAAACAGAGGCAAAAATTAGAGTTGTGTGACTACAAACCGAGGAATGCCAGCAGCCATCAACACCTAAAAGGGGAGGAAGGGTCCTCCCTGGAACCTTCAGAGGAAGCACAACCCTGCCAACACCTAGATTTTGGACTTTAGGCTTCTAGAACCATGAGAACATGGTCCTCTTGTTCCAAACACCCTATTTGAGATAGTTTTCTTTGGCAGCTTTAGGAAACTAAAACAGCATGTGAAATAAATTACCCATTTTAGCTTCAATCCTCAGAAAACCATGGAACCAGGTAAAATCTGTCCCCAAAATCCCACCACTAATACTATCCTTGAAGATTGAATGAAAACTACAGAAAATGGGTTGTTTAATCATGTAAAGGAAAACTGATGCTCAAAAACACAGGTTAAGTTTGAGTAGCATACAACTGACCACCTGCTCCTCCATGAAATAAGAGACAGACAATGGCAAGTTCTGTTGTCACGTCCAACGTTCCTGCAAATGTGGCCAGTTCTCCTGGCCCTGAGAATCAAGTCTATACTCTCCAAAAGAGGGAGAAGCCACAGCCTCCTTAAAGAAGCTAGAAATCCAGAGGGGTGTTTTTTTCTTTTGTCTGCAAGTAGCAAAAGTTGAGTGGCATATAAAAATCCAAATCTTCTGGAACTAATGCTCCTTTAGATATGGTTTCTAATTTTAAGTACCTAAGCTTGATTATTGATCACAGTGTGTCTTTAAATGAACAGATTAAAACTTTCTCCATAAAAATGAACTGTAAAAAATGATAGCTGCTCTCTGGAGGATAAGGCACTGTCTGATTCCTAAACTTAGATTCCGACTGTGAAGAGCAACCTCTCCTTCCAGGTAGAGAGATCTGCTGCTTAATATCCTCTCAGTCTAAGTCTCCTTCCCCTCTTTTCTGCGCCCACCTGTGGAAAAAAATTCTGCCACCTTTTCCTCCTTGATTAATTGGCAAGTATCTTATCTTTAAAGTGTTACCAACATCAAATGAGGATGTCATTCTTTTTTTCATCTCACAATATAGTTCCTTTTAAAACAAGCGCTCCTTATAAACATTAAACCCTAAATTTTCAGAATTTGGTTTAAAAAGCTTTTATACCAAACTTTAGAACAGATTGCATGGCGATTTTTATTTTATTCTTCTAAGCAAATTTTATACAATCTCATGATAAAAATAGGAAGTGATCTAATCAGTCACACTTATCAAACATAAAAGAAGTAACAACAAATCAAGAACCTTGCTGCACCTGCCTCTTCTGTCACTACTTCAACTCCTGTGCGAAGTGGGCAGAGTGACCAGGTTGTCACCAGTTTGCAGCTCAACCCTGGAGACTCTGCTCAGATATATAGAAACAGCAAAGGGCTGAAGAGCACATTCTGAAAACTAAAACCAAAAATCCAGATCAGTGAGCATGAGAAACCGTGAACATGAAAACAAGACTGTGGGCTAAGCCTTGATCTAGGACCACTCTGCAGATGCTTCACAGGCTGCATCCCATACAGGGAAGGGTTCTGGAGCAGTGGCCAGTGTCCTAACTGGATTGTGGAAAGCACCAGGGTGGTCAGGAGAGCAAGGCAGCTGCACAGGAGAAGGACACACAGGAAGTCAGGAGAGCCGTACTGAGCACCTGTGACTGAGCAGGACAGTCCATGGAGCCACTGGGAAGACACAGGTGGCACATGCCACAGGTGGTCAGGCAGACTATGGCACCATCATAAATGTTTCCTTTACATGAATATACCTTGATTTATTTACCCAGTGAACTATTAAGAGGTGCCTAGATTACTTCCAGTTTTTTGCTTTGTCTTGTTTTGTTTGCTTTGCAATTGCAAATGATCCTTTAATGACAACCGTTACTACATATATGCTGGCATTTTACTGAGAGTATATCCACACAGTGAATTCCTAGTGGTGACATTATTCAATCAAAGGACTATCAGACTTTGCGTGTGCTTACAAAAGCCAAAGGAAAGTTATTAATTGAATGGAATGGACTAGGCCTCTGGCTTGGCATTATTACCTGTTTTTGTAAAGGAGGTGGGAGGAAAAAGGTGTAAGATTGGGGCTAAGGGTACAACAGGAGGAGTGCATCCCCCCCCCCAGACTGTTGCTCAAAGCAGCAAGAGGCAGTCCAGGATGACCCAGCTGGTCAAGGTCTGGACTTGGATTTGACCTGAACTTTTTGACTCCAAAATCATGTTAACTACTCTGTTGCAGGAGTTCTCAGCCCTGACTTTCACTAGAACCATGTGGGGAGCATTAAGAAAGCTGGTGGTCAGGATGACCCCAAGCAATTATGTCAGAGTGTTTATGGGGACCTAGGCAAAATGACGATCTCAGATTGCCAGAAGATCTTGTATGAAGGCCTAGTTGAACAGCATGATTGTATTACAGTGCCTGAGTACCATCTCTGTAGACTGAACACAGGATCCTCACCATCCCTGCTGCCACTCACTGTGGACTTCACAGGCATTGGGTTAGGGTTAGGCTTAGG
>NW_004955421.1:30004019-30012409 GCF_000276665.1 Chinchilla lanigera
TTAGGCTTAGGCTTAGGCTTAGGCTTAGGCTTAGGCTTAGGCTTAGGCTTAGGCTTAGGCTTAGGCTTAGTATTCAAGCATAAGTGATGCTTCCAGTTAAGTGTGGCTGTTCATTCTGATAATGAGTAGATTTTCCCACAGGAGAGATTGAAGGAAGTGCATGTTTACAATGGTACCTGAAGACTTTGTTGCAGATTTTACCATAATTTTAAAGAATTGCACCTTCTCTAGGGGCTACATCAAGATGGTCAAAACAGTAGGCAGGAGATTAACTGTTCAATGGCAGTTACTGTTCTCTGTCTTATCTCCAGGGTACACAGCTCTGGTGACAGTTTCACATGGACTCTGTCCTACAAGGGGTTGTGTAATTATCCCCATTGTAACTTGGAGGCCCTGGTTTGAACTCAATGAAGAGATTACAGCTCTTGGATACAGAAAGGCAGTCTTTCCCCAGATCTGTCCCCCTCTTATTCATGATATTTCAATGATTGACAAACAGACAAAAATATATTTATTTAGGGATTACCTATATTGAAAACTAGACATGGGATTTTTTTCTCTGTCAACATTGCAGTAATATCAGCTATTTGAACAAAAGGAGAGGCATTTTTCATTCAATATGGAATGCTGAAAATTCTCCAGTTTGTATTCAGGAAGACATTTGGTTTTATTGATCATGTTAGCTGAATAAGTTTAAATTCCTATAGCCAGGCAAGGAGAAAGTTGATTTTCTATTTATTGTAAAGGTTATTAGGAGGAAAATCAGATATAGAAGTTATTTGTCTTTAGATAATCCTTGACAACCAGAATCATTCAAGGATGTTGCAGAAGTTTTATTCAAAGGCAACACTCTGATGGTCTTGAGAACTATGATGTTTCTTCTGGAAGTACTCATTTTATTTTTTAAAACTTTGCTTGTTTCAAGAAAACACTTTGTTATAGATGGAGAAGTATACATTTCTCTGCTTTTAATTGATAAGAAATTCTTACATTCCATCAAAAGTCTGAGAACTAATAAGCTCCATTTAGATTGTCTCTAATCCAGAATCTTTTGCCATAAACAATAACATTCCCTTGAGGTATTCCCCCACTATCTTCAAATCCAAAAGTGTGAGGCACCTTAATACTAAATAACAACAACCGTGTGAAATTTTTCCTCAGTGTTTGGTCTGTCCTTTGGTCTCAGACTTAAGGAAATAAGCCATATCTCTCAGTCACTACTGAAAACTCACAGTGTTGTTTCTACAAGGAAAAACTCAGCACAAAACTCCTCTTTTGGGTTTTGAAGACATTCTGTAACTCATCAGTGAAAAGCGAGTAAAAGTAGAAAAGTCACAGTTGATGTGTCAGATTGTGGTGGTGAAAAGACAGGTCTAGGCAGAAATATTATTGCCAAATGAAGAAGTCCCTGAACATCAGTAGTAAGTACTTGTATTTTTTCCAGAAATGTCCTTTTCCTTTTGGTATTTGCCCTTTGATAGGATTATATGTGCCCAAGGACAGCCCTCTCCTGGCTTCCTGAGAGAAATGAAGTGACTCAGAGAAATGACCACAATATTTTTTTAAATGAAGTTATGCAAATCTGATAGGCTAAAGTAAATGTTTCATAAAACCAATGACGGTTTAAATTGTAGGACTAAACTGTTTGTATATAAATATTACCTTTTATATTCCATTTGAGTTTTATGTAGATGAACACATTACTTTAATGACCTGCGTTTACCGAGGGAGAGTGGGAGAGTCACTCCCTGAAATTCTCACCAGCCAGATGGCTGCCTTTTCTTGCATGAGATTAAAAGATGTTTCTCATTCACTGCAATGCTTCAGAGGCAAATTAATATTGCCAGCTAAATTGCTTGTGTTTTTGGAATAAAATTTAAAGAGAACTTTTTAAAGCAATTGGTGTCATAGGTTCTCAGAGCAGATTGCTCTCCAGGTAGAGAGACATTCAGTAATTAATGGAAAGAATTCTGTGTTAATTGACTGCTTCAGGAAGGGAAATATAATGACTCCTTATTAATCATGAAAAGAGATGTACAGCATAGAGGCCCCACAATAATTGCTGCAACAGTGGAGAAATGTTAATTAATGAAAAGAACAATGATGTAAGAAATTAGCTACATAATGCTTGCCACCAATGGAGATTGGGTTTTAAACATATTATTTAGAGTGGAAACTACAAAATGTTGCCTTAAATAACAGATACATGAAAAACTCATGCACCTAAATCTAAGGGGAGAAAGTCTTTCCGTGTTTCTCACATCTTTGCTTAAAGAAGCAAAAACATTCAGCCAGAGCTATATTTATTTCAGAGAACATGCCTTGTCCTTCATCTATGATCTGGGATTCTAAGATCAAAATCATTCCCAGACCAAACCAAGGTTATTTATTACTGTCATTTAATTCAGCACAGTAGATCATCTGACCACTAAAAACAACGGGAGTAAATGAGAGTATTTTTCCCTAAACTGAAATAAACAAATTCTATTTCTGATATTTCCCAGTTAACATGAAGAAAAATTCAGACCAACTTTGGGGACAGATGATTGTCTTTCTTACAGAGTGTAATTCTAAGTTCCTGAGAGAACATGGAGCTTCCTAAGAACTCATTTTCCAGAAAGAGACTGGTTTCATTAACATGCGAGGAACTGCAGAGCTCAGCCCCCAGCACTAGAGCTGCTCGGAAATCATTTGTGGCCCCGGGCGTGTCTGGGGAGTGCTCCAGGCTCTGTGAAACGGAGAAAGTGATGCTTGCTGAGCAGGGGCCTGCAGGGCAGGAAGGCACCCGTACTGTTCACAATCAGCCCTGGTGGGCCAGGGCACCCTCCAGCAAGGGAGGGCATCGCACTGACTCTGCCCTCACTTTCACTCCAGGTGGAATGTCCTGGGACTCCAGGGCGCTCTCCTCTGTCACTTCATTGAGCCTGTGTACCTCCACAGCATCATTGTGGGAAGCCTGCACCACACAGGCCACCTCTCCCGGGTCATGAGCCACAGGATGGAGGACATCGGCCAGCTACCAACCTCATACCAGCACAACCTGCCTCTTCTCAGTGGTAAGAAAACATCACCCCAAGGGACCGACAACCTTCTCCCTGTCAGCAGGCGGGCTGCACACAGGTCCCATGGCTGCCAGCTCAGGGCAGGCTGTACTCATTTTGGCAAATGACTATTTAAGATTTAATGAGTAAAATTGCAACAGTCCACATTTTTAAGAGATCAGAGAGAAAGAGAGAAAAAGAAGAAAGGAAGAAAGAAAGAAAGAAAGAAAGAAAGAAAGAAAGAAAGAAAGAAAGAAAGAAAGAAAGAAAGCGAGCAAGCACTTGTCTGAATATAGGGACAGGCAACATTTCAGCATGAATGCATAATAGAACCAAGCATATCATGCATCTTTCTGTCATTGTCACTGCAGTGTCTAAAAGTAACCAGTTACCACAAAGACCTGCAGTGATGATGTGAATGTCTCAGAAGCCCAGCATCCTTCCTGGAGCTGTTCTATGGGAACCACTGCAGAGGGACACTCCAGTGGCAGCAGCCAGACTCCACCCCCAAGACCAAGGAGTGGGTCTGTAGGGCCCAGAGGCTCTGTGCTCTCTGGAGAAGCTCATCTCAGAGGGAGCAAGGTGGCTTAGCAAACACTGAGCCCAGCCACATCCCCTACCTGTCATAGAGACTTAGAGATTCTTCACTTCAGCCCACCAGGTACACAGCTGGTTGCCATGAAAATACAGTATTGCAGAAGCTGTACAGTTTTGTGTGTACCTACTAGAAAGGAACACGTATGATATCTCAAAGGCCTTTAGAAAAATAACATTTATTCACTGTGACCACTGACCTTCCACATTAGGGAAACTTTCAGATCTGTGGGAACTGAACAGAAGTAGACAAGCAGCATGTGGATTTTAATGATATCTTGTAAGCCTGGAGGCCTGGAGGAAACCACTAGATTTTTTTCCGTTGGTGATACTGGGGCTTGATCCTAGGGCCTTCACACTGAGCCACATCCCTAGCTCTTTTTAATTTCTTATTTTCAGACAAAGTCTTGCTGAATAACTAAGTTGCCTAGAAATCTTGAACTTATGATCCTCCTGCCTCAGCAGGCTTCCAGAGTGCTATTACAAGCATGCACCACCACTCCCAGCTAACACTTGACCTTGGAGTCAGCTTCCCTGGCTGGAGGAGGAGAGCACACTCAAAGGAGTGCTTGTAAAAAAGAATCAACCTGGTGCACTGATAAAGCATAGCACCCAGGTGGGGAGTGGGCACAGTCTCTTCTCCAAAAGCAAGTGGACCAGTACCCCCAGGGCTTTGCTGATTTAGCTCTAGACCAAATCATCTGATAGAGAAAACAGGAAGATAAAGAAACTACTCTTAGTGTTTCATCTGGGAGTAGTTAGGCCTAAGATTTGTTCCCAATATTCTAAAATTGCTCTAAATTGTGAGATTCAGGGCCTCATGGGAGCAGTAGTGGGAAGTAAACAAAATAATTCATGCAAAGCACAGAACTATGCTAAACAAGTATTTAAGAAAAGATGCTTCCTATCACAAAAGCAAATTCATTTATTCTACAGTACTATCTAGAGATTGAATGCCTCTATGTATTGTTGTGAAAAATAAGATTACAGACCTAAAAGTTAAAATAGAAATGGCAGACAAAAAAAATCACCTACCCCGCCCCCACTCCCGCATGATTGCTGCAAATCAGTTCCTTCACATATAGACATTCTAGGCTTTCTAAATATATAAGGCCCCATCCAAAACTTCTGCAACTCTATCCCTTTTTGGTTAGCCATAGACACTTGGACAGCAGATTCAAGATCAGCTCAAGTTGAAACTGGCTTCACCCTGTGCTCAGATCCACAGATGTTGTTAAACTACGGAGGTTTGCAAATGTACAGTGAAAGAAAACTTGGAATACAAAGTTAGCAAACTTCAGTGAGACCATTTAAAAGAGGGTAGCATTTTACATTAAGACTTTACCTTTCTGAGCCATTGGGGGAAAATTAACTTCTTCACCACTTAGACTGAGTTAATATTAATAAGACAGGAAGACACCCACACACGAGTGGTGATCTTACCTTCAGTGTGCTTGTGCCCCTTCTGTTTACTGTGTTATCCCAGTTGTACCTTATTCCTGTCCCTAGCTGATTGGCTGACTCTAAACTCCACACATGGTATGGTAGGGCCTTAGACACTAGCCATGGTATGCGTGGTAAGCAGAGTTTTAGTTGACTTGTTGGGTCTACACTGGAAAAGGCTGCTTTTGGACCAGATCTGTAGCTGTATCTAGGACTATAGGGTCCCATGTCCCAAATCATAAGAGCTTTTTGGGCAATATACAGTGCACAGATGAACTGGAAGGGGTGCACAATTTAGGAGTCTGATCTAAATAGTGCAACTATTATAAACTTTGCAAAACACCTTCTGAAAATGGCTGTATCATTTAGAGAGGGAAAACAGCACTTCTTGAATTCCCTCTCTGTCGTTTGTGACAATTCTCATTTAATCCTCATATCAATTAACAACCAGTGGCACTATCTCTATTTGTAAAGGCCAGGCTGGGGATGCAGCTCAGTGGTAGAGTGCTTGCCTAGCATGCACAAGACCCTGAGTTCAATCCCCGGTACCACAAAAAAAGGTAAAAAAAAATATATATATTTTTAAAGGCCACAAGAGACTCATATAAATTTAATTATTTGCTGAAAATTCTCAACTTATCAATAGAGAGTATTTGAATTTAGATCTGATTGATTGCAAATACTACATTTTTTCATTACACCACACTCATCCCACAGCAGTATAGTGTAATTTCTTAGATGTCTATTTTTTAAATCACTTAAAAATTAATACTGTAAGACAAGAGTAGCTGAAGATGTGGCAACATGCAACCCATGGTGAATGGGAGTGGGAGAGACAAACCAATTCACTGAAGCTTGTCTAAAACTCTTAGCTTCCTACAGTTTTCACACAGCCACTGAGATAAACAAAGGACTCATCTACTGCTCTGCACCAAACTGAAAGATTTGCCTTGAACTCATTCTCTTTACTTTTTAAATGGTCAATGATTTCAGCAATTCTGACGAAGCACTGCAGGTCCAGTTTCAACAACTTTCTTGCTTTTTCTTTTCTTTTTTTCTTTCTCCTGCCTTTTCTTAAACATGATGACTAATTAAGACTAAAATGACTAGTTTGGAACAGGAGGAAATTGTTCCCATATTGGATGCCCCCAAAATTTACTGTTTCTTAGATTTTTTTTCTAAGCTAAATTTAAGAAAATTCTCACCTGTTTTGGTGAGGGTTCTCTCTTTTTTCACCCATCTGGCTCCTCAGGTTGTCCTCATCTCTCTGTGTTAATCTACTAGTGAGACAGCTTCCCCCAGCCTGAATGACATCTGCCCCCACTACAAGTGTGGTCTGACTAAACATTTCAGTCTATACTTAGATGCTTATTTCATATATGGTTTATATTATTATAAAGATGCAAATGAATCTAAATCTTGGTATCTCACCAGCAAACAAGCCCTAAGCCCTAACTTCATTCTTTCTGATGAACATTTAAGAACCAGTCATGCAAATTCTGAAAAGAAATCATTAGAATTTCTTGCCAGAAAAAGGAGAGATATCTGGCATAAGAATAATAAAACACACTCAAACAAGCAAGTGAAATTTGCTTGAAGCTTCTCTCAAGGTCAGTTTGCAGAAATGCTGTAGAAGATGGAGCTCATGCATTCGCAAGATGAAGCCCTGCAATTTAGATATGGCTAAATCAGTTCTGGATTTAAAAAGAAGCAGCCAAGCTGAAAAAGATACCCTTATTGACAAAGCCATAGCGTGCATATTAATGTTCTTGAGAGATATACTTGAAGAATTCTGCACAGACCAGGACAAGCTATGGCAAGCTTCAGTACCAAAAGTCCAAATCAAGGTTGTCAAGAGCCCTGAATCCTTCAAGAACGTTATATCGTTGCCTGAAAATAGCCACCCTAAAGGAGTTTGTCCTTGCTCTTTCTTGGTGAACCCCACAGGTGGAAAAATGATGAGAATAATAATTAGTAAAAATCTATACTTTGAATACTGATCTTTTAGCAAAATGTGATATGAAATAGAAAGCCACTTGTTCTACCAAGCTACTGAAATATCCTTCTGTGAGTTTTCAACTTTAAGGTTGAATTTTATTCATCAAAAAATGAAAATATCTGGATAGGATCAATTGATTTCATGTTAATGGCGTGTTTAACAGAATTTAATCTTGAAATTTCCTAATCCACACTACAGATAAAATTATGATTATTTTTATATCAAATAAAAGGTCTTGACAACAAACATGGAATTGGAGAGACAGACATAGAGAATTGATTGTAGAACCATGAGTTGTTTAAGATCCTTGGTTGATGTTCATATAGTAAACTTTACAGTATTGGTAACAAAATAGAGGATATCGTCTGTTGTCAGACTTCTCATCCAACTCTATCCAGATTGAACAGATCCCCCAAACTAGGTGCCCACAGATGTATAAGAAAAGTAAGAAAAAGTCAAACCAAGAGAGCCAAAATTCTGTGACCAGGTGCTAGCAGCCTCTAGGACTGACTGAGTCCTGATTACGGTCTTCAGTAACCTTTTTATTCAGAACCCACCAAGCAGGCAGCAGAGGAATCAGATGATATCAACTGTTTTAGCAAGGACAATACAACTCAATTATCATAGGACTCTGACCTGACCAGTAAGCTATCATGTTATCTTTCTTCACCCATATCTCCGCAAAGCATTTAGTATTAATCCAGGGGCTTGCAATGCTTATGCTAGACTTCCTCCAGAACCCAGCAATCATGGCTTGGTCAGGCCTCAAGCAATACACAAAATAGTAACTAAAGAATGTTCTTCTCCACAGTCTGTCTTTCTGCTTAGTGAATATTGTCTTAAAATAGTCAAAATGAATAATGAAGTATCCATGAGAAGCCCTTTCGGACATCCATGTTTCACAGCAACTTAATCAGAAAGAAATTTGATACCTATCAAAATGTTCACCAAAAGTAGCCTGTAAATTTTGCCCAATACCATCCATTTTTTGACATTCTAGAGATCTCCTTGTTGCTATTTATGTCCATATTTTTGTGAAGCCAGATTTTTAAAGTATTGTCACCCTAAGCTGAAGAATCTTCCATGGAGTGCCAGGCCTCTTTCATTCAGGAGAAATTTCTGATATTAATCATCATGAATAATATTTTGCAAAATAATCCAGAGTTGTGGTTTATATGTAGATGTTCACACAAAACCTCATGTATGGGACTTTTGAAAGGTGATTGAGTCACAAGAACGTATAGTTAAATGTGACATTTGCGCATGTCATAATTAGTAAGAGAGACAAACCAATTCACTGAAGCTTGTCTAAA
>NW_004955421.1:30012509-30042409 GCF_000276665.1 Chinchilla lanigera
AAAGGACTCATCTACTGCTCTGCACCAAACTGAAAGATTTGATAGGATTATATGTGCCCAAGGACAGCCCTCTTCTGGCTTCCTGAGAGAAATGAAGTGACTCAGAGAAATGACCACAATATTTTTTAAATGAAGTTATGCAAATCTGATAGGCTAAAGTAAATGTTTCATAAAACCAATGACTGTTTAAACTCTCACACACATTTATGGACAGTGCAGCCATCATGTGGCTTGTGGCATGCGTCCTTCAAACACATGATTTAGACCATTCAGCCACCACCGTATCAGCTAGTCAAATGAAGGTCAGCAAGCAGGGAAGCTGTAATGAACTGGTTTTCCAAACACCCAGAAAACTTGCTAGGACATTTGCACCACAGAAAGACAAATTGTCCACCCTCAATCCTAACACACTATCTCCCAACTCCACAGTACATTTTATATATTTTCCACTGAATATGCTCTATTAAGACAGCTGGGCATGGTAGCACACACCTATAATCCAAGCACTTGGAAGGCTGAGGCAGGAGGATCATTTCAAGTCTAAGTTTAAGGCCAGCCTAAACTACATAGCAAGACCCTGTCTCAAAAAAAAAAAAAAAAAAAAGACAAGACAGTAGTTATAAAATGTCTAGCAATTATGATAATGTTCATGTTCATGTTAATAATAATGAATAAAATGACATACAGCCTTAATAGTTATTACCCCATATCCATAAATTCACGTTAAACTTATTAATTTTGCTTCCACTAGGAGAGAGAGAGAGAAAGAACACCACACAAGGTACCTGGCAGTATATCAGCAGTATATAAAATTCAAGAAGTCCCTTCTATTCCTGCAACTTTAAGATTCTGTGCATGCCTGAAGCATGCTACTCCATTCATTTCGCAAAATTAAATGTAATGCTACCCCATGTTATAGACTTACTTCACTTTATGTGAAAATTACATTCCTGAAATATCTTGTATAAGTTTAATTTTGGGAAAGTGAATTGCATTTTGAATATAGTAGGCTCACTGGCTATTTAAAAACATACTATAATTAATCACTTATACAATGCCTTTTTTAAAAGTCTTTATACAGCTATGTGAACCACAATAAAACTCACTTTCATGGGTAAATTGTGGATTTGCTCTCTATTCTTTTAAATAATGAGAGGAGCAAAAGCAGTGGCCACAGTGACAGTAGTAATAATCGAAGCACTTGTGGCAGGAGGAGAAGGAGCAGTAGCAAGTAACTAACTTTGGGGTCACACTGCTAGTAAGTCATAAACGTGATTCTTGACCTTGGTCTACTCCTGCAGCCCACTCTGTTAACAGCTGTGTGCATTGAAGTAGCCGATCCCAAAACCCCAAGCTGATCTCTATTGATCAGTCTAGTAGAGTATCTGTGTCAAGGGCAGGTAGAGATCAGCTTATCTGAAATTAGATCTAGTTCCAAGTAAAATACCTCCATCAAAAACCATAAGAGATAACCCACACATTGTGTAATATATTTACAAATGAATAAATTTCCACACATCTGTGCATTAGGTCACAAGTTGAACTTCTGTTAGCACTGTTTTCACTAGGGACTGCTCTGATAGAGAAACTGTGGTAGGGAAGGGGTTACTTGTAAGACTGGACATAATTACTGAAGAAAAAATGGTCCTAGAGCATCACCAAGATACATAATATTTCAGGGACCCCTGCTTTTCCCTAACCATTTCTTAGAATTTCTGTATAAGTCTCCAAATCCTAGATCCTACTGGACTGGAGACTGATTGAGGGAGACCTCTCTCAGATGCTGTTCTATGCACCCTTCCATCATTCTGTATGGCCACAAGCTTGAGGGAGAACCTTCCTCCAAGCAGCTATGCCAGGGTACCAGGCTGGGCCCATCCTGACAGGGGTCTCGCTGAGGCTGAGATGGAGGAAAATAGATGCAGCCAGAAGCAGTGTGAGATCACCAGCTGGTTAGTCCTGCCACGAATCAGTGCCCAGAGGGTGAAATTATTCCCTCAGCAAGAGTTTACCTTTCATCATAGACCAGCTTCCAAAATTCAATGGTAGCACTTGTACTTGGCTGAATAACCATTCCCAAAGACACCAACTCCCAATCCCTGAACCTGTAAATGACTATGTTTTGAAGAGTCCTTGCAGGGTGATTAAATGAAGGTTCATACGATACGAGATGATCTCACATGCAGTCACATCTGTCCTTACAAGAAGAAGGCATAGGGAGATTGGACACACAGAAAATGCCATGTGAAGGTGGGAACAGACATTGGAGTGATGTGGCCATAAGCCAAGGAGTTATTGTCTCTGCCAGAAACTGGAAAAGTCAAGGGGAGGTTCCCTCAAAAGTCTCCAGACGGAGGTCGCCCTGCTGACACCCACTGTGATGGTTACTCCTGTGTGTCAACTTGGTTGGCTTGAAAGATGCCCAGATTCGTAAAGCACACTTTTGTGTGTCTCGGTGGTTCATGCGAGCATCCTTGGGGACGGTGTGTGGCCTCTAGTCACTTCCCCGCTAGCTCTTCCCGTGCTCTGCTTCCTGGCTGTTTGAAATGGTCAGCTTTCCTCCACTATGCCCTTCTGCCATGAGGGTGGAGCCAGCCAACCGTCCTCTAAAACCTCTGAAACCAGGAACTAAAACTTTTCCTCATTTAAGTTGTGGGTGTTATATATTTTGTCCTAGCAATAAAGAGCTGATTAATACACCTTGATTTCAGACTTCAAATCCCTACAAACTGTATGAAGGTGCGTCTCTTTTTTTCCTTAAGCTACCAAGACTTTAGCAATTTGTTACAGTAGACACAGAAACAATGCAGTGCTACATTCTTAAAGTGTTGTTTTTCTACCTAGGCAAACCACATTAAACCATGCAACACTGTTCTTGTACTACAAAACAATTCATTTAAGATGAAAATTCATTTAAGATGAAAATCATTAAAGACAAAGTTTCTTGAAGTTCAAATTTTTTTACTTATTTCATTTCTGATTGTTAAGGAGCAAGTGCACAAAACCTTTGGTTAGGGTGGTCTGCAGAGTGAGAGACGGGAGTCCATCAGTGTGAAACATGTGACATCAATGTGACACATGACACAGGACACAGCAGCACATGTCTACGTGCTGCTGGGGCCCATGAACTTAAACTAGCATCATTTGTTCACAGTGCTGGGCCACTGAGGGTTCATTTGTCACAAGGACATTCTTTTCTCATTGGAGCACAATGCTCATGTTTTCCATTTTCAGACCATGAAAACCCTCTCCTAAGGTCTTACCTAGTGTTAGGACCCAAAGCCAACCAGCAGGTTCTGGTCTCTCGACATCTTTCACTGGAGGAAGATTTCTGAATAATGCCCAGAAGGTACTTAATGCTGTGAAATGGGAACAGGAGGTTATATTTGCAGAGTAAGCTAGATTACTGGATAAGTACTAATGTAGTATCTTGGGAAACATAAAGCACACATTGAGCATATATTAGGATATACCTGTGGGTGTCATTTATTACATCCTTGTGACTTGATTTTTATCTTCAATCATTTGATGTCCCATCAGGAAAAATGACCCAAATACTATATGCCCCTCTTTCATCTTCACAGCTCCAAGTCAAAAAGGAAAAAAATTAAACACAAACCAGAGTTTCATATTTAGAAATGAGCAAATGTGCCTTCAAGTTATTCATCACCATCTAAAACTTAGTACTGAGTTAAGCAATTCGAGCCCAAAAGCTCATTTTCAAGAGCACAGTGCTCTGTGGCTTGAGAAGGGCTTAATAAATATGGTGTGAGTGAATGAATCAATGAGTTTTTGGAAAAGCCCCATAGAAAGTTATTGGTGTGTTTGTAGAAGAAATGCCAACAATAGTGCCTGGAAATTTGCTCTAAAATTATGAAATCAATACCTAGGGGGTGAGATCTTTCCTGTATGTGAAGAAGTTTCCTTAGAAACCAGCATCTCCCCCAGGAGAAAATAAAGTCAGAAAAGGGGAAGATGGAAGCCAACGAATTCATCATGTTAATGTCTCCAGAAGACCAGTTCAGTCTGAGGAACTGGATATCGGTATGTGGTACAGAAAGAAGGCAAAATGGAGAGAACCACCCCGAAATGCAGGAAAATGGGAAAGCACGTACAAGTGGCATAGGTTAGCAAGAGATACTTTTATGAGAGGTACATAAAGAAAGCCACTCTCAGAGCTTCGACACCTATACCCAGAGACCTCAGCATTCTCATAGAAAAAAGTAGCCGGCCTGGTGCTCATCAAGATTTGAGTGATAAAACTGACATTTCTAGCTGATGTGGTGATATGTACCTATAATCCTAGCACTCTGGGAGGCTGAGGCAGGAGAATCACAAGTTCAAGCCCAGCCTAGGCAATTTAGCAACTTAGTGGGACCCTTTCTTAAAATAACAAAATTTAAAAAGGGGCTTGGAACATAGCTCAGTGTAAAATCCCTGGGTTCAAACCCCAGTGAGTACTGACCAAAAAAAGAAGAAGCGAAAAGAAAACTAATGTTCCCCTCTCCACCAGGGATTAAGCTACTACCTCATGACTATCTGTCCATGCAGTTTGTCCTACAGCAAGGGAAAACAGTGCTAGACTGTCATAGTACATTGGTAAATTTGAATATCGGACCTAAATAGACTGATGGAGCACAGTGGCTGTATCTCCTTGGGTATAATCAGTGTCAATCATTAACTACAATGATTGTACTACTGGCATCAAAAACTGTACTACTGGCATGAATATTTAGTAAACAGTACAAATGCTATTTTTTCGGGTATATTTATATTTTTATATAAATGGGGAACTAGAGAAGGATTGCTGTTCTTCCAGATGGTTTTGGGAAGACTTGTGTGCATGTGTGTATGTGCTTTTCCTGTGCTTATCCATGTGTGTGTGCATGTGTGTGTGTGTGTGTATTTTCAAACAAATGACAGAAGAAAGATGATCTTTAAAATACAGGCTCAAGATATAGGCATACAGTAATGTTTCCAATAGAGGTAGTGAGTGTGTATGTTGAACAAATATATAAACGAAAAAAAATGTCTTTTATGTAAAAAGAATCCTGACTTTGTTGGTTAATTACTCCATTTTTGGAATAACTGGGTGATTTATAACTGAATTGGAAATATTTTCTGTAACGTAACTGAAACATTTTTGATCTGTGTGACTTAGATAGCATATAGACTATAGTTGACCTTTAAATCTTCCTTCAGATGGAAGTAAAAAATAGCCATAACTCTTGATGCTTTAAAAGTGTTCTTATCTGTTTTGTTTAAACTTTACATCACCTTGTGAAGCAAAGTTACCACTCTCAGCAAAGGAAGAGACAGAATGCGTGTGCTGAGGTCGCAGAACAAAGATGGGCTGGTGCTTAAATCTCCAAATTCCTGAGTCACCAGTCTTGTTTGCAGGATAAGTTGAATGCCACAGGCCCACGCCAACATGCCCTCGGCTGCACCACCCTTGCTCCACCCTTCACTGCATCTCACGTGGGTAGAGCAGAGGGCATGCAGGTTGAGAGGCGCATCCTCGTGGGTCCATTCCAGCACTCTCTGGGCCTGGGCAAAGCTGACAGCCAAGGTGCTTGGGACCAGAGCCCAGTCAGGCTGCAGCCAAGCCATCTCTAGGGCGGGTGCCTATGTGCTAAGAGCCAGCAGCAAAGTGGAAACACTTTCCTCAGCAAAGGTGATAGGAAGAGAGCAGGACGTGGGACAGCCCAAGGGGAACAAACAGTCCCTGCCTGGACATCAAGCACTCCACAGCTTTCCTCCAGGTTCACAGTGCAGCACTCTGGGAAAGTCCCTGCTTTTGGAAAGTCCCCAATGCTTCGGTTGTCTGCCCTGATCACTGTAAAGACTAGAAAGGCATGGAAAAGGATGAGCGAAAGGGGAGCAGGATGAGGGGAGGAGGAGGTTTTCACTGCTGAGCCTGCTACATGAAGATCTGGAGCAGCAGTTACCTCTCTTTGTACCCAGTCATCCCTGACCTAAGCAGCTGCCTCTTCCTGACAAGACATCCCCTACCCAGTAGTGCAGCCCATGGCTACCAATGGGCCAGATTGTACCTCCTGCTCAGCTCTTGGGGATGGGCAGCTATGAATCCCCTCTACGGAAAAGAACTGACATGAACGGAATCAACCTTTACATCCAACGTTTGCTCATCTGTGATCAGAAGAAGTGACAGATGAGTTTCAGTCTGAGAGCCAGGATGTGTAGGTGAAAGACAGCAAACTCAGACCACAGTAGGCTCAGAAGGTGGATCTTTGTTCTATTCAAGAACCCATTTTCAGAGGTAAAGCTGGGAGCATTGTAGGGTCTGAGACTTCTCAACTCAGAGTTGAATGTTTTCCTCTAAATTTAAAAGAAGGCTGCCTCCAGGATGGGATCATATTTCCACTGCACATGGGGACAGCACTCTCACAGAGTCTGCTGCAGCCCCAGAGCTCTCACTGTGCTGCTTATCCAGCCAGGGCTTTGCTCCTGAAAATCGTCTCCATCCTTAGACTTCTGCACCAGCCATCAATGACACCTCACTGTGACCCCTGAGGGGCCAAAATGCAGGGCAAGTGCCAAAAGCTCCAGTGTTTCTCTGCAAGCTCCAATCTTTTGCACAATGCGTGGCTCAGGCCTAAGGAAGATCCATGGCTAGAAAGGAGAAGGACAAGAAGGAGCAACAGGAGGCAGGCAGGGCTTTGGAAGGGCAGAGCTAACCCATAAAAGGTGGCACTGGATTAGAGGCAAGAGAGGTTCAGCTGGGCTGGGTTTGAGGAAAGCATCATGCAACAGACACGACAGGAGCCGTGAGGGGTGCAGGAGTCAAAGATGAGGGTGGGTATTTAGAGAGTTTCTGGGTTGTAAATTGAATGTCCCGTAATATCACTGAAGTGAACAAATGCGAGGCTGAATTCCTTGCCTGCTTCCACTTGTGGTGGAGCATGGCACTCTGAGCAGAGGCTTGTCCTTCTGCATGTTCCCTAGAACTTTGGAGGGCATCTCTATCATGCACGGAGTCCTCATGAGGGAGTCCAGACAGTAGAAACAATCTGCCTGGGGTTAGCTAGAGCACCATGACTCCAGGCTGTCGCTCATTCCCCAGAACTCACAGGTTGGCAAATATAACCTTCAAGAAGGGAAGAAGACAGACAACACACTGAGAAGGTAATCAGCACCGGAATCTTGCACATGTTGAATCTTCAGGATGGTTTCACAGGACAGAGTCTTGGCAGGTATTCACTGCATGTCACCAGGCATCTTAGCCTGGCATCTCCAGAAAGTTCTCAGCAGAAGGAGGAGAGGGAAAGGTGACTGAGAAGGAGCTGAGGCTGGGATTAAAGTTAGAAGCTAGAGAGCAAGGGCAGCCCACACGCTGCAAATCAGATGCCACGCAGAGTGGAAACACTCCACCTTCTCTCTCTGCTCTGCTATATGAGGGAGCAACAGTTGCAGGGACTGGGCATCCCCAATTAAAAGTAAGAACATGCAATCTGACAAGAAAGACTTCCCTGAAAATCTAGATGTTCTCTGGGAAGAATGAACTTCAGGGCCATGGGACCCATTCAGTCACACAACACCTTGTGTTTAGGAAGACCCAGGTTTGGTTTAAGGCTCTGTTGTCATCTTCAAATTATTAATAACTTCCAAATAAGAGGCTTCACATTTTAATATTTGCCACGAACTTTGAAAATTTTGTAGCCAGTACTGTTTCTACATAAGATTACTTGATTAATTGTCTAACATAAATATCCCTTTCACTTATACTAGCTTTTCTTTTTCTTTCATAAAGTAGATTATAATCCTAAGGGTCTGTCTGGTACTATATCCCACCCTTGTTATTTGCCTTGAACCAAGCTGGGCATGCAGTTGGTGACAATGTGGTGCCCACATTCTTGGATTGTTCTTACCTGGCTCTGTTTGTCTATTCATTTACTCAACAAATATAGTAGAGCAAAAAATTGGGCCAAAATTATTGTTACAAGATACCCCACAAAATCCTTTAAATGAGAAGGTTAAAAACAAGTACAGTAATGGCTTTAGGCAGTAGGCTGTCACCAGGGTCAGGCTAGATTTTCAGCCTCTATTCCTATGAGTAAAATGATGACCTCAGCAGGAGCTAACCACGCTTTAAAGAGAAAAAGCAGGACGATGTGTACATGCATGTGTCAGAGCCGTGCCAGCGCAGGCTTCTTTCCCATTACCCGCTCTCGTGGGAGCCCTGTCTGGGGCCGAGAACATTAACGCTTGGCTGCTTCCTGTTTCTCTCTTGACAGGGGTGAGTAATGCCGAGGTGCGGCAGCCAGGAAAGTCTCCCCCCTTCAGTGTGAACTGGGTCATGGGCAATGCAGATCTGGAGATTATTAATGCCACAACTGGGAAGAGGAGCTGCGGGGGCTCATCCAGGCTCTGCAAGCACGTGTTCTCTGCCCGGTGGGCACAGCTGTATGGTAGGGTAGGTGGCACCTGTCTTTCTGGGGAAAAACTGGCTACAGCTGGATTCAGATCAAGTCCTGACCAAGCTCATGGATGTGGGCCATCATTTTGTTTGAAATGAGGGTACTGTGGCAGGTTGCAAAATCCAGTTCCCATTGTACTCTCCCAACTGCCCAGCCCAATAGCGTTTCACCTGTAAGTTTAAGACAATGCTACCCAAGTGCAGGGTCCCCAGACCAGCAACATTAGAGTTCAGGAAGTGTGGCTCTAAGAAATCAAGCCACACAGCATGCCAACTGCTTTACCCAACAGTAGAAACAATCTGCCTGGGGTCATTAGAAAGGTACACACAAAATTTTTAAGATCAGTATTATTCCCAGTTTCGCTATAAAGACATTAAGGCTCAGAAAAAGTATGTTATTTGCCCAAATTTTACAAGTAATGAATGTCGGGGTTACAATCCCCCCTTGCTCCTGAAACTGACCCATTTCCCTGACAACAATGGTTTGAAACCTACTTTCTCTTCCATAAATAGGAATAGTAATTACATTTCAGGGGTTTAGGTTGAGTTGCATGTTCCTGAGTTTCAAAAGCATAGAAGACTGTAAACAAATAAACAAAAACAGAACAAATAACTGGAGGAAAAAGCCAACAAATAAAAAATGTTGTGTTCATTTTTCTATACATATTTAAACCAGGCAATGTCTCCCAATAGGCGTAACAGTGTTATTAAGGTTTAAACATTTCTGTCAGTTAGAGGACACTGAAAGTTGCACATATAGCTCTAAGCTTCTGCCTCTGCCACAGCCATGGCACATGGACATCAGTCTGTGTCCAGGCATCTACAGCCTCCATCCTGCCTGCTCTGGGTCCTTTCCCATGTCTCCCTTCTTCTACAATCTTTACCAGGTCAAGGAAGTTTTGATTTCATTGTTAAACAAAAAAAGGCTCTTCTTTTCTGCAGCCTGAAGATCTCCCCAGAAGACCCTACCTTCAGAGTTGCCCACCACAGGCCTGCCTTCCTTCCTCCTGACCCCCAACCCAAACACCAGGAACTGAAGCCATATTTGGCTCCAAACTTTGCTTGTTACAACTCAGAATCCTGGTGGAAAATACACAGTTTTTGTTGTCATGTTGATCCACTAAAAATAATACCTCAAAACTCTTTGTCTTTCTAGCATGTCATGATGTTATGTAATACCTACAACCATCTTTCCCTCACCACCAACTTCAAGCCCCTAATCCTCCTCCTATGACTAAAGAAAAGTCAGCCCTAAGTTCATTAGTCTTTCCCACTTTCGATGAAGTCAAATTGCTTCTGAGTCTCTCAGGTGTGACTCCTCCTCTATCCAGCCATATTAGAACTCTCACAAAATTCCCTTAATAACTGAATTTTCCAGAGAACCACATGATAGAACTTGGTAGTTATCACTACAGTTGCTCCTTATAGTTTTGCTCTTTTGTTCTAAAGAAAAAGCAAAGACTGAGCCAAGAGTAGGTGTTCTGTATGTAAAACGCCTCTGGTACAGGCTCCTATTTCTACTGGCAGTTAATTTCCTCTCTTTCTCTCCTTCCTGTCCACAGCTGAGCACAAGGATACCCATCCATGGAGACACACCATCCATGTACTGTGAGGCCAAGCTAGGGGCCCACACTTACCAGTCTGTTAAACAGCAGCTGTTCAAGGCTTTTCAGAAAGCTGGCCTGGGCACCTGGGTAAGGAAACCACCAGAGCAAGATCAGTTTCTACTAACTCTCTAAGTTGTTAGACTCCTTTGCTACTGGACCACAGTGAAGCATCTGGAGAGGATGGAGTCATGTGTGTGGAGCAACATGGTGTGTCCATTGGTTCTCAGCATTCATTTTCCTTCAGTGTTCCAGAAACACACAAGTTCCATGTTTGAATGAGTAACTATATTTGAATTCAGGACATACTGCTTTTCCTTAGGCTTCTAGTTCCTAGAACATTGTCCACCATACCTAGAGGTAAAAGTGCCATTGTATTAGCTCCATCTGTTCTTGGTGGTATCAAAGGAAAAGCTTCTATTCTGGTGAGGGGAGCTGAGTTGCAGCCTTGACAAGGGGTACTGAAGTGTGGCCAGTTAGAAACTGGCCCCATGCACCATCCTCTGGCTTCCCTCCCTTACCATGTACCTCTCTACTTACAAGTTTGGGTCTCACTAGCACAAATTTATGAGACATTTGAAGGTAAGCCACAAGTAAAGAGAAAAGCCATGGGCTCCCCCCAAAGAAATCAACAGGAATGCTCTATTATTTTCGTTATTCATTTAGATGTCTTATTCCATCTTCTTTCAAAGAGGATTTGAAATGCACAACACTAAAGAACAACTAAAATAAGACCAGAGAAATGAAAACCATTCCTGCAACACAAAGGAATACTTATCCAAGGCACCAAGGAGTTGTAATCTATGATATAAGAAAACCATTTCTAAACTTCTTGCTAAGTGAGTGTTGCAAACCAACACATACTTATTCAGTCAACCACAACACTTTGTTTCTTTTGGTAGATAATGATAGATGGTGAAGTTTGAGTTATATAAGGGTTAGCCACTACCTACAATCTCCCCACCAAGTAAAAGGGAACTGAGTCTTACACCAAATTCTGACTCTTTGACAACATTTTTATTGTAAAACAAGCACCCAAAAAACCCACATTCAAGATGATCTTTAGGTTTGAGATTTCATTTTAGGTGTTCTAATCACCATATTTCATAACTAAAAGAACTAACTTACAAAATGGAATAGGCGGGATTCTACCACCTTTAGAACAGCCATCAAACCAAGTCCACAGCTGGGCACAGGACATTTAAAATTTAGTCCACAGCACTATTCCTGACAGGAGAGGTCCTAGATTCACACAAGGGAGAGGTACACTTTTAACATACCTTCTGTCAGCATATGTTCCTTGAATTATTTTTGTTTTATCACTAGAATTCATTTTGAGCATTCATCATGCCAATTAACAAGTGTCTAAAAATCCCTATATGAAGTACATTATGTTAAATAACCAAACATACAAGTAGTCATTTCCGGTCTATAGGGTCCCCAGTTAGAATTCCATCATACCACCCCACAGAAATGTAAGCATTGCATCGTGCTGTACATAGTCTAGTATAAACGGCAGATATAACAATGAGGCAAAAATGAAACAAACTGAGTTGTAGGTATTTGATATAAGAAAACAAGAAGTAGAGATACTAGTATGAAAATAGAAACTTTTCCTGGAATTTGATATGTGGTCAAATTTATCACTCAAGTCCTTCTAGAAAAGAAAATGGGCACTGTAGTAGACAACCTTTTTAAGATAAAGTTTTGAAAAACATGAACATGTTTTGCACATAGATGATTCATAATATGCTTTCATAGAAACTGAAGAACATGAAATCCTACTTCAATGTAAAAACTAAGATCAAAGGACCAGTTTAGATTAGATTCCTATAGAAACCTTAGAGAACCACAAAACCATGAGAGCTGATTGCAGCTTAAACACTGACTCAACCAGTAGATATTTAGAGCCAGTCTTTAAAAGTATAGGGGCACAGTTGGTTTCTGGTTAAAATCTAAGGCCTTAACCTCAAATTACTGGAGTGTTGCTTAGAGAATACTTCACATCATTGTACCCCAAACAATGTTCTTTGTAGAATAAGACTAGCAGCAGCAGCAGGATCTTAACCATGATGAAAAGAGGCAGGTAGGGTATCTCACAAAAGGAATCAGTTAAAGCCACTCATATGACTGATTCAAGAGACATGGAATGCAATTACCTTCCCAGTAATTAACATCTCTACCTCCCTGGATTGAAGCTATGTGGCCATGATTCACTTTTTCTAGGCATTAGCTCTTCAAAAGAAAATACAAACAGACTTAAGTAAAACATAAATATCTGCTTGTGAGGAAAGCTACCCACCGACTCCATTTTACCTTTAGTACTAGCATTGAGAATCAATTAGTAAGTGATTCAAAAGGAGATATTCTGGAAGGAGATGAAGACTTTGCAGAGCACTGTAGCAAGAGAAGAGTTTTCCATGAAGCTAAAAGTAAGTTTAGGAAACTGGCGCTTTTCCAAGGACATATCTGTCCAAGTAGATGTGAGATGAAATGGGAAATGGGACCAGGCAGTAAATGGAGAAAGGGTATGATAGTGTGAGAAAGCCAGGGGCTAGGGAAAGAGCCTTCAAGAAGTGGAGGGACTAGAGGGGAGTTAAGAGCAAGAGTGAAAGGACTCTGCATTTATTCGCTGAAGCAAACAGGAAGCCAAATTAAGACTGCACACCATGACCAGATGGTGCCATGTATATGCTGCACCTGACTGGGGAAACCTGATCCAGCTTAGAAGTGGCCAGTTACAGGATTCTGGTGCAGTGTCTGTTATACCTAGAAGGGACAAGTCATATTACCCTGAGACAAAAGGGCCAGTAATAGAAGCCTGAGTATCTCATTCTCATTCAGTGTTAAGAAAAATATCTCAACACTACTTTAGGCTAGGTCCATCCTGCCTTTTTTGACTGCTGAATTAGTCTTAAAGGCAAATCCCCAATGGAGATTTGTAATGAGAACAAAACACAAATAGGTGATGTGTAATTTCTAATCACTCTGAATAAACCATAACTGAGCAAAACAAAATGAAGATGAACAAAATATACAGTCAAAGAATTCCTAGGCACCTAAGTTACCTTCCTCCCCTATCCATCTGATGTGCATCAGAACTACCAATTCCATAATTCTTTCTGCTTCGTTTGCTCTCAAATTTTCTGTATTCTATATTCACACCTATTTGGCTCCATGACTACAATCCAAATAAAATCAAAACCATGCTTATCTGCCTTCAAAACACACATTGCTTTCTTACTGGGGAAGTTAAGGTTTCCTGCCTGGTTCTTAGTCAAAAAGTCAGTGTCTGATCATTTCTGAGCCTTTTTGCAGGACTGAGCCCAGGGAAAAAGGCCATGAGGCCATACAGGTTCTGCTCATCCACCTCCAGCACAAGGTTTCACAGCAATGTGTAATATAAAATGTTCACTTTAGGATTGCTTTGGCTTATGTTTTTGCCAACGATAGGATTTGTGAGTCTATAACTGTTTTTTCCTTTTTTATTTCTGTGATTCTCTTTAAACTTGTATATATCTCTCACACCACTACTGCTTTTGTGATGTCTTGTTTCTCAGAAATGTCAAGCAGAAATGTTTGCTTTTCAAACAAACACATAGTTCATATTTTTTTCATATAATTTCCTTTTCACTGTTCTTATCAATAAGGTTAACTTTTTTTGATGTAGTGTTTACCATATCTGGAGAGCCATAAGCAGTAAATGCATAGTATATCAATTCCCAGAGTAGAATAGTTAGAGTATTTTGATGAAATCCTATTTTTAGATTATAAACTTCAAGATGAGTCTATAGTATCTTGTTTTAAAAAATTAAAAAGACAATTGAAAGTTAAATATAATAGGCATTTTTAATTTAGGGAGACTTAGATACTTGTTTTTTAAAAAGCCATTCTAATGAAATAATCTAATTGGCCAAAAATAATATAAATATCACTTTCTAACAGTGACCAAAGGGATGTTAGAAGAAAAGTCTATCTTTTTATGTACTACCATTTGAAAGCTACAGCCACTTTTTTGGGCAAAAGTCTTTCACTCAGCACTCAGCAAAACCTGATGTACCTTTCCTAGTTTCTCCATCACCGTTCTCTAATACAGCTTGCAGAGTCCATAATCTAGTCCAGGATTAGGAAATCTACTGTCCTGCACATTTTGAAGAGCTATCACTCTGAGTTTCTACAGAATTCACAGTTGGAGTGGAGAATTACAAGCTCTGTACTACAGGAAAGGTCCATGAAGTAGCTCCTCGCTGTACAAATCCACTCCATCCGCGAAGTCCCGCAGGAAGTTTCTGCATGGGAAGAGCAGAAATAATATCTGTGAGGGATAATTATGGCAACGGATGGAGAGAGGACACTGTGGAGGAGGACGCAAAGATGGAGAGGCGGACACACGTGGTTGTCCATGGTCCTGACTCATTGTTGAACGTTAGAGCACAGCTGTTTCTGGGTACTCTGGCATAAGCGCACCTCCAAAGTTCTTTCACGAATTTCAAATCAGAAAAGTGAAGGATGCCGGGATGAAACAGAAACAAAGAGACAATCTATGTAGACGACCAGAGATACAGCCATGGAAAGCAATCAGAGTTTGTTCCCACACGGTTTCTCCTACTAGTCAGCTCTGAAGAGGTGACCGTCGCCACCACTCTTTGTTCGTATATCCACTAATTCTACCTTTCTATTCCTTTCTCATCATTTTTCTCTCCCTTGCCTCTCTCTTGCCCTTCTTTTGTCTGCTCCTCCCTATCCCTGAACTTCTGCCACTTCTGTTTTGATTTCTTAGTATAACAGAGAGGAATCAAGTCTCAGGTCTGCATCTGGCCCTGAGCTGATCTATATAGTAGATTGGTGCTCAAGGTGAGGATGCCCCTGTGTGTTCTGTGATACTTTGACTGCAGGGATTTATGATGGTCTTTTTGGACTCCTGAAATATTTCCATCCAATCTGACACAAAAGGAACACAGATGACATGTTTCTAGAAATTAAGACCAAATGGTATCATCCCTACAGAGAAATGTGCACTGTATCAAACTCTGGTGAAGGAAGTACCTTATTTCCCTACTCATCATTTTGAATTCAAAGTTGGAGAGATGAAATATCCTTTAAAAATAAATATAAAATTAGCTAGATTATACTGCCTCTTTTCACAAGGCACTAGATTTCTACCACTCTGCAGTACATGCATAAGTAAAAATAAAATCTTTCCCCGCAGTGCCCAGTCAATTTTCAGCATTTTTAAGCAAAAAGAACTTAATAAATAGTAATTCTTAATTGAAGGTATGTACATAAAAAGCATGATTGAATGGCAATATTGTACCAATGGATGTACATTTGTAATATTTGTAAAAAAAAAAAAAACCCTTAAAATATGAATTTACATGTTAATTTGCCTCTTCTGTAAATTGCACTTCAGTGATATCTGATAAGTGAATGTTTCTGTTAAGTGAATAAAAATATCAAGTAAAATTGTTCTTTCCTGGATTGTTGAGCCTTTTTGATTGAGTAAAATTCTACATATGTCTGGAATCCTATAATGTGTGGGTTTCATTAGAGGTGAAGGGGGGCCTGCCCATTCCAGAGAAATGGCATATTCAACTCTGAAACATTTTTCTCTTTGTAATAGTTATGTTAATTAATGAAAGGGGTCAGAACAACAGTTAGTAGCCCAGATGTTACCCTTGTAAATTTAATGTAAATGAACTAGTTAAAATACCATAGAACTAGGAATGAAAAGACTTACCTTCTAGCCTTGAACCAACATCTCATTAACTGTATGAATCATTTTATGCATGACTTTGCACCTCCATTTCCTGTCAAGTGTGGGAAACAAGACATTCTACAACTTCACAGGACTGTCAGAGGGAACCAGTGAAGTTACAACGTTATAAAGCTTTGAAAGTAAAGCATTATAAATATGTAACATACTGAGTTTTGCACTCAAATTTGCTTTCTATAACATGAAGTGCAAGTGTGGGTGATAATTTTCCTGTAGAACACTAAGCCAGATGGATATTAGAGTATAAGAAAAATCTAAAACTATCACTTAAAGATGCTTATAATCTCAGTTCTATATAACATTGTATGTCCTAAATATTCCAGAGTTCAGTTGAGCATTTCCCAAATAATACATTTTGCTCTTTTTTGGGGACATAAGTTTGAACACAAGTATGTCCAGAAGGAGACATAAGTTTGCTAGCTAAAGGGACTTCTATTTTCATTTTTCTCCCTAGGAATAGACAAAATTACAAAAGTGCTGATAATAAGTTTCGTATGCTCTCACTTGAGTGATCATGGGTCAGATTTCTTGTTTGAAAGTATTCCCCTCATCCATCAAAATGTCTGAAATCCTACTGTACATTCCCTTCAGTACAGGGTATTTCTTCCATTTTTTTCAATCTGTACTTATCCCATATTAACCACAGTAATGCTTAGCACAAGCGAGGGTGTACACGAAAGCTCAGGCAAAAGGCAGAACTACAGATCTAAAACACCACAGAAAGATTTTGATATGTTTTCTACCTTCAGATGGGCGAGCATTTCCTCTTGGTTAAATATCAGTGTTGTAAACAATTTCTCTTTTTTAAAGTCTGATAGATAGTAAGTCACCCCTATTTGAAGTAGTAATAAAGAGCCAAGGTGATTAGTAGGAAGTAAAGGAGATCTGAAAGTGTAAATAAGGTTAAACGCAAATCTCAAGTGCATCTGAGTTATGGTATGCTAGAGAAGCTATCGTCCAAATCATCAAGCTTTGAAAATACAGGAATCTATTAGCAAGGATTATTTATTAGCCAAAGGGGAGAAGGTATCCACACTATTCTCTTTGTGGCTTCCCAGAAATGATTTCAAAACTGATAATCAGTATCTGCTGTCACTTACAGAAGACCACCTCCTATCAGAAAAAATATCCATCATTCTTGGAAATGAGAGGTCTGATTCTTAGAACCTCTTTAAATTTAATGGTTCTGTATACCAAATCATTCTTCCAGCCATGCAAATTCTTACCTGTCCTACCCTGGAGTGTAAGTTCATTTCTTGTGGCATTTTTCTTTCTTATTGAGAATGTTTTTTAAATCATGAAACATGAATTTTATGATATATTGTCTTAATAAAAGGTTTCCCTGTTCCCAGGGAAAGTAACTGGAATTTACTCTGATACTTAAATTTTGATAGGTATGCATGAGGGCTGAAGGACAAAATAGCCACAGCAGTAGTTTTTTAAGCTCTAAAATTGATCACACCCTTGTACACTTTGGAGCCACTAAATCAGGTTCCATTGGTCTACTTTAACTTCATGACAGAAACACACATTTTGGAGTGAATTTCAGAAAGCCATTACCCTTAAAGGGCCAGCTTTCTAAAAAGGTCTTTTTAACAACAAAGATAAAGCATGAATAAAGCCAGTAATAATGATGGTCACCCCGACCTTCCCCAAAGCTGTCATACTCCTAACATTTCAGAATTATAGATTACTTGACTAAACCTAAAACTGGGCTATTAAGAACTTCCATATTTTAGGTATTCCGTATTTTAAGTTGCTCCTGAAGAATTTTGACTAATATCCCGCACTCACTTTTGGGGAAGAACTTTAATGAACTCTCCAAAGATGAATGATTTGGTCATGAAAACATGATGTCCTTCACAATCAGAAGGCTGAATTTCCAACTCTTGCTGTATTATTAATAAATTGTGACTTTGGGCAGGTAACATTACTTATTCTTTCAGGGACTTCAAATATAAAATGGGGTAACTCACTGCAGAACTGTAGTACAATCAAACCAGATAAAGTTGAGGCTCTCTTATACTGAAAGATACTGCTCAAATATCAGCTGCTTTTCTCTGGGGGCATGGAGCACACTGGGCAGGTGACTCAGGTAAATGAGCTGCTGCTAAGAACAGCTCCACTCAAAGACATTATGATTTTCATGACAGCAATATGGCTTCCCAGCGTTAGGAAGTACTGAGGAATAGAAGAAAGAATTGCATCCATGTAGCATGATAAACGTCCTCAAGAACAAGGTGATGCAATTGTTATAGAGCCTAAAAGAAAGGAGTCGGGAAAATAATCAGTCACAAAAAAATAATGTTTAAAAAGAGGAGTATTCAGACTTTGAAAAGACTGTTATTAACCAGAAGCATTAAAGGAAAACATCATTAGAAGATTAAATGCACAATTTTGACACAGTAAGATGATAAATGGAAAATGACAAGGCAATAGACAAGATAAGTAATGGATGATTGAATAGTAAACAACTAGAAAAAGAAAAAGTGAGAAAGAATCATCAGCCCAAGAGGAGACTGGTCAACTGAAGAGCTCATATGAGCACAGCATGTTCAACACGGCAGGGGTGAGGGGCACTGCTCAGCAGAGGGGAGTTGAGGGGCTCCTTCAGGGACATCCAGGACCATCCAGGGGCAGCACAGGGGAACATCTAGAACTGGCTTCTGGTATGGCTGTTGTTTCTGCTCCTGTCCTGGACTTGCCTTGCCTTGCCTTGAGCAAAGCACAGGTCTCATCATGAGGCTTGAAAGAGGTCTTTCCAGAACATAAACTACACCAGGGCAGCTGTATGGGGCTGCTTTGTTTGTTTGCTTGTTTTTTTAACTAGCGTGGCCTTAATGCCTCACATATAGTAGGTTAGTAGGTGTTAGGTATCTAACAAATCATTGTAAACAAACGAATAAGAATTTCATTCCTGGGGGAACCCAGGAATATCAGAATTCGAGCAAGAGAAAAGGTTTATTTTTAAGCACCTGGCACAAATACAAGTTTTTGCACTTTATTTTGGCCTTTTATTTTTCACCATTTTCATTGATTTATTGCTTGAAGTGTACCAGATTTGGGCACTGGCAGCTCCTTCAGGTTAGCTTCTGTGCTCTTTTGCCATAATATTAGTTTTTTGGTTTTTTTTTATTTTAAAGAGTGAAGTAAATGAGAAACAAACAAAGAAATGGAACAGTAGCAGCATGCTGGTATCACAAACATAAACAAATCAAAGCAAGAACATTCAGAGTGATACAGAATCTCAAGACAAGATAATACAAATCAACAGTGGTTGTTACATTAATCCAGACTATTTGGCAGAGAAGAGAGTCCCTGACCCCACTTGCAAACTACCACGCTCCAAGCTGTAAAGGGCTCTGTTGTTCCTCCTCTCTCTCCCTCCCCCATCTCTCTCCTCTCTTCTCTTCTCCTCTCCTCTCCTCTTCTCTCCTCTTTTCTTTTCTTCTCCTCCTTCTCCTCCTTCTCCTCCTAGCCTCTCTCTTTTCTCTCTCTCCCCACATGTACAACACCACACCTAGACACCTGCACCCCAGCACTGCATAGAAGCAAAGTCACTGCTGTGGGAAACTCCTCCTTTGAAAAGCACCTGTTTTGGCCAGGGATATAGCTCAGTGGCACCGTGCATTGCTTGGCAAGTGCAAAATCCTTAGTCCAATTCCCAGTACCCCAAAAATTTAAAAATGAAAAAAAAATGGAAAGCACCTATCTGTTCTGGTTCTGTTCCACAAACACCAGCACAGCAGCCTACTGAGTGACACATCACTTTTTTTTGTTTCCCCTTAACTACACTAAGTGGATAAATGTCCCTTGTGACTGGAGCCCTGCTAGCAGCTGAGGCAGCCATGTCATGCCCTGGCAGTCAAGTGATACCTCCACAGAAGTCTGTACGTCCCCAGAGCCTACCCATTAGGGCTCAGGCCTGTTGGATCATGACCATCAGTCCCCATTTGCGTGAGCACAGACTCTGTGACACACAGCTAGTGACAAGCCCTTGGGAACCTCACCAAGGCACAGTCAGAGACGCCAGACCACTGGGGTCTCCAGGTGGAGGGTATGTACGTTAGCCAGCAGAAGTGCCCGAAGGAGCAGGCCTCAGGTCCCTCAAAGACTTCAGAAAAAATCACCAGGGGCCTCCAAGAAGTTAGGACATTGTCAAAATATGTGTTGTAGCTTAGTGATTATGGGTAAATGGCTACTTTTTGATCAACAGTGGTTTGAGAACAGATGTATGACTCCTGTGCTTTGCATGTAGTCTATGTCAAAAAAGGCTTCCATTACTTTCAGTGTTGGTCACCTGACCTGACTGAATTAAAAATCAATGGCAGTGTGCTCTGCAGCCCTAAGCACCAACTGCTGTCAGGAAAGACACCAGACGAGGCCCAGGAAGAGAAACAAATGATCCCAGGCCAAGCTAGGAACTGCCCGGGGTGCTACAGGGGGGCTTGAACCGTCAACTCAATTCAGAGAGACTTTGCCTGCTCTCCTGGACATGATAGTGAGTAAAGAGACATGTACAGTATTCTTTTAGTCAACTAAATTGAGTCTCCACAGAGACCAAACCCCTATACTGTGCTTTATGCTCTAATAATGCCTAGCTACTAACAGAACCAAGCATTCCTGTGTCCTAGTTCATACTGCTATTCCACATTTTCTTAGTCAGAGTCTCCAGAGAAAGAGAGCCAATAAGACAGGTGTATAGACAAAGATTTATACTGAGGAAGTGGCTCGTGTGTGGAGGGTTATAAGTCCAAAACATAGTATAGCAGGTTGCAGACCGTGGCAAGAGATACAGGGTACATGCCAAAGTCTTTGACTGCAGGACTCCTTTTTGGGGGGAGACTCAGCCTTTGTTCTACACAATCTTTCAAATGATTGGAGGAGGTCCACTCATTTCAGGAAAGACAATCACTTTTATTCAAAGTCCATCAGTTTAAATATTAGTCTCAACCAAAAATAGTCTCACAGAAACATCAAGAACAATATTTGACCAAATATCTAGACAGTCTATGGCCTAGCCAAGTTGACACATAAAATTAACCACCACAAAATACCCTTCCTGGGGCTGGGAATTTAGCTCAACGGCACAGCACCTGCCTGGCAAGCACAAGGTCATGAGTTTGATTCCTGGTACTGGGGAAAAAAAAAAAATACCCTTCCTTCCCTTCCCAGCCTTTATGGTAACTAGAAGGCAATAAGCTCACCAACTGCTATCAATATTGGTCCTAGGAGTGCTGGGAGTATAACTCCATGGTAGAGCACTTACCTAGCATGCACAAGGCCTTGGGCTTAGGACTCAGTATCCACCAATGGAAAGAGAGGTGGGAGTAAGAGGGAAAGAAAGGAAAGAGAGGGAAATGAAGGGGGAAGAGAGGGAGAGAAGCGGGGAGGGGAGATAAAAGAAAAGAGAAGAGAAGAAATGGTCCAAGCAAATGTACTGTAAGGATGGGATTCTAGAGTTAGATCATTCTGACAAGCTAACAAAAAAGTATTCCACACCCAGTGCTAGGAATATTGCTATTCCTAGTGCTATTAAACGTTTGCCTACTGTGAGTTGAACAGGACACAACTGGAGGAGGTGCCCTTCTTGAAGAAGTATCTCTAGTATTTGAGCAATGTTGCCAAGACTGTTGGATTCAGTGATTATTGCTGAGTACTATTCATTCCTTGAAGAGTAAAAAGAACAGACACTGGATAATCAATAATCAATTTTAAGCAAAGTGCAACCACCATACAGCTTCTTTGTGATCATTTAAATATGCATCTCCTAGAGCTGGAGGATAGACAGAGATGGAACCAGGGATGGGAAGAGATTGCAATGTTTGCAGGACTCAGAGGGCATTAATTAAGATAATGCTCCTACATCATGCCAGGGAGCAGTGGGGTCCTAAGGTTCATAATGGGATAGCAGAGGATTTGCTTAAGAATTCTGAGCTCTCAGCCTATCCTGAGCTCTTAGACCATGCAAAAGGGGTGTATTTGCTTGGAGAACAAATAGAAGCCTCAAATGAGTGTGTGCATTATAAGACAATGTCTTCTCCCCAGGATCAGTGCCCACCTCCCTCCAACCAACAGGTGAATAACCAGGGTCAAAGTCTCCTGTTGGCAAAACCTAACCTCAGAGATGCAGAATCCACTGAGGAAGAAAAGGGATTATATATGGCAAAGAAGCTATAGGACCTTGTTATGTGTCAGGAGAAACAGGAAGAGAATAAATGGGAGCAGATCTTGAGGATGCTACATCAGACAGAGTATAAAATTTGACAAAGAAAAGCTGGCTCACATGAGGGTACCCTTCCATGTTACAAGACTTAAAACCCTGTATTATTCAAGATTTTTCAAAGAAACAGCCAATTTTGAAACACTAGTGGCAAGCTTCAGGCAGTGGCACTGGTATTCCACTTATTTTGGAGAGAAAATTGACCCCAAATAAGAACACATACAGACTCATGGGCAATAGCAAATGGCTTACTTGATTGGTCAGAGGCCTAGAAGGAAGAAGACTCAAATCCAAGGACAAAGAAGTCTGGGAGAAAAAGGCAAGTATACAGGTTTGCAGGAGCGGACATGAGGCATTACTACCTCTGTGTACAATGTTAGTGCCCCCTAGAGAGCATGCACTGCAGACAAAATGACTCAGACAGTGGACTTCAGCCAACCTCTGTCCTCTGATAACTCAGTGCACAAGGAGCTCATGGAAAAAGTGGACAAGGGGAAGAGTGGGCTCTGCATACTGACAATCAGTATGGGGTCCTTCCCACCACGGTTGGCCTAGCTGCTGCTAAGGCTGAATCTTAAAATCTGTCAGCAAAAGAGGCCGATGCTCTTCCAGTGATAGTACATCATTCTTAAAAGATAACCATCATCCACTTGGTGACAAATTGATTACATCAGGGTCTTTCTCCCCTAGAAAGGGCAACCATTAGTCTGATGATGTTTGTCTTTCTTGTGTATAATGCTTTTTTTTTTTTTTTTTTTTTGGTTTGTCTCGTACCAGGAACCGAACTCACGACCTTGCACTTGCCAGGCAGGCGCTTTTGCCGCTGAGCTAAATCCCCAGCCCCTGTGTATAATGCTTTAGCAAAACCCCTACCCAAGTGCAAAGTGTCTGATCTAACAATATGAGGTCACCTCAAACCAAAGGACCCATTCTACAGGAAAAGAGATGTGACAGTGAGTCCTGTATGCCAGACTATACAGAGTGGCAAAATGGATTCTTGAAGATATAGCACAGGGACCTTGGGGTCATTCCCCAAAAGAGTTGGATTCGGTCACCTGGATTCATTGTATAATATAAATCAATGGTTGTAGTGCTGGGTCCCCAATGGATATGAAATGTGGTTCAGAAGGCCAAGGGGTCCCATAATTCTGTTACACACTTACAGAATCTGCTCCTTAACCTGAAACTTTAAGTAAATGCTTCAGCCAAAGTAAGACTTACACAATTCTTAGATCAACTGTTGTTGTCAGGTGACTACAGGCTCCTGGTGTTTGTGAACCAGAAATAAAAGGGAGCTATTTTATTGGTAAGGGAGGTGGGCCTGAAGTGCAGATGGAAACAGGGAATATTTTCCTGCCACTCTGGTGTCCACTGGGACATCTCCTGGTGATTCCATACCACATTTTTAGTGGTAACTGACAAGTACAGCAATGCAGTGGTTGATTGGTTATGTCACCTTGAGAAGTTGAGAAGCATAACTAAACTTGGCTCAGCAATTGGCTCAGCAATTCTACACCCTAGGGTGGATCACCACCTAGATAATACAAAAGGGAAATGAAGAAGGATAGAGGTACTTCCATTCCTTTTGGAGGAGCTCCAGTCTTCACCTTCAGCTTGGACTTCGTCTCCTGGCTTCTAGTGCAGACTCTTTGACTTCCACCTTGGATCCTTCAGCCTTCCATCACAGACTCATCGGCCTCCTGGTACGGACTTGCATGGAACTCTGCAGTGAACTCCAGACCCTGGACAGATTCCTTCGGTCTTCAGTGTGCAGACACCCTCTGCACACTTCCCCATACAACTCTCTGGCTGACCGTCGTAAGGCAATCTTGTAATTTCTTATAATTTGTACATCCTGTGTTATATCTGTTTCTCTGGTAAAACCCTGACTGATACAAGCAACAAGGGCTTGATAAGACTATCTTGATAGGGGCTCAAACCCAGAGAGATGAACCTCTGGGTCATTTTACCAGGAAACTCCACTTGGTGCCAATGGATCCTGTCCTACTTCATGGCATCCACTTTACAAAAAGAAATGTTGGCCAAGGAGGACAACCTGGAATGGGTGATGAAGGAATGAGACCGTGAATATCAGTTCCCACTGCAGGATAAACTATACCAGCAGAAACTGTCGTCCCACTAGCCAGTCTTCCTTAAAATTTTCCCAAAACTTGAGACTGTTGAAAATCCTTGAGAACCTGTACCCATATGGAGAGAATTCAATGTGAAAAACAACTGGGTTTGAGCAAGACACAGGGGAACTCTCATCCATTCGCTTTAATCCAATCTATATCCCCTTAACAGTATAGTGCACCCATCTTATCTGTGTGATTTCTAATGACTCGGCACTGCCACCTTCACCAGAGAACTGTCTTCAGCCAAATAGTGCCAACTCATTTATCCAACCCCCAGGGAAGCTCATAACTCACAGTTGAGTGGTACAGTGGACAAAAGCTGACCTGTTTGTCTTAAGGGGGCTTCTTGCTCCCAAAATCTTTATGGGATCAATCATACTTATCACATTTCTCACTTGCTATATCCTGAAAGTACATTCTCTCAATAAACCACATGCACAAACCTTTGTCTTAGGCTCTGACCCCAGATAACACAGGTAGGAAATTCACTGTGTATCAACATGTATTAGGCCAGAATGAATGAAAACATCTACTGCACTTTCTGTGTAAGTACAGTTCTATCTAGGACATCTTTTGTTGACACTGAAAAGGGAAAATTTCTTAATCACTTGGCTTCAAGACAAAAATAGCATGACAGGGAGCATGGCAAAGGAAAGTTGCTTAGCTCATGGCAATCAAAAACAGAAAGAAAAAGCAACAGAGAGAAAAAAGGGCCAGAGACAAGATACACCCTTCTATGTCATTCCCCCAGTGACCCACCCCTTCCATCTAGGTCCGGCCTTCTAACAACAGATGCAGCTATGAGACTACCAACGAACTAATCCACTGAGTTTAGTGCCCCGTGTTCTAGTCACCTTCCAAAAGTCCTACCTCTGAATGCATGGATCTTTGGGGAAGCACTTTTTATCCAAACCATAATGAAGAGAACTCCTAGATTAGATTTAGATGTCACCTGTCCTTTGCTTAGTCTCCATTAATTCCTAGAACAGAAGAAGCAGGGGAAAATGAACCACAATTTTTTTTTGTCTTTGTTTTTGTCTTTTTCACTAAAACACTTGGACTTAACTACAGTGGGCCAAAAGGGAATGAAGCTCAGCGCTCATATGACTAAATACAGAGTGGAAAAAAGTCACTTCCACTTCTACATTAGATCAGTAGAGAAACTGTAGCCTTGAGCCAGAGCCATAAGAAGGTCTTGGGCACCTCCAAATAAAGAAATAGCCTCTCTTAGTGATGTGGCCTTGTGAGGAGCCCTAACAACCTCCCCGGCAAAAGGTATGAGAGATTTTTGTGAATATGTACATGAACCCAACAAGGAGAACCCTACTCCCACCTCTGAGTATGAAGATATTTTCCAAATGAGTGTGTAGGAGCAAGAGCCAAACAACAAAACATATCAGTTCTAATGAGACCCCATTCCAACTGCAGGAGGGTGTGCCCTCCTCCCATCTTTGCCATGGCCTCTGATTTCCTACCCTCTGTGTTCTCATAAGTGTCCAAGCTTCACATTGTTTCTGGTTGGAATCTCCCTTTGAAGGAAAGCACTCTAGGTCCTTACTGCAGAAATTTAACACAGCCATTAAGCTTCTTTGCATAAATATCAAAGACTGAGGTCTTGAATTCTCTGTTCCCTATGAAGAACTATTTTACATTTCAAAGGAAACAGCACTGTCCTGAAAACTCACTGTGCAGACAGGGACTACTTAACAGCTGCCACAGCCTATTATCAAGTCCTAGTCACCTATCCCCATGTGAGAAGAAGAGAAAAGTCCCTAGATTGAGATCCAATTTGCCTGCTTTAGGCGCAATTGAGTTTCATACAGATTCATGCTATGGTAATTTTTTTTGTCACAGATATGACATATATGCCCTCTCCGTCTGTACAGCTCTTCATCACTTTGAACCACTGCACTACCTATGTATGCAAGACTGGTATACAAAGAACACACAGATTCCAAGTTTACACAGGCTAGGTATGGCTCAGTGCTAGAGAGCCACTGGGGATAAGGTTAGGTACCGTAACCTATGATCTGTTATTGTGGTCAGTACAACTCCTCCAGAGCTAGACTGTCTAAATTAGACAGTTAGGTTGACAGTTAGGTTGGAGGATCAGCTTAACTGGCCTCAGGATCTGTCGATATTGACTATGAGATCTGCATGAGGAACTGGTGGAGCACCTCCTGGACTGTCTGGGTAGGTCAGGGAGGTGTGACTTTGAGTATTGTATATGGTCCCTTGCCCCTTCTCTAGCCCCATTTCCTTACTCTGCTTCCCAGCCACCATGAGCTAAGCATCTTTGCTTTACCATACCCTTTCACCATGTTTCTGCCTTGGAACCACCTGACCATGGACAGAATCTCCTTGAAACATGAGCCAAATTAAATCCTCCCTTAGGCTGTGGGTGTCAGTGGGTACACCAATAGAAGTGCACTACTTCTACTTCTTACCATTCATGTAACTTTGAGAAATATATAACCTCTACAAGCCCCAGTTACCTTATCTGTACAATTGCATAATAATTGTATAAAAACTGTAATATTATTGTTAGGGTTACATGAGTGAATATATAAAGCCTGTAGAACAGTCACTGAAATACACATACTTAACATTTGCTAGTTGTCGCTGCTACTGCTGCCATTATTACTGTTGTTATTTAAGGGACAAATTAAGCACAGAAAGCCTTTCTTTTGAGAGGCAGCCACTCATTGACCTGTTACTGTTAGATGTTAGGAGGAAAATCTTGCCTTTGGCCCAGGCTTCTTTTATTCCTAATTTGTCTAGGGTGTGCACCAAATGTGGAGGAGTGTCGTGTAGTTGTGAGAAAACACTCTCCCAGGATATAAACCTAAGAACATTGCTGCAGGACCTGAGCACATCAGAAATTATGTAAAGTTGGAGTCTGCACTAGTAAGTGGGAATAAGAGCTAATAACAGTTCAAATTACATTAAAATTAAAAAGAGAGATTCTGCCACAATGCAACTCACCCTAAGCAGATCAGCCTGCATTTGCTGGGCATTTGTTAAGTAAAACAAGCCAATTCCAGCAGCTACAGTGTCCAATGGTCTTCAGCTGGCACAGTGTAGGGGTATTTTTCCACTTTCTAAGATGTGCAAAACTGCCCTCTTCGTTTTCATCAAATAGATTTTATTGAGCACTGGAGAAGAGTGCTTTGCAAGGAGAACAATAAAACAGATGTGGTTCCCATCATTCCTAGATTCTGTGATGTTTGACAGACCAGGTTGCCTGCAGCATCAGGAGATAAAGAATCTCTCAAGATTCAAGGCAGTTAAATCCAAAGTAAGTACAAAGAGTCCACAGTGAATGTCTACCTGGGTGTTTCCAGATATAAGGCACAAAAAATATACAGAACAAAGAAGGTACCCAACACAAGTTGTGTAGAAAATATAGTCTCTCCTTTCCAGAAATGTCAATCTAATTAGGAAAACAAAGGAGCCACCCTGTCCTCTCCTTTTCTCAATTCTCACCTACAGTTTACTCTCCTTAAATCAAATCTCTTTTGGAAAAAAAAAAAAGGAAATGTTAAGTGGAAAGTATAATGCTTAAAATTCTGATGGGACAAGACCTAAAGGTGTATACAACCATCACCACTATCTAAATCCAGAATATGTCACTGCCCAAAAAGAAACGCTGAGTCATTAGCTGTCACTGGCTGTGGATAGTTCTCCCCAGTCCCTGGCAACTCAAATCTATTTTCTACGTCTACAGATTTACCTACTCTGAATGTCTTATATAAATTGAATCAAATAGGGGCTGGGGATTTAGCTTAGCGGCAAAAGCGCCTGCCTGGCAAGCGCAAGGTCTTGAGTTCGGTTCCTGGTACCGGAGAAAAACCAAAAAAAGACAAAAAAAAAAAAAATTGAATCAAATAATATATGGCTTTTATGTGTGGCTAATATTAAGTGTAGCTAATGTTTTCAAATTTATCCATGTTGTAGGATATATAAGTTCCTTTTTGTTTTTGTTACTGTGTTCCATGCTAAGGATGTAACATATTTTATCTATCCACTCATCAATTGATGGACATTTGAGTTGTTTCTACTTTTTAAAAATCATGAATAGTGCTGCTTAAAGCATATAAGTTCTTGTAAGGACATATGTTTTTAATTCCCTTGGGGTATATACCTAGCAACAGAGCTTCTAGGTCAAGTGGTAATCTTATACTTAACATTTTGAGAAACTGAAAATTGTTTTCCAAAACCACTGGTTGCTTGACTTTACACTTTTACCAACAATGCATAAGCGTTTCAAGTGCCTGCTCCCCAGCAACACTTACTGTGGTCTGTATTTTTTTTTGTGCCATCTACTGTATATGAAGTAGTACCTCATTATTTTGCTTACTGTCCATTTGTGTATCTTCTATGAAAAAATATTTATTCAAATTCTTTCCCCATTTTTAGTTTGTGTTATTTGTCCTTTTATTATTGAATCACAATATTTTTTCATATATTCTGGATACTAGTCCTTTATTAGATTTATTACAAAAATGATTTGTAAGTATTTTTCCCATTCTGTGCATTGTTGTTTGAGCTTCTCAATAATGTCCTTCTAAGAGTAATATTTAATTGTGGTGATGTACAATTTATATTTTTCTTTTTTGCATTCACATCTAAGAAACAATTGCCTAAGGCAGAACCACAGAATCCAGGATGATGGGAACCACATCTCTTTTATTGTTCTATGTCCCCTTTTCTAAGAGTTTTATGGTATTAGCTCTTATATTTGTGATCCATTTTTAGATAATTTATGCATATGGAATGAGATAGGGGTTCAGGTTCATTATTTTGCAAGTGATTATCTAATTGTTTGGCATCATTTTTTGAAAGGAGTATTCACTGTCCATTGAATTGTCCTGGCACCTTTGCTGAAAACCAATTGACCATAAGCATAAGGGATTATTTCTGGACTTTTAATTCTATTCTATTTATCTGCATGTCTATTCTTAAACCAGTATAATGCTATTTTCATTAGTGAATCTTTGCAGTGACTTTTCTGGTCAAGAAGTGTGAGTCCTCCTATTTTGTTATTATTTTTTAAAGATTATTTTACTATCCTGGATCTCTTACACATTGCTTTTAGAATCAGCTCATTAGAACAACTGGGGTTTTGACAGAGAGTATATTGAATGTGTACATCAATTTGGAGATTATTGCCAATTAATATCTTAACAATGTTAATTCTTCTAACCCATGAACATGGGATGTGTTTTCATTTATTTGGTTGGTTTTCATTTCCTTCAGCAATGTTTATACTCTGCACAAATCTTGTATTTCTTTTGTTAAATTTATTCCTTAGTAGTATTTTTAAATTGTGGAAAGTATTTTTAATTTAAAATTTTTGGGTTTTTTTCAAACTTTAATTTTTAATTGCCCACTTCAATTATATAGAAATAAATTTTGTTTGCTGATTTTGAACCCTGCAACTTCATGGAACTTGCTTTAATATATTTTTCAGTTTTGGCGTGTGTGTGTATGTGTGTGTGTATCTTCATTTTCTATATACAAGATCATATCTGTCTAAACAGAAATCATTTAGGGACCAAGAGATAGAGGGAGGGAGAGGAAAAGAAGGGAGGGGAAAATTTAAAAAATTAAGATGCTCTTTGTACATGATGACTGTAATTTTTTTGTGCTGAAAACATGTACTAATAAAAATAATAGGGGCTGGGGATTTAGCTCAGTGGCAAAAGCGCCTGCCTGGCAAGCGCAA
>NW_004955421.1:30042509-30072056 GCF_000276665.1 Chinchilla lanigera
ACCGGAGAAAAACCAAAAAAAAAAAAAAAAAAAACACAAGAGGAAAAATAATAAATTTTTTAAAAGAAATCATTTTACTTCTATCTTTCCAATATTAATGTCTTTTGCTTATTTTTCTTGCTTAAGCTCCCTAGCTAGTAAGAATCTTCAGCACGGTGTGGAATACTAATGGTAAGAACATAATTACCTTATTCCAAATGTCAAAAAAAGAGGAAGGATTTCAAACTTCAAGCAGTATGTATAATGTTAGTTATGGGCTTTTTCATGGGTACGCTTCGGTAGGTTCAGAACATTTTCTTCTATTCCTAGTTTGCTGAATATGTTCATTATTAAATGGTGTTAGATCTTATCAAATGCTTTTCTTGTACCTCCTGATGTCATCATTTGCTTTATTGTCTAGTATACTTCCACTTCACTCAGAGAGACAAAAGTGTCTCTTATAGAGTATCACTGCTAGTGACAAATGCTCAGTTTTGACTCATCTGGAAATATCTTTCTATCTTAACTTCTCCTCCACTTTTAAAAGCTAGTTGGTCGTTTTGTATCTGGCTTCCTGGTTGACCTTCTTGTTCTTCTAGCACCTTGAATGTGGTCATCCCATTGCCTTCTGGCCTGCATAGTTTCTGATAACAAACCAACTGTTAACATTTCTGAGAAACGTTTATACATAATGAGTCATTTCCCTCTTGGGGCTTTCAAGATTCTCTCTTTGACTTTGTTTTTAGAAAATCTGGCTATGAGATGTATAGCTCTAGATCTCTTTAAATTTATCATACTTGGAGTTCATTGAGATTTTTTTCATAGAATTTGAAATATTTTTGGCCTTTATTTTCTTCAAATATTCTTTCTACTCCTTTGTCTCTCTCCTGTCATTCTGTGACTCCAAGTGTAGATATGTTGGTTACTTGATGTTCTTCCATAGGTCTGAAGTTCTGTTCATTTTCCTCCATGATTTTTTATCTCCATTCCTCAAATAAGATAATTTCAACTGACTTATCTTCAAGTTCATCAGTTCTTTCTTCTGCCAAATAAAACCTGCCATTAAATCTTATGGTAGTTTAAATAATGCCACGACCATGTACACATGTCGCACATGTACACACACACACACACACAAAGATGTCCGCATCTTAACCTGTGAATGTTACCCTGTATAGGCAAGGGAGTTTGCAAGTATAATTAATTTAAGGATTCTGGAACAAGATTATCCTGGATTATCTGAGTGGGCCCAGTATAATCAGAAGGCTTCTTACAAAAGGAAGTTATGGGGGAAAGTGTGTAGCAGGGTACATAAAAGCAGGAAGTGATGTGCTGTAAGCCAAGGAATGCAAGCGGATTCTAATCACTGTACGGCAAGAAATTTTCAGAGGCAGTGCAGCCCTACAAAACCCTCGATTTTAGACTCTGACTGACGGAACTTCAAGAAAATAGACATGTTGTTTGAAGCCACTAAACTCACGTGATTAGTTTATGGCAGCAACAGGCAGCTAATAAAGTCCTTCTTGTGAATCTTTCATTTTAGTTATTGTACTTTCTAACTCCACAATTTCTATTTTGTAATTTTTATAATTTCTTTATATTGACATCATCTATTTGACAAGACAAAATTTATATTTCATATTTTAATTCTTTGGACATTAATTTCTTGCAGCTTTTAAAACATATATATAATAGTTTAAAGTTCTCTGTGTAGCAAATCCAAACTCTGGACTTTCTCATGGACAGATTCTAATAACTTATTTTTTTCTGGTGTACAGGGCATAGTTTTCTATTTCTTTGCATGTTTCAATTTTTTATTGAAAACGTGGACATAAAACATTACCATAATATGTGCCAATTTGGGAAACTAGATCACACACACATACACAAACACACACACACACACACACACACACACACCAGAACTTATATTTGTTGCTATTTTGTGTGTTTAGTGACCTTTCTGATATAATTTGGTAATCTGTGCTCTTTGCCATATATAGCCCCTGAAGTTGCTACTTAGTTTACTTAGTTGTTGTCTCCTTAAATACCTTGTGCCAACAAAATTCTCAGTTTGCCAAAAGGCTCTATGAGCGTGTTGTATCAGGCCTTTAATGCTCTGCCAGATCATTGAAAATTCTGCCTGAGGCTTCACTTCCCACTTTCACAGAACTTCAAAATCACACAGAAGTGAAAGATCTTTCCCTGGTATGGGCATATTCACAGGGGTACACATAGTCCTGTAGATGTGTGTGGTCTTCTAGATTCCTAAGAATACATTGCCTTTGGACATCTACTTCCCCTACAATTCCTTTTAAAATTCTTAGTCAGCGCCTTGTCTGTTCCAAATGTTATTGTTGCCTCAGACAGCTATGATGTTAAACAACTGGCACTGATTTTTTTTTTTTCAACTGTTGCCAATACTCTCAAAACAGTCAAGGCCATAAGAAATAAACAGACTGAGAAACTGTCAGAGACAAGAGGAGACTTCAGAGATGGGATGATTAAATGCATTGTGACATCTTGGATGGGGTCCTGGGACAGAAAAACAGGTAGATAAACTTTCAAAACCAAAATCAAGTCTGGAGCTTAAAGCGCAAGGTCGTGAGTTCAGTTCCCGGTACCAGAGAAAAACCAAAAAAAAAAAAAGTCTGGAGCTTATACTAATTATATTAAGTTAACACTAATGTGCCTTTATCAATCTTAGTTTTCACAAATGGATCCAGGTCACAAAAGATGTTTATACCACTGAAAAAATAGTTGAAGAATACACAAGAATTCCCTGTATCTACTATATTTTCTACTTTTCTGTAAGTCTAAAATAATTCCAAAATAAATACTATATGAAAAAAGAGAACAAGTCTTTAACAAATTAACCAATTCAAAATCAGTACCAAAAATCAATGGTATTTCTTCCACAAATAATTCAAACTGCTTTAGGCTTTTAAAATATCATTTACATACGCTTTAAAAGTACAAAGCACCTAAGAGTAACTCCAACAGTACATGTTTATTACCTTTATGGAGAAATTATAAAACTTTATTAAAGAAACATTAAAAATATCTAAATAAATGGAGAATTATCCCAAGTTAGTATATTGAAGTACACATTAAAATGTCAATATTCTCTAAACTGGTCATCAGACTCAAAGGATTGTCCATCAAAAATCCCAGTATGCTCTTCTCCTTTTAATTCTGATCATACTGTCTTAGGTATCAAGATTTACTACAGGGGCCAGGGATTTAGCTCAATTGCACAGCACCTGCCTGGTAAGTGTGAGGTCCTAAGTTCAATTGCTGGTACCCCCCAAAAAAAGTTATTCCAAGATTTATTACAAAACTTAATTAATTAAGCTATTGACAGAGGGATTGACAAACCCACAATGAAACAGAATGGATAGTCCAGACACAGAGTGAGCTATATGGACACTTGATAAATGACAAAGGTCAAATTACATAGATCATTGATGCTGAGACTATTGAATATTCATATAAAAAATGAAAGTGGAGTTCACCCAACTTTCCATCAGATAGAAAATGTAAATCATGTTTGTATTAGTCTGCTTCCTGTTATTATGGCAAATATCTGAGATAATAAACTTCCAAACGAAAAAAGTGTCATTTTTGCTTACAGCTTTGGAGGAGCCAGTCCATGAACAACTGGCTCCATCGCTTTCGGGCCTGTGGTATGGCAACACAGTATGGTGGGAGCACATGACAGAGCAAAGCACCACTCATCAGGAAACGAAAAACAGAGCATGGGGCATAGGCCCTACAATCCCCTTTGAAAGGATGCTCTCCCAAGGACTAAGAACCTCCCACCAGACCCCACCTTCTAAAGCTTTCACCATTCTCCAATAGTGAGGCTTTTGGGGTTATTTCAGATCCAACTATATAGCACAGTTGTATCGCAGGGAAGTATGAAATCACAAAATTACATACAAAACTATGTTCTCAACCTTGGAATAGGAAATGATTTCTTAAATAAGATTTTTAAAAATCCTATAAAGTAAAAGATTGATAACTTTGACTCCATTAAAATTAAGAACAGAGGGGCTGGGGATTTAGCTCAGCGGCACAGCGCCTGCTTGGCAAGCACGAGGTCATGAGGCCGATTCCCGGTACCGGAAAAAAACAAAAACAAAAAGAAAAAAAAAATTAAGAATGGAAAAAAGATAATTATAATGTAAATACAGACATTCCTCATTTAAAAATCTACCAGGTTAACAAGTGGTCAAAATTATGATCAAAGCTCACTGTTCATATTTAGGAACCACAGTTCAGACTTATGACCTATATGCAGATTTAGGAGGCAGGAACAGGATGCAGGAACATGAGTGTCAGTGTCGCCTTTTACCTCTGTATTCAGTGCGATGTGCAAAAACCCCACAAATTTGCTGGTGAGTGCGCTGTCTGTAGTATTTCTCAGAAGTGAGTGCAGCTATATTGGAACTAGACCCCGGGGTCCAAACGTTGAATGGTTCATAGAAGTTGTTCTCTTAATATTACTACAAGAAAAAAAATATTACTACAAGTGATAATCAAACAATATGGTGAATACATACATTTTTTAAAAATTGATTACGGTAAGAATTGCCATTAATCCCCTTCAAAATACTCACCCTCATTTTACATTGAACACACTTATCATTCTTGCCACTTTCTGAAGCAGTTCTGGAAGTTGTCTTCATGAGACTCCTTGAGTTGTGACTGAAAATACAACAGCGAAAGATAAGTTCATAAAACATTAGATGTGTCCTCAGCTACCTTAATCACTGGGTCCAGCACTGTGTTACTTCCCACTCTTCCCAAAGTCAAAATGACCATGAAAGGTGAAAGGTAAATGTTTTAAATCTATTCGGGACATGGAGGCAGCCACACCAGCACCCGCACAACAAGACACTCACAGTAGAGGACTTTCAGGAAAGCTGTGGGAACTGGCGAGAACAATAGCACAAAGGTGTTTGAAGTGAAGGGAGGTATTTTTAGGGGGATGAATGACAGTGTGTCTTTTACTATAGTCAACTTTAGTTGAAATATTTACTGTATTTTTATCATACCTTGAATACCAATGTTCAGAAAAATAGTACTTGGCACATATCACATCTACCCCATGGTTCCTAAGCTGTTTACAACAGCAAGGAGGAAGCCTCCCCACCTATGTTCACAGGCAGATCCCCCACCTTAACTTGTCAGGTTTTGGGAAATTACTTAATCAACCTGTGCTTCTGTTTTTTCTTAGGTAAAAAATGTAAGAACACTGACTCAGAGATGCACAAAATGCTCAATTCTGTGTTCTGTGAGTTGACCTCATGAATTCCTTCGGTGTGCTCAGTCTGAGGTGGTGTCTGTATGCACTCTCCTAGAAAACTTGATTTGCTTCATCAAGGTCTCTGCAATAGCATCCAGTCTCCTGGCAAACTTCTACATCCTGCCTTGTGCTCTCTGAACAAAGAAGATTAGCCAGAAAGCTGGAAAAGCATTTAAGAGATGTAAGAGACAGAATTGTCTCCCTAAAAAGCCCAGAACAATGGGGCTGCTTCCAGTCCACCTGCCTCTCTGTCAGAGAGCACAGGTTCAGGGTCGAGGGGTGTGAGGACCCAGCATCAGCTGTAGAGCTGCTTCACTCCCCCTGTGTTGCACATGAAACCACCTGGCCTTGCTCCGCAGCTGACTCCACACTGAATCATTTTTCAAAATAAAGCAGTGTCAGGCTGGTTGTAGAAACTGCCTGACAGGCCTGGCACAAAAACGACCCCAGGGGCTCCCACAGGTGTGGGGAGAAGAGCAGAGTGGGAGATGTGGACAACCTGAGCCAGGGCATTCTGAAGGTTGGAATCAATCACCAGATGGCCTCCAAAACTCATTTTCCTCACTCATCTGACACAAGTGGACTTGCTCAGACCATGTTTTGAAGCAAAAACATGGGCACTTTATGCAGGTTGCAAGATGTTTAATTGACCATGTGTTAAGCACCTACTATGTACATACAAGGCCCTGTGAAGGCTGCAGTGGAGGAGAGACAGATTGGCAAGTCTGTCATCAAGTAGCACCTGCTCTGGAGCAGGAACAAGCCAACAGGTGCACAGAGCAAGGGAGGCCAGAAGAGGGGCTGCTTCCTGTCCATGAGTGGGACTGAGTTCTCCCTGGTTAGTGACTTCTCACACAGGACAGAAGGAAAGGGAGTGTCACTGACTGCTAGGGCAGAACATATACATCAGTGTCCCAGAGGGCTAGTGTGTCAGGCTTAGCTATACCTACAAAAACCCACCAGTGCTTCACCAGACTCTGAGATTTTATAGAATAACCGAGAAAACATGACCAACATCATTGCATAGGATGCTGAGGCATTGCAGTACAAAAAATTTATTAAAGACAGTAAACTCTTCATAGTAGATGCCACTTTAATATTTCCCCTCTCTAAATATTGTGTTTTTGAAATAGTGATTGATTTCTTGAAGGATACAAGCATTCTTGAGTAGACTTGGTAGTCATAATCCCAGTGTCCTTCAGACGTTGCCTTATAATATCAAACCCCCATGTGACAGGCTATGTTTACATAAAAAAATCTAAATAGGCAGAAGTGGTGAAAGGGTGGAGATGGCAAAATGAGGCCCTCCTTGCTGGCTTGCTCCGTGGCCTCGTTACTCCCTCCAGGTTCTTCCCATGCCCTCCCCCATCTACTCAGCCCTGCATATGCAAGGCCTGCCAGGAGCACGCACTTCGCTAGTTTTGCTGACCCCTTCCCGTAACTTTTCAAGCAGATAGTTGTTTTATGTACTGGAGCAGCTCGGTTCCTTCTTCGGTTCAAGCTATCCTCTACACTGGCAGACAATGACTGTGTCCACACCATACTGACATGCAATAGCAGATATACTGCCTCAGAATGCCCTGGTTGTTTCCCATATTTAGGACTTTTGTGCCAAGTTTAATTTTTTGCAAGTGAATACTTTGATATCTGTTCTGCATCTCTTAGAACATGCAACAATACCCTGAGCACATGGTAATGTTTCATATGGGAGAAAGGAGGAAAGAGTTTGAAATTTAATAGACCTGGAATCAAATCCCAATTCTGCCATTTTCTAGCTCTATTATTTTGAAAAATTACCCAACTCTCCTAAGTCGGTTTGTGCATTTGTGTGACAAAGACGTGGCCTCCTGGAAGTAACGTGAAGGTCAGTGAGACAGTTTTGGAAAGCACAGTACAGAGCACCTAATGTGTAAGTCAGCAAGGGCCAAGAACACTTGCCAGAATAAGGTCTCCTACTGGGTGTCTGAACTCTGAATAGGGTAAACACCAACAGCCCCAAGCTCTAGATCCACACTTGCCTCTATCAGTGATTAGTGACGTGATTCTGGTCAAAGTCTTTCACCTCTCTCTGAGTCTCTTTTTCTCATCTCTGAAATGAGGTTAATATAACAATCAAATGAACTACTATATGAAAATTGTATTATAAATGTAAGCTACATAATAGGCATGGTAGAAGTTATATTAAATGTATTGCTGTATTATCCCGCTGACATCCAAAGAAAGCATGCACCTCGATGAGAGAGAAAAGAGGAGAGACAGAGACAGAGACAGTGACAGACAAACATGTCAGGGATTCAGGATTAGTAGCAATTAATTCTGCCACTTATACCAGCTGTGCAATCACAGTACATTCTACCTTTCTCAGTCATGTTTTCTCCTACTTGAAATAGAGACAATTAAAGACTCTACTTCAGAGGGGGTGTAAAGATCCTGTCGCAAATGCTGAACACAATGCTGGGATATTCGACGCTTTGTTAATGTTTCCACTGATGCACTTGGATGAAGAGGGGAAGTGAGAGCCCATAGAGCCCCTCTGCTTTAGGGGGAGTAGGTGGCCTTGGCCCTGGGGAAACTAGGACGGAAAGCCAGAGTCAAAGTTTCCTTCCTCAGGCTTCTTGATTGCTCACCCTTCAGGATAAAGCAGCAAGAGCCAAACTCTGCTGCTCTCTTCTGGAGGCTGCTGGAAGCTACACAGTTCATATTATGTATCTTTAAATAAATGACAGTGATGGTGATGATTTCCTTCAAAACTTGATAAAGTCTTATATATATAATTCCCTAAAATAAAAATACAGACTTCGAGACATTTTTCACTGAATGCAGCGTTTTGGATGTGGGCCATATATCGCTCATCTCAGAGGGCCAGAAGAGAGAGACGGTTACTTGGGACATGCTCAACATCTTGTCTTGGCCAGCCAGAGAAGCTGCATCAAGGTCTCAGTTCAATTCCAAGTGTGATCAAGCATGCAGATTTTAAAGAGGGACACAAGTTCTTTGGCAATGTATATGTGGCCAAACTGATTATGTCTCTGTGTCAGAATAGTGCTTCAGCTGCTTTAGCAGCTGAAACTAACAGTGGCTCAAACAGTGTAGTGATCTATGACTCCCAGTCTGATGACACCTCTGGTGTTGGAGGGACAGGGGAGGTGGGAAGTTCCTCCACAGTAATTTCTGAGCTCACAGACACTCTTAGCCTCACTAAGGCACATGGGAAAGTCAGCTCAGTGTGTGCTGAGCTGTTATGGTTAGTTCAAAATACCCCCCAAAATTCTGATGTGTAGCACTTACTGGATCATGGGACACTATAGCTGACTTGTGGTTAGGACATGAAGCTTTGTTGGAGATAGACCCCTGGGAGCATGTCCTACAAGGGTATTTCTCCCTCTGCGGCTCTTTCATTGGTTCTCCACTTCATGGCACCCATGGTGAGCAGCTTTCCTCCCGGGCTGCCCCTTCTACCGTGCAGTTTGTGCCTGGAAACCTGCCAACCACGGACTAAAGCTTCTGACACTGTGCGCCAACATAACCTCTCCTTGTTTAGGTGGCAGGTGGCAGGTTTGGGGTCTCAGTGAAGAGAAAGTAACTAAGAAACAAGCTATACCTCAGAGTTTGATCATGAAAACGGGACAGTGGGCATTAAGGAGTAGCCTGGAGCGCCACTGGTGTGTCCAGTGCTCAGTCCCAACCCTTGCTTCCCATGGAGACTCACTCAGGCTTGAACTGATATAATTTGCTACGCTCTGCTACACTGACCCCCTCTGAGGCAAAGTATCATGTTTGCACATACCTAGTACAGAGCCAGCCCTCAAATTTGTTGATTTTTCTTTCCCCATTTGGTACTGAAGATCAAATCAGAGCTTCACACATGCTAAGCAAGCATTCTACCACTGAGATGTAAATGAATAAAGTCCTATGAAGCCAAAAGGAGAGGAAGATCTATCAAAGAACAGTATATTCTTCAGTTCAACCTACTGTGGCAGCTTGTTATAAGGATCAAAGGAAATTGCATTAAAAGCCCTGAGCAAACTTCCCAAACACACACATTTTGACATGCAGCCACACACAGGCCACAAAGGACAGACACTGCAGGAGTGGCAGTACGGAGCCACCATCACTGCTCACACCATACAAGTTATGTTCACTCTGCAAACCTAACTTGGTGCTCACTTAGGAGTCCTTGGGTTTCACACATTCCTATCCTGCTGTGAATGAGAACATTAAAACCACTACTGTATTCAGATGTGCCACAGTTGTCTAGCCACATCCCATGATGCCTCTTATTAATTTAGTTGAAGCTGAATATTTACTTTGGACAGAGGACATACGGGAATGATCAAAATACATAGTGAATGTTCAAACAAAAAAATTATTACAGTAAAAGACATATTGCCATGAATTGCCCTCAAAATACTCCCCCTTGCTCCAAACAGACTTATCCCATCATTTCTGAAGTAGTTTAGGAAGTCCTCTCTCATGTCTTCAAGAGTTATGATCAAAAATATGGTTAATACTCCTGCCAAGAAAGGCGTGTTCTCATCTGCTTTGGCACTGGATCTGATACCACGTGTCTTCTGGCTCTTCCCCAAAGTCGAAATGACCATGAAAGGTGAACATTTTGAATCAGTTCAGGACATCAAGACAGCCATGACAGCATAACTACAGACACTCAAGAAAAAAACTTCCAAAACTGTTTCAGAAAGTGGCAAGAATGATGGAGTAAGTGTGTTCAAAGCAAAGGAGAGTATTCTGAGGGGAATTAATAATAATGAGTCTTTTACTACAATAAATTTTAACTTATTTTTTACTAAAAATGTTTAACTTGAACATTCATTGTATTTTCTACCATAGCTCAGGAAATTTTACCTTAAAAATAGCCATTTTTTTACTAACAGTACATGTTCTCCTAGAAAACACTACGATGGATGGACTCTGTCCATGGATTTACAACTTGGCTCCATCCCCTTGACCATCTGATACTTCACTTGTATTCTTCTTGTCTACTAAATAAGAATCATAGCAACTTCCTTGCAGGGTGTTTAGGAGACTAGAAATAAAGTGGGCCAGATATCCAATAGATAGCGCCATTAGTAAGCAGTAGTTATTCATAAATTAGTGCTCAGTAGTTCCTTATTGATAGTGATATGGAATAAGGAAAAGGCCTTATTTCAGAAGAATAAAAATACAATCCAACATGATTAAGTATATTTTATACATGTTTGTCTCATCTGAAGACAGCATTTCCCCAAAAGCAAGGGAGATACTTATCTCAGAGATTTAGGATGTAATTTTCAAATCAATATATATTCTTTGTTTACATAATCAAACTTTATAGCAGGCTCCCTGAGTGAAAAGGATTTATTATAATTAGCCTTTTTCCCTTGGGAAATACAAAAAAACCTGAGACTGTCCGTTGTGCCTTCGTAGTTCATCATACTAAGAAAAGATGTCTACAGACATTAGGTTGGCATGACACCACCACCTCACTGGGAGGACCTACACACATAAGGACACAAATGTCACTTTAACCAGGAAACCTGAGCCCCAGCATCAAGAAAATGTGACATGCATGTGCCTCCTTTCCAGAAAACCTAACAGGAAATTCCAAGTGACTAAATCTCTAAAAGCAAAAACTTTTAGAGCTATGCACTGCATAAATTGAGATTAGTTTGCATTTTCAATAGCCCAATGACTATTAGAGATATCCTAAAAAAATAGAAAACCAACCAAACTGGAAAGAAACCCCTTATAGAGAGAAGTTACAGAGTAATTCTTTTGAAATACGGAACACATAGAAGGTGTTCCAAAATAAGCATTCTAGATATAATCAATAAATTATGCCAAATGCCTAAACTGGGTACTATTTCATGTTCTACCAGAATACAGTGTCCATGCCATATAACCAAGTGGAAAGTGGGTAACAGTTGAAGCTACTCACCAGATAGTCATTATCAGTAGTTCCCTCTGAGAGGCTTGTGAACGGCATTTCTATGACTGACACATTTTATGTTTATAATTAGGAAGAATAATTATTTTTAAAGCATAAATGCCCATTTAATTAAGCTGTGAGAATGGTTTGCCCAATATTTTAATATAGTGCAACACTAAAGAACATGAATGCAGTCACTTCACTTTCTTTAGGATGAAAGTAATGTTTATTGGAAATGTTTCTTCTCTCATACTCAAAGATCTTTTAAAGCCCCTTTCATGAGGACAGAGAATCATAGCAGAGTTAACCTCCAAAGATGTCCCTGACAGTGATAGTCCTCCTCACCTCCTCTGCTCTGCCCACGCACCTGTGTTCCCATGTTTGATCTCACAGGGTTTACCTGAAAGCTTGATCAGGTTAAGCTTGATAAAGCTTGACTGTCCCAGGGTAAACCAATCAGCAACGTTTCCTCATGGAACCAAATTTCCACACAAAGTTGCTTCACAGTGGTCCACATGGGGGCGTTCCTGACCCGTTGGCCCAGGTAATGCCTCATGCACATTAGTACATGGCTGGCAGACAGGTCCCAGAAATTCAAGACCCACTCATAGGAAACCACCCTAAATGGCCATGCAGCATTAATGAGGAAAAGGAATGATGACCTAACCTGGAGGGATCAAAGGAAGGAGGCTGGGAAGACTTTCACTAAGCCGGAATTACTCCTCCCTTACACAAAAGTCCAACTTTCAATTCTCCTAACAGCATTAAAAATGTAATCCAGAAGGCAGTTTGTCACCGCAATGGGAAGCAAAGTTAGAAATCATACCTGAACGTGAACCTTGATCATTTGACTTGCCAGCTAGGTACACACATGGCTCATGACACAGATTGAATGAAAATGAATTCCATGTGCAAATGATATTCATCTTAAACTACAAAGTATCCAAAGAACATGTTGAGTTGTGAAATATTGCAGTGTAAGATGCACTGATGCACTGAGAGATAAATACTCACTTCTCAGATGAAGAAATACAAACAGCAAATAAATATATGAAAAAAATGTTCGACATCACTGGTTATTTGAGAGATGCAAATTAAAACAACACTGAGATTCCATCTTGCCCCAGAAAGAATGGCCATCATCAAGAAATCAACCAGTAACTAATGCTGGAGGGACTGTGCGGGAAAAGGAACTGTTCTCCACTGCTGGTGGGAGTGTAGACTGGTGCAGTCACTGTGGAAGTTAGTATGGAGATTCCTCAAAAAACTAGGACTGGCGGTGCCCATTTGACCAGCTATTCCCCTCCTGGGTATTTTCTCAGGAGAATTAAAAACATCATGCTATAGCAATATATGTGCACCCATACTTATAGCACTACAATTTACATGGCTAAGTCTTGGAAACAACCCAAATGCCCATCAACTGAGGAATGGATAAAAAAGATGTGGTATTTTCATACAATGGAGTATTACTCAGCTATAAAAAACATAAACTCAAGGCACACCTGCAATCTCAGCACTTGGGAGGCTGAGACAGGAGGATCATTGCAAGTTCAAGGCCAGCGTGCACTACAAAGTGAATTCAAGACCAAAAAAATTGGTCTCAAAAAAAGAAAATCATACCACAGTGATATATATGCACACATGTTTATAGCAGCACAATTTGTAATAGATATATCTTGGAAACAATCCAAATGCCCTCAACTGAGGAATGGATAAAAAAGACATGGTCTCTTTATACAATGGAGTATTACTCAGCCATAAAGAAGGCTAAACTGGAGACTTTTACAAGTAAATGAATGAAATTCAAAACCATACTCATAAGTGAAATAAATCACATGCACATGTGTAAACATCATATTGTCTCCCTAGTGTGAAAAGTTGAAAGAGTAAATAAGATTCAAAATGTATAATAGATACTGTAAAATGGGGAGAAACTTCAAAAAGAAAGAGAAAATGGGACGGGGGAATGGAGAAAAGAAGGAAGGGAAAAGAAAAAATATATATACGTATATTCATATGATAGTTAAGGTAGTTATACTACTAATTTCCCTTAGTTCATTGAAAAGAAAGGTTTGTGCTAATATTTTTTGGACAGTTAACTGCCAATATCTTGTACTCTGAGTAACTAATTTAAAGACAACAATACACAATATATTAACAATTTTTACCCTCCTATTATCTTGTTTTGAAATTTGGGGGTTTTTTTCTCTTTAAAATAAGAACATGTTAAAAGCAAAATAAAAATCAAAATTATGTTTAAAAATATGCACTGATACAATATGAATGCAGCACTATAGAGAGCCCTTCCCAGTCCTTGTGGCCCAGGAAGTTTACATTTGTAATCCCATGAAAAGTTATTGGAATTCTAGTGAGTTAATTCCAATCTACCACTTCCAGTGCAACCCATGGCAAGAATAAAGACACCAAGGCATATCTGCACTTATGGGGAGCCAAGGGGTCCTAAGTCTAGCCAGAACGATGCCATCCAGAACAAAGGCCTTGACCCAGGGCTGAACCTGGGTTTTATTAGTCTTGAAGAAGGGAGTGCCTTGAGAATGAGTGACTGTGAGGATGACGGGAAATAGGTAAGTGCTGTGAGCTGGGCACAGTGTTTTGGGGTCAGTGCTTCAGCTCTGCTGTGTAATCTTTCAAGCCCCAAGAAGTCATAGCCTCTATCTCAAGGCTGGACCCCAGCGGACGTGGAGCATTGGCTCTTCCTCCTGCTTCACCCTTGCTCACACAAGGGAACAAGGCGGGAATGGTTTGTCCAGGGAAATACTGCCTATTGTCTTCAAAGACTACAGACCAGCACCTTGGTTGGACTGATTTGCATTGCTTAAAGCCAGTTGAGGAGATAAGGAAAAGTCCTAGCCAGCCCTGTACACATCAATACATGGTAATAGGGTACAGTTCAACCAAAATGGAGACAACCGTTCCTCCTTCAAAGAGAGTTGCCAAGGTGGTCCTCCACGCTACAGATTCTTGTGGAAGACAGTACTCTGTGTGATAGGTACAGAGCGTCCTCAGTTCTAAGAGTCAGTTTGAGACTATGAGTAGAAACCGAGGGAATGTGTACCCATCTCACCTTCTATCATATATATATATATATATATATATATATATATATATAGTGTGTGTGTGTGTGTGTCTGTGTGTGTATAATTTATAAGTAAAGAATATATTCTATTCACAAAACTGGTCACCTTAAAAAGACAGAGCCAACAATTATCCAAATTCCTAAAAGGTTAACTAATGAAAATCTATGCTCATTAACACAATAATGTATAACTTCTAGGAAATGCCTTAGAAGGATCCTGCATATGCATGATATTATCACACATTCATTGTAAGAAATTTCATGGCTTCTTTCCTAACAGTTCAATTTATTAGATTGTGAGAACAGTTTCAAACAGGTCACATACTGTCACTTGACAAAATATCCGACATTAACAATTTAAGGAGATTTATTTCGACTCAAGGTTTAGAGCTTTCAGTCCCCAGCCAGTCAGCTCCATTGCTTCTAGGCCTATATTGAAAAGCAACATCATGGTGGTTGGGTGTGCTGAAAGCTGCTAACCTAGTGGCAGCCAGAAAGCTGGGGGTGGGAGATGTAGTTCCCAAGGTCATTCCTCCACATATTACCCTCAACTAGGCTCCTCTTTCCATCAACTTTCAATAATGCTATCAAATTACGATCTTATCAGTGGATTAATCCACTGAAGAAGTTAAAATCCTAATCATCTGGTCACTTCCCAAAAAGCCCATCAACAACCAAGCTTTCAACACAGTGAGCCTTTTGAAGGTATGTCTGCACCCTAACCTTAGCAACAGGGTACTCTAACATATTCCCCTTTGACGAGCAGTCTGAGTCTGCTGTTTGTATGCAGTAACCCCACTGATCAAACAGCCTACACCCTGTGCAAGCAGGAAAGGCAACAGCATCGTCTACAATGGCCTCCACTGCAGGTAGACAAGCTTCTGACAGAGGTATTTTCTCTTCAACAGAACTAGACTTTGAAAATATGAACCAGGGTGTTAATGGAACAGATGCTAGGCAAAGCAGTTAAAGAAAAGGCACTACAAATCTTCATATGTAGTCTGAGGGAAATAGCGGCATCAAAAGTATGGCAGTGTTTTCCTTCCAGAAAAGTTAAAAACAGTAAAATCACTCTGGAATAAAATGTCACTGATACACAGAGTACCCTGAACTGTGTGCCAGCCAAAGTTAATGCAGTGTTTCCTCAATCCACACACATTCTCTCTTGCACATCAATACTCTGAATTGTTAGGAAAATGAATATAGTTTCACTCCAAGCAGTTAGCTACAACATAAGCCAAGAAGCATTTAAACACAGATATCTTAATAACGAGATTACCTTCACTCATGTTTCATTTCTTGGTGTGTGATTCATCACTGTTTATCAAAACAATGGATCACAGGATCCCCATGCCCTTCCGAAAGAGTCTGCCTATCAGGTGTGCATTTCCAATTACACCTTTCCAATTTGCCCCATGGTAAAACTGCCATGAAAAATACTATCACCATAGCACCCCCAAGTATGTTTTTCCCCCAAGAATCCAAACCCAAATCTCCTAGGGAAAAACAAAACACCTCTTTCCATTTACCCCCCAAAATTATTTGAAACTGACACTGCCCAGCTTCAAAATGTGCTTTTTAGCCAGGCGCAACCTGTAGCCATAGCAGTCTGGAAGGCTGAAGTAGGAAAATTGTAAATTGGAACCAAGCTTGGGCAACTCAGCAACCCTGTCTCAAAAAACAAAATTGTAAAAAGGGCTGGAGTTATAGTTCAATGGAAAGGCCCAGAGTTTAATCTCCAGTACCACAAAAAGGAAGGGGCTATTAATTGTCCGTCCAATTGTCTCTGAACTACTTATATAGAATGAAGTCACTAGTACTTCCTATTTTAAGAATCAGAAATCACAGATAATCAGGGTAGGATCAAAGCTGAGGAAAGATTTTTCTACATGCAATCATCACACCACTTCTTCTGGAAAAACCTGGCAAATGCTTGCTAAATTCCTTTTCTACCTGAAAACCACTCCATGCGCTTTCTTATTTCCTTTTGTTTATTTATTTATTCTTTATTGACAAACCAACCAACTAATGTAACAAATTGATTTTTATTCAAGCAGTGTCAGTGACATGCTGGTTAAACTCCAATACCTTCCAGCTTTTTAGAACATTATTAGGAATGTGATTTGAGGTGTGAAGGTTTTACCTCTCATTGGCTATCCAACTGGATGCAATTGGTCTGGAAACAAGTGGTCCAAATACACACAGTCTCCTGGGAAGACAAACTTAAATACTGAAGCCAGAGCCAGAGAATATTAAATGCTGCTTCTGGGTCGTGGGGCATCTCTGAAAAGCAACCGTTTGACCTGGCTGGCAATTGAAGGGTGGTGGCAGTGTGGATTTCATGGCATCCTTTGGCTTGACTTCTTCCAGAAACAGTCCCCAAACCAAACATTTTGTTGCAAATGATTTATTAAGAACCTGCTCTCAGGAGAAAGTGGTCACCTATTGAAAGAAGAAAGGGAAAGGAACAAAAATGTACCTGTGGGAGAGTCACTCTTGCATCTAACTATGGTCCTATGCTAAAGTGTTAGCTGATAGGCTGTCCACATAGGTAGTAAGAGACTTCTGCATTCCTTACATGGAATATACATGTAATGTATGAAGCATATGCAGCCATGTTGAATCATGCGTTGATCCCAGAATCAAAAGTTAGAATATTTTTTACAAACTCTTAATTTGTAGACTTCACACAGCATATACTAAGCCTTGGAAGAAGATCACTTCCAAACTTAAATATGAGAGAGACATAAACTCTCTCTTTTTTTTTTTTTTTTTTTTTTGAGACTGAGTCTCACTATGTAGTCCAGACTTGCCTTGAACTCACCAGGCAACCCAGGCTTGCCTCAAATTTGCAGTAAGCCTCCTGCCTCAGCCTTCTGAGTGCTGGTATTACAGGCATGGACCACCAAATCCAGCTAAACTCCCTTTTTCAAATCAGTTTATTTCAAGGATTGTTGTGTATATGAATCACAAGGGGAACTCATCAAAATGCAGGTTCTTGCCATAGAACCTGGATCAAGACTAGATTAGACAATTCTTAAAAGATCTTGGGTAATGCTGACTCTACTGAAATCCGCACCCCTCTTTGAATAGCCAGGGACTAAGTTGCCATCCTTTTTTTCTATCATTTACCACTGAAACTAATCCTGATGAATTAAAACAATTTTTTCATTTAGGCAAGAAGTGCATATTTGTCTTCTTTAAACCCATATAACTTGGAGACTCTCCAATAAAACTGCAAAAAGCACCCCAAATTAATGTACTCCATTTCCATCCAGTTTCATTTAGCATGTTAGGATTAGATCTAAACCGTCATCCAATTTTGCATGTGTGTGGAAAGTGACTAGAGCATTGATGAGTTCAATAGCTTACTGTGCCATCAGGAGGTGTTCCCTGGTTTGAAGTGGTCATTGGATGCATGACCTTGAAAGGTATGTTCTTCTCCCTGACTCTCCACTTTGACCCAGCTTTCTAGCTGCCATGGGTTGAGCACTTTTGTCTCTGCCATGCCCCTCTACTATCCTGTTTCTGCCTTGAAGCCACCTGACCATGGGCTAAAACTGTGACCCAAAATGATCTTCTTCTCCTTTAAGTTATACCTAATATGTATTTTGTTCAACCAATGAAAAAGTGACTAAGACAGGTTTGGGAATTAAAGTGGGGTTCTTGCTGTGACTGTACCTGAACTTGTAGTTTTGAAGCCTTTGGAACTGATTCATGGGAGGAGTTTGGAAAGGTTTGCAGATGCTAGAGAAGCCCAAAAATGCTATAAACTGAGTTTGACTGGAGATTCTGGTTGAAGCTCAGAAGACTAGAATACTGATAGAAACGCACACAGCAGAAGTTCAGGAGGTTTCAGTTGAGAGCAAGGACTCCACTGGCAATTGGACTAGAGGGCATGTGTGTTACACCTTGGCAGAAAATTTGTCTTCATTTTGCACATATCCTGAGACTTTGTGGGAAACTGAGATGAAGGGTAGTAACCTAATTAGTCTGGAAGAAATTTCCAGGCATTCCACTGCTCGCACTATGGCATTAGTATGCTGGCTGCTTTTAGTCAGGTGTCTTACTTGCTTTTCTCTCATTGCTCAGCCAAGATACCTGACACCAAAAGTTAAAGGAAGAAAGGTTTATTTAGCGCACAGTTTCTAGAGATTTCATCCCATTATTGTCTGGCCCCGAGGCAGGGTGGAATGGCAGTCAGGCCTTACAGAGAAGAAAGAGTTCACGGTTGGGTAGAAGGTAACAAAACAACAATGGAGAACCACAGCTCTTTCTATCCCTATGTCTTATCCAGCATACTTAGGGTGGGTAGCACTCACATCCTTAATCTCAGTGCCTTGAGCCTAGCATTGCACCATGAATCCATCCCAGTGTCACACACTCTAGATCGAGCCACCTCTGAAAAAACCCCACCTATGACTAAATAAGGCTTTGGAGGAACATCTAGACACAAACCATGTTCTTCTCCTTGTCCCCGAAAGACTCATGCATATCCCTTTATTCTGAAGGCATTTAGTCCATCTCAAAGACTTGCCAAAGTCCAAAGAGTTTCAGCATTGCTGAAAAGTCCAAGTCCAAAGTCTCCTCTGAGATTTAAGGCAAACTCTTAGCTGCAAGCTCCTGTACAAATGAAAAGAAAGTTAAATACTTCCACCATTCAGTGGCACAGGTAGATATTTCTATTCCAAAAGTTATAAACAGGGGGCTAGCAAGAAATGGTAACAAAGCAAGACCAAAATCCAGCTATGCAAACATTAAATCCCACAGTTCCACTTTCAGTATCCCCAGTAATGTGTGGCAAACAGTGAACACCAAAGGGCTTGGGTGGCTCTGCCCTGTGGCACTGCTGGTGGTTGTATTTCCCATGGCTTCTCTGTGGGGCTGGCTGTACTCTCTCCTTGCAATTTTCCTCAGACAATTATGGCTTTCCCAAATTTCTGGGCTCTCCACTGTACCTCTGGCTTCACATGGACAGCTTCACACACTGCCCTTTCAGGGGCATACTGCCTGGCCTCCCAGACCTTCTTCTGAAATCTGGGTGAAAGCCTTCCTGACTCCACAACTCTTGCATTATGCATGCACCTAAACCAGCATCATGTGGATGATGCTAAGGTCTGCTGCCAGCGGAAACAGTAGCCAGCCTTTTCTCTTGACCGTAGGAGTTGAGTGCCTATGAAACAAATCCAAGTAACAACTTCCCTAATCAACTGCCGCTGTGGAACATGGTGCTCTTGGGCTCTCTTCTCAAAGCAAAGCCTTTCGCGTTTTCAATTTTGAGGGTGCAAAAACTGGAGTTCTGCTGCTTCTTGTGGTGCCCTCAGACCATCTTTTATATTCTCCTCTTCCTTCTTAGCAATCAAGCTCTCCTCTGCTGTCTTTGAAGTCCACATTTTATTAAGGCTTGCTTTCTATCCAAACTTACAACAGTTTAAATCACTCTTGTTGGCTCTTTGCTCTTGATTCTCAACATAAATTTGGCTAAAACCCCCCAACAGTAGCCATGCCACCACCTCAGCATTAGACTGCCTTGAAATTTCTTTTGCAAAATTAATTAGACTGCCACCCTTAATCTTAGTCTCAGGCAAAGTCTCTGGACAGGAGCAAAATGCAGACAAGCTTTTTGACAAGAAATAACACACATCATCTGGAGCCCAACAGCCAATGCAGTCCTTCTTCCCAGCAGAAACCACCCAAGCTTGTTCTTTACTGGCAGGATTCCTATCAGCCTTCTTCTCTTCTGAGCTCTGACCAGAATCTCCCATCAAGTACTGCATATGTTGTTCCAGCTCTACTTTTTCAGCTGGCATTTCTTTCCAAACTCTTCCCACAACCCAGTCCCAAAGCCTCCTGAACTAAATGATTAGGTATAATCACAGTAACAACCCCAGTTCTCTAGTACCAAATTCTGTTTTAGCTATATGATAAACAGTGCATGAAACACCACTGAACGGGCTTTTGTGTAAAGCAATGAGGCTAATTTTGTTTTGTCCTGGTGGGGACTGGCTGAGATCATAGACAGTGTCAGCCCCCGGCCAGAGGGGAGGCAGAAGTTTATAGAGAATTTATTCACTGAGATTTGTTCACCTTCCTCAGCTATCCAGGCACTGCTTCCACAGCCATGACCCAAGGGGACCTAACTACTGTTCAAATTGTTGACAGACCTTGCCATTATCCACATGATACTGGTAAGAGTTGTGGAGTCAGGGAGGCTGCCACCAAGATTTCAGAAGAAGTCCCGGGAGCCCAGGCAATGTGGCCCTGAGAGGCAGTTTGTGAAGCTGTGAGAGTGAAGCTGAAAGTGCAGTGTAGACCTCAGGAAGTTGGAGGTGCCAGGAACGTGAATCATCTGCTGAGGAAAGTAATGGTTATGCAATAATCTGACCCAGGAGGAAAACCATGTGAGCTGCAACAGGCAATGGTGTAGGGGCGGGGCTGTCCAAGGCCTTTGGAGTTCACATCTCACCAAAACATGCTTCAACTGTTGGGCTATGGGACTTAATCACTTAACAGTTTAACCTCAGCATCACTCAGGCAGTGTATTTGTTTACATACTGACTATCCTAAGAGTTGTTTGGGCAGGTGTCACTTCAATCAGTTGATTCTTGCACTAAATAAATTTGATAACATTTCCTATTACAAAAATTAACCAAAAGAGTGAAATCTTTGGTCATCCTGTATTTAAATATTTGGGCTGGTAAGTGGTTAATGTTTGCCCCTCTGGGTTTCAGACTTGCTTTCTATCCCCCTTTTCCTTTCTTCTACAGTAGGAATATTCACCCTGTGACATGAGATGTTTAAAGTATTCAACTTCCTTTTTTATTTGTATAGGTGCTTACGTTTAAAACTCTGCCTTGAATGTCAGAGGAGACTTTGGACTTAGACTTGGACTTTTCAACGATGCTGGAACTGTGAATCTGACAACCTTTAAGGATGAACTAAACACATCTTACACAATGAGATGAACATGAGCCCTTTGGGGGTCAGGAACAAAATGTTACAGTTTAGACCTAAAATATCCCCCCCCCCAAATTCTCATGTGTGTGAAAAATTATTGGAGCATGGGTACACTATACACCTAACTAGATTAATGCACTGATGATGCAGTAACTGAATATGCCATTAGGAGATGGGTCCCAGTTGGAGGTGGGTCACTAGAGGCCTGGCTTCAAAGGGGATATTCTTGTCCCTGGCTTTTCCCTTGTTTGTACCTTGCTGCCATAGGTTGAGCTTCTTTTTACCCCCCACCCCTTCTGCCATACTCTTTCTGCCATGGAACCTGCTGACCACAGACTAAAACTGTGAGCCAGAATGAACCTCTCCTTCTTTAAGTGGCAGATGTTGGGTATTTTGTCTCAGTGACAGAAAGATGACTAAGACAGGGCACACATGAAAAATAGAATCACAAGACTAGAAACATTACCCAGTCTTCATAGTTCAGTGCACAGAGCATTAGAAGTATGCACAGTGTGATCTGAAGGGGATCCAATGGTGTGTATATGTTTTTAAAGTCACAGATGCACACTAAAAATTTGCATGTTTTAGTCTATGTAATTTGTTGCTTAACTGAATATACATGTGGCCATATTGGAAAGAGCTCTTTGACATTATCTTATGAATTCTCATCATTTCCTCTCACAGAGACCTTGGCATGTTCAAGCTCTCTTTTTTCTGTGTTTCCACTGCTATTTGAGACACTCAGCCTCTGACTACCCCAAGGAGGATGCAGAGGTATCCTGGCTGAGTGTCACTGAAAGGCGTATGGACAGAGCACTGAAATCTGACAGAGGTGCTCTCCTCTCCTCCACAGTGAGTCTCTGGTGACCCTTTCCTTAGCGGGGGTCTAGAAGGCTGAGATTCCAGCTGCATGGGCTGGGCCACTTTGGTCTAGTAGAAGATAGGGTGTGTTTGCCTAACTGGTGGCATTAGCCACACTGCTCCACTGAATTTAACTGGACCATTTCTAAACCCACAGCCCTGAGCCCTTTGGGGGAGCAACCTGGTCTCAACAGCAGAAACTTTATTAGTATTTCAGCTGCTGTTGCTGGCAGTTAGGTGTTTAGAAACTCTCCTTTGACGAATTAAAAAGAGAGAACTCGCAGCATTGGCTGCATGAGATGGAGCTTTATGTATTTTCAGGAACATTTAAAGGGCCCCTTGTGTCAGCTAAGGTTATCACTGCCCTGGGTGGTTAGCAAGCTTGCTCATTGTTCCAGCTGCCTGCAAGATATTAGCACATAGTTTGAGCCCAAAGGAAAAAACTTTGGACACCTGCTCACCACTAGACAGAATGGGTTCTTTTCCTCAAGTTCATGTTGCTTAACATGTTAATTGTTTTTCTAAACTGTATTTAAAATTGTACTATTTTAAGTATCATTGGAGCTTTTCAGTCTGGACATTACTCTTTCATGTACATTTATTAATATTTTATTTCAATAATTGGTCAGACAGGCTCCAAATCCTTCTTTTGTTGGTGAAGCACTAAGAAAGGACTTAATGTGAGACTCTTTATATGTATATGACTATTTTTGGTTTAGAGAAAACCTAAAGAAAATGAATGCTTGCAGTTACAGAGATGTAATTTAGATCTAAATTGTCCCCTAAAAGTTTCGTGTGTTCAGAACTGAAGCTTTTGAAAGGTTACTGGGTCACAGGGGTGCTGTACTTACCAGAGGATTAGCAGAATGTGCTGTTAATCTATCTATCGATCGATCGATCTGAAATATAACTTTTCCGGGCTGCCATGAGATAAGCAGTCCTCCACTAGGCCCTTCTACCTCCTAGCATGCCATTTCTGCCTCAGATTCAGCCAGCCATGCAGTGAACTCTTGGAAACTGTGAACCAGATAAACCTCTCTTTCTTTAAATTATAGGTGTCGGGTACCTTATTCCAGAGATAGGAAAGTAACTGACTTAGGAGGTCACGTGACATTGAACCAACTGCTCTCTGTATGTGTTGGAATATGACCTGGGGGACTCAGTTAGAGGTAATCTTCTTTTATCAATTACTGGGGGACAGACTATCAGCCATGTCCCATGTAAACTTGAACTCTAACATTTGGAAAGCTGAACTCATTATCTTTAGTTTCTCCTCCTCAGAACAGTTGCTTTTCAGCTTCTTCCCAACCTACTCCTTCTTTGGTTCATTCTCAGTATTTTGGAGGTGTCATTGTTTCTTTCTTATATCTTCACTCCCCAGTTCAGTTCATCACCAAGTTCTATTGAATTCCTACATGAGGTCAAGAACTTTGCACCCAACCTCTGGGCCACAAGAATTCTCCTTTTCAGTCTGCCTCAGAGCAGCCAATGCAAGTTGTTCTTCCTCAGCAGTAATGTTTGCCCTCCTTTCAAAAGCCTACATCATTTCCACCTGCTCTATAAAATCCCCAGAATTTTTGTGGTTTTCTACAGTTTTCTTTCCAAATTGTAGTTTCTTTCTTTTTTGCCACGATTACTTGCACAACATTTCTGTTGAGAGAGTATGTATTATTTACTAAATGCTAAACAAATAATCATCAGGAAAGTGTGCCAGGAACTATGAGAGATTGCTATCACCTATCAAAGGCAAATATGTACTCACCTTCTCTTTATGGCCTTTCTTTCCCTTCCTGTCTTTCAGCCTGGGTAACCATTCTATTCCCACACAAGCCTCCAGTGCTTTCGTTCCTCTCGCAATCCTTTCTGGCACTCCAGCTAGGATTTGGTTTGTTCTCCTCTCCCTCTTACCCCAAGTCCTGGAGACTGAACTCAGGGAGCATTGAGCCATATCCTCAGGACTTTTTTTTTATTTTTCATTTTGAGACATTGTTTCACTAAGTCACCTAGGTTGGGCTTGAATTTGTAACCCTCCTTCCTCAGCCTTCCAAGTAGCTAGGATTGCAAGTGTGTCCCCATTGCACCCAACTCCCTATTTAGATGTATATGGCTTCCTCTCTCTGTCTGTCTGTCTCTCTGCCTTTCTGTCTCTGTCTCTCTGTCTCTCTGCATCTGTCCCTCTCTGTCTGTCTGTCTGTCTGTCTGTCTGTCTGTCTCTCTCTCTCTCTCTCTCTCTCTCTCTCTCTCTCTCTCTCACATACAAGAGAACATATCACAACACTTAAATATTCTTCTAGAAACATTTTGCTGGTAAATACTGTAAATGTGCCCAATGGCTGTGGCCACAAAGATGGGGAAATACAACACTAGCTCCAAATCCTTATGACCTAGTTCCTTCTATTCAGGATGTCCCACCATGGCAGCCCGGGAGGGATAAGACAATGCCCAGCAGGTCCCTCAGGATGCAAATGTGCTTCTGTCCAGAGAAGAGTGAAAGGAGAACAAGAAAAAAAACAGATCTCTAAGATGATAATTTCTCAGCACCTCGGCTGAGTTTGCATGGTTTACTCACTTAGATGCATGTACTAACAAATACAGGAGACTTTTTTCTCCAAAAGGAATAACATAAGAACAACCAATCTGCACCCCAGATATTGTGTTCTACACCCTATAGCAGCATGTGCACAGGAGTGCATGTGCACACACACATACACACACACACACACACACACACAAAGCCAAGGACACACATGCAACCTTAAAGCTTTGCAAACCAGCATTGCATGGAAGGGCACCTCTTCTCCACCCTGAAACTTATATTTGTTGTACATCACATCATAAACGTAATCTCATGTTTATTGAAGAAAATCGTCAGATGCACCAACCAAAGTGCTTCTTCAGGTTCTAAAACAAAAAAAAACAAGCTGCTGTTTTGACGAATTTGTTCTGTGCTTCTGAACACGCTGTGAAAAAAGTTAATGAATGAGGCTCAGGTAAGCCTGGGGGTTTTCTTTAAATCAGTGCATCAAAAGTCACAGCACATTCCCAGCAGTTTTAAGAGAGTTGTTGATAGGCATATTTCAAAGCAAACAACACCACTGCCCTGACAGCCCAATTATATTACCTTACAGTGCCTACAGGCACATAAATTATACACTAACATATTTTACCCTATTCCTAAGAAAGCCAGTGTTGCTTGGCAGCCACAGATTCCCGTGTGTCCGACAGCATGCACTGCTCACTGGTGAGTTCTCAGGGAAGGACTCTGTGTCCTAAAATACCCATGTCCATGTCCAGCGAGGAGCTAGAGACCCAGACAGAGGAGTCAGACTAGGCTAGGAGGGAGCACAAAATGAATGGGACAGGTTCCATCCCTGTCTTAATTAGAGCTTAAGAGGAGACAGGAATGATCCAGAATGACTGGTGTTTAAAAGAGCTTCAAACAAATTGAAGTAGATTCACAGGAGAACCCAGAACGGTGACAGGGAGGGATGTAGTCAGTTGTGGGATGGGTTTCCATGTGGCAAGTATTCCGTTTGGGAGGCTGAATAGAAAGAAGCTAAAATAACAGTCACCCTTCAGTCCTGACCTACAACTAGGTAGTCAGATGACCTTTTGTTCCTTTGTTATACTTTAGAACAACAAATGAAAGGTTACTCACTTACCTTTCCTTGGGTTCTTTCTTCTCTGACAGATGGCTTGTCAGCTATCCAAGCGTCACACAATGTGAGGGTGATACCACAAGTCCTACAAAATGCTTTAGGAAGAATTAGAAAGCTATCAGAGTTCCAAATGACCAAATAACCAAATCAGCAGTTCTGTCCTCCCCAAATTACTGAATACTATGGCAAACGTTTAAACACAGTACAAAATGTTCCCATTATCACCCTTCTCCACCTTTATCCCTCAGTAACTACTGATCCAGTTCCTAGAAAGTGCAGGTCCTTATTCAGACTAATGTTTTTAGGTAAATTATTTGTATGTGAACTACTTCCTTGAAAATTAGTATTTCAGTAGAGAAAAAGTCAAACAAAATTATAAACAGTCTTGTAAAAATTTATCAATATTTGGCAAGATCACACCTCTAAGTATATTGTAAATTTCTTTGCAACAAAGACTGTATTTTTTGATTCTGATGTTTACAACAAATTAGCAGGAGTGCCAAAAATTCTCATTTTAGAGAAATGGAAATTGAGATGCAAAGAACAATTTGCTGCTGTTAGCCTTTTATCTGGCTTACAGAGAAAAAAAAGAGATAATGTAGGCCAATAAATATGTTTTTAGAGAATGGATGAAGGTTAAAGAGTGTAAAACAAGAAGCATATTATATAGCTGGTAGCTATCAACAACGTCATAAACACACAAAAGAGGTGAAAACTATATTGGTATTTCAAAGATTGCATTATTAACTTAATATTGTGGTCCTGGAAAGGAAATGAGTTTTAAAATAATATAAAATTTATACCAGCTATGGTGGTCAAAATAATATCCCCTCAAAAATGCCCAAGTCCTAACCCCCAGATCTTGTGACTATATTGGGGCAATGGCAAGGAGAAATTCAAGTTGCAGGGGGAATTAAAGGTATTAATCAAAAACTCACCCCACATCATCACAGGAGCCAAGCTGAGCCTTGATGAGTCTTAGGAGTTTCAGGGAGCTGCTCAGGAGGGGAGAAACTCTGCCCCCCACCCCTACCATTGTGGAAGTGACCATGAGCCTCAGGAACATTGATGAGTCATGTGAGAGGGAGAAACCCCACACCAGCCCTCTGCCATCCAGGGAGCCTCAGTCGGGAGGAACCCTGGTGCCTGGCACATACTCCTATACTGCAGGTCAAGCAGCCAGTGTGAGGAGTGCTTGAGACATGGCAACCATCTTGTCTAGAAGAACCCAGGGTAAATACACCCTAACAAGGGGAAACACTTTGCACACAAGCTCCTAATTTATGATTGGTTTCCATTATATAACTATAGACTTTGGTCCTGTGGTCTAAATTACAAAATCAATAGTTGCCACAGTTGGCCAGTTTCTAAATTGTGCTTAATACTAATTGTACTACTATAGCTAAGATGTCATATCTGTTGTAATCAGTTGTTCTTCTTTACATAACAAATATTGGGAAGCTCTGTGGTAATAGCCTCACCACAGCCCTACACCAAAGGACTGGGGGACTGAGCCAAACAGAAACCAATATCCCACTCTCAATTGTGAAGGTAGGACATTGAGACAGACAAAAACCAAGGAACTCCTACACAGAAGGTATCCCTGAAGTACAGACTACTCCTGGTGAGGCCTTGACATTACTGAATTATCTGCCTACAGCCAAGGCTTGCAAGGATCACTGTAGAAAACAAAATAAAATTTTTTTAAATAAAAATGTCCAAACAAATGAGCAAAATACAATCTCAGACCTCCAGCCCAACCAGAACAAGTCCAGGACACATTGACATAGAAGAAATTATAAGTCACCACCTGAAAATAGTGAAATGATACCAACTGAAGAAAACAAACAACCCCATTAGATTGCAGAAGAAATCCAATGAAAAGTAATCCCTCAGGTAAAAAAAAAGAAATGACAACCATAATGAAAGAATTGGGCTGCCGGATGGTACCTGTAATTCCAGCACTCAGGAGGCTGAGGCAGAAGGATCATTGTGAGTTCAAGACCAGCGTGGGCTGCAAAGTGAGCTCAAGTCCAGTCTGAATTGCATAGCAAGACCCTGTCTCAAAAAAGCAAAAAAACAAGAAAATAATTGCTCAACATATCTAAAGAAGACATAGAAAAGAAAATAGAGGAGCACAGAAAACTGATGGAAACTATGAATGAACAATATAGGAAAGAATAAGACAGCATGAAACAGATTCAAAGAGATACCTAGTATATTCAAAATTCCATTGAAAGCTGGCAAAACTGCTTGAATGAAACTGAAGATGGACTTCCAGACCTTGGATACAGCATTGTACTGAGTGATCATGACAGGAAAGATCTCTTAAGAATAACAAGGAACCAGGAAATAACAATTAAGCACTGCAAGATGATGCACAGAAAAACAATATAAGACTGATAGGTGTCAACAAAAAGGCAGGAGTCAACACAAATGGCATAAAAAGAGCACTTACAGAAGTAATAACAGAAATTTTCCCAAGCATGGGAAAATAATCTGACATACAGTTAAGTGAGTAATATAGAACCCAAATTATTCATAACCAAAATATAAATATACCCAGACATAAAATAATCAAGATCCCAGAAATTCAACACAAGAACAGAATATTAAAAGCTGAGAAAAGAAACAGATTGCCTAAAAAGGAAAGCCCATCAGAATCATGGTAGATTTCTTAACACAAGCCATCAAGTCATGAAGAGCTTGAAGTAAACTATTTCAGGTCCTGAAAGAACTTCCAACCCAAACTGATGAACTCTGCAAAACTATGTTTCAAAATTAATGGAGAGGTTCGGGGATATAGCTCAGTGGCACAAGCACCTACCTGGCAAGCACAAGGTCCTGAGTTTGATTCATGGTACCAAAAAAAAAAAAATTAATGGAGAAATAAGATACTTCCATGACAAGGAATAACTGAAGAAATTCATGACCAACAAACAAACTCTACAAAAAATATTGAAAGATATTCTAAAAAGATAAAAATGATCACAATTCCAAAAACAGCAATAGAAAGGAACCACCAGGAAGGGCAAGCAATTAAACAGAGGGAAAAGTAGGAAACCAACAGCAGGAAAATAACATGACAAAGATCAGCCAATACATACCAGTTATAACCATTAATATAAAGGGTCTCAATTCAAAACAACTGGCAAAGAAGATCAAGAAAGAAAATCCAACAATATGCTGTATACAAGAAACACATTTAACTCAAAATGAAACTCACAGACTGAAAGTCAAAGGCTGGAAAACAATCCTCCATGCAACAAGAACCCAGAAAAAAACAGGGGTAGCAATTCTGTTTGTAGACAAGGTAAACTTCAAACCAAGAATGATGAAAAGAGATAAAGAAGGTCACTATATTCTTGTTAAGGGAAACCTGCAGGAGGAAGAGATAACAGTCATAAATATATAAGCAACAAATGTAGAAGCATCCAATTATATAAGGGAAATTGTAATGGACATAAAAAATGAAATAAATAGGAACACAATCATAGTAGGGGATTTTAATTTTGAATTGAGACCCTTTATATTAATGGTTATAACTGGTATGTATTGGCTGATCTTTGTCATGTTATTTTCCTGCTGTTGGTTTCCATTGTCACAAAGAGATAGATCAATTCAATAAAAAAATCAGAAAACAAATAACAGAACTCAACCAAACTAGTGAACAAATGGATTTGGTAGACCTTTACAGAGTGTTCCACACAACAACATCAGAATACACATTCTTCTCAGCTGCACAGTGGACTTT
>NW_004955421.1:30075867-30076974 GCF_000276665.1 Chinchilla lanigera
CTCCCCCACCAGACACTGGACGGAGTGTCCAGAAGGAAGCTCGGCCACCGTCTTGCAAGAGTCCGCTGCGCCTGCTCCCAGCCCCGCCAGCCTCACATCCCAGGGCCACTCCTGCGCTCCGGGCTCTCCTGCTCCACAGGTACACCTGCCCAAGACTGCGAACTGGAAGGAGGCCCGAGAGCACTTGATCAGCTACCAGCTGGCAGGCCCGGGTCAGCTGCTGCTGCTGGACGCACACCTCAGCCAAGACAGGCAGCAGGGGCACGGAGGACAGAGCCAGCTGAGTGAGGAGAGAGGCAGCTTAGGCCTTTCACAAGAGAAGAGCACCTCCTACGACACCACTGGGACCTTGTGTTTCCATTCAGCACAGGCAGAAACTTCAAGAGCAGCTCTGATCAGGGAAGGATGTGGTCATTTGGGCTGAAAGGTGGAATGTGCAAAATATTTCTGGATGATAAGAAGAGAGGAGGCTTACCCTAAAAGGGAGAATGTGGATTCTGAGTTCCTCCTTCATGTGTAAAAGGACAGGGCAATCATAAATGCTTATGGACAGAAAGAGTATCGTATCACTGATTTTACTCCAACAGGAGGAAAATTATAAGTGCTCAAGCACTTGTTTTTTTTAAACTTAGTTGTAACTTAAATTTGTTATGATTCTACTTCATCAATTTAATAATCACATAATACGGATTTATTTTCAAAGGAGTTTTTATTAAACATCACCTGCATTGAGGACCCATAAACCTTGTCTTGTGGAAAATTGTCAAAAAAAAGAGAAATAAAAGGAATAAAGATAGGAAAGAAAGAAGTGAAATTATCTTTATTCACAGATGATATGATACATAGACGATCCCAAAAACTCCACCAAAGACTCCTAGAATTAATCAACAAATTCAGTAGCATAGCTGTATACAAAGTCAACACTCAGACATCAATAGCATTCTTATACACAACAAACATACTGAAATAGAAATAAGGAAAAACACCTTTCACCATAGCATCCAAAAAGCTGAATACTTAGGAATTAATCTAGCAAAAGAAGCAAAAGATCTATACAGTGAAAATTACACTACTCTGAAGAAAGAGATTGAAGAGGATTTCAAAAAA
>NW_004955421.1:30078934-30137295 GCF_000276665.1 Chinchilla lanigera
TTTAATGTAGTCTTCAGGGTCCTTAAATGGAAGAGAAAAGCAGCAGAAGTCAGCCAAACAATGAAGGAGACAGAGATGCTGTGCACCAGCTTTGCAGATGCTGGGAGGGGTCCAGTCTAAGGGGCATGGGCAGTCCTAGAAACACAAAGTCACTGAAACAGTCTTCCTTGGATCCTCCAGAAAGGACCATAAGCCTGCCAACACCTTGACTCCAGCCCAGTGATGCCCTATGGGACTTCTAACTCATGAAACTATTGAATAATAAATTTATTTTGTTTGAAGCCATTAAGTGTCTGACAATTTACTATAGCAGTGAAAGAAAAACTAATGTACCAATTTCTCAAAATTATGTTTATCTATTTGTCAAGTACTCCTTAAGCCAGTGGTGTCCAACCTTTTTGGCACCAGGGACAAGTTTTTGAACAGAGGTGGGGTGGGATGGGGTGGGGGTAGGGGTCATCTTGGGATGATGCAAGCTCATCACATTTATTATGCATTTTATTATTACATCATGAACTTTATTTGCTATTATCATTTCATTGGATTTGGATTCTCATAAGAAACATACAACCTAGATCCCTCCCATGTACAATTCATGGTAAGACCCACCCTTCTATGAGAATCCAGTGCCAGGCTGACCAGACTGGAGGCAGAGCTCATGTAGTAATGCAAGTAATGGGGAGAGACTAAAAATGCAGGTGAAGTTTCACTTGCTCAGTTGCCACTAACCTGCTGTGCCATCCAGTTTCTAATAGGCCATAACTGGTACTGGCCCATTGCCTGAGGGTTAGGGACCCCTGACTTAAGCTACCATCCTGATACAGAAATAAGATGAGATCAATATATAAAGAAAGGTGGGATACTGGTTTTCAGACTCATAGTGATGTCTGACCAAAGTTTGATTTTAGTGGAGAAATTTGCAAAATATTTCATTTTGCCATCCCTTGACTGGTGTCTTCGAAGAGTCACAGATTAGCATTTCAGGTGGCCCCACCTGAGGTGAATTTTTGTTTAATTTTTACAGGACTTAGCATCATCTGGAACTCTTCCTCCACAATGAAGGTGATAAAACACGAATAGTTATCTGTGGAACAAACTGTGAGAACGCTAAAGGAGTGACAAGAGAAGGAAGAAAAAGAATGATGGAAGACACAGGAGAAAAGCTTAAATGGGAGGACTGCAGTGAAAACAGGAGGATGACAACAATTTTTTAGCAACAGACTAACCCATTATAGAGATAAAAGTGAGAATAACGATGTACAAGGAGAAGATAAATGAAAATGTGAAGAAACTTGTTGATCCCAACCTTGTGCCCACAGTCCTACCCTGTCTGGGAAGGGCAGCACATGTGGACAAAATGGCCAGAGGAGGACAGAGAATGTGGGGTGTGATGGCCAAGTTAGCCTTTTCTACTCCAGGCACCTAAGCAAGTAAGTAAACTGGACATACTACATGGTTGCAATGGGTGTTTCTTAAAATGAACATGAAAATAAAGCATAATTCTGACTCTTGCCTTCTTTTGCTGGAAGTCTTCAAATATGGATGCCAGGCAACACTAATTTCTATACCAATACGTGTGCATATTCACAGAGCAACACAATCACCTTTTCCTAAACAAGCACAAACAAAGCTAATGATCTAAAATTTTGTTTCTTCTATTGGTATTTTTTGGCTGAGTTTGAGCTATATTTCATCAAGACAAAACGTGACTCCTGGAAAGTTGGCTGTGAAAACCTAAGTTTACCTTTCCCATTTGGCCTCTGCTTTCCCAGATAATAGAAGTTACTTCAGTGCAAGAACAAGGCTGGCTGCCAGGCGTGGTGGTGCACACCTGTAATCCCAGCACTCGGGAGGCTGCAGCAGGAGGATTGCTCAAGTTTGAGGCTGGCCTGAGCTACAAAGTGAGCTCAAGGCCAGCCTGAACTGCATAGTGAGACCCTGTCTCAAAAAGACCGAAAGAAAAAAAAAAAAGGTTAAGGCTGGTTATCCTTTTTCCTATGGCATTCTTAACCACTAATATATTTTAGAAATATGTTAAGCCTTCTGGACTTTATAATTTATTCTGTAACATCTACCAGTGTTAGACTTGCTGTGATTGTTAAATATGTGAAATTTTTTTAACTTCCTAAGCAATCTTTGAAAGTAGTGAAGCCAGGCCCCACTGTCACTTCCCATCAGCATAAATGCATGTATTCTGAGGTTTGGAGAAGTTGAACTTGGTAGTCAGGAGCTTAAGATTCATATATTGCCAAAGCAAACTCTTCCTCCTCACTTCGGCAGCACATACACCAAAGCTGATTTTCTAGGTGTCTAAATGAAACCATGTGGATCTGCGTGTTCAGTTGTTCATATGTGTAATTTAGTTTTCTGATGAAGAAACAGTGAAATTTGAAATGTGTTTGTGTATATGTATGTCTGCAGCTTATAACTATAAAATCTAATTGATACATCCAAGTACATAGTATGCAATAATTATGGAATTATAATCTGGTAAAGCCCCAGATGCTAGGCTAAGCCTTAGATTTTTTATTTTTTGAGTGGTGATACTGGGGACTGAACTCGAGACTTGTGCATGTTAGGCAAATGCTCTACCTGGGTGTTACATACCTAGACCTTTTTATTTTGAGAAAGGGTCTCACTAAGTTGCCAAGGCTGGCCTCAAACTTGCAACCCTCCCACCTCAGTCTCTCAAGTAGGTGGAATTACAAGTGGTCATGGATTCTATTCTCACACTGAACAGCTACACAAAATGTCACTTCCTTAAGGATGGTAATACTTTTCACATGGACAGCCCTCACAACTTAGTAACAACACATTAAGAAGAGATGAAATTCCTGAGTCCGTCCTTGGTGTGGGGTAGACATTTGTTTGACAGGTCCTGTGCCACCTAAGTTACACTCCTTCTAGTGGCAATATCCTTGCTTTTCTTTTCTATTTCTAATGAAACCATGAGAAAAACTGAATATTTAGAGTCCAGGAAATAACTTTTAGACAATTTGTGATTGACTAAACTATGTGTTAAACCAGACCCATCTTTTACTTTTTTAAAAAACTCTTGAACTGGGGCTGGGGATTTAGCTCAGCGGCAAAAGCACCTGCCTGCCAAGCACAAGGTCGTGAATTCAGTTCCCGGTACTGGAGAAAAAAAAAAAAAAAAATTTTAAAACACTCTTGAACTGAAACACAAAAAATATTTATTAACCTGAAAAACATTTCATTCTCTGTAGCTTCTGATTTGAAGGACAAGCCATGTTATTTGCAAACAGCCATATGACTGTACATTCTGGAATATTTAGAATTGTTCGACTTGATAGAAATTCTGACAAAAGAAATATTACCTCTTGTTCCCCTGTCCCTGGCTTCATGAGCCTTTGAGTATTTGACTACACTCTGGAAGCATTAAGAAGTGATAGATCTCCACTGGTGGATGCTGAAAACTCAGTGAAGTATTAGTTCATCCCAGCAGTGCCCAAGCCAGCCTGCCCTCCTAAGGGATCCCATTGAACAGGAGAAATCAGGACTTGGGAAGAAGCACCATAGACTGCTCCTTTGGGTCTTGGCCCATCTGAATAACTAAGAAATGTCATGAAGTTCTCATGCCAGGGGTTCATGGCTCTCTGATGCTTCTCAGGAGCTGTCTTCTAGAGTCACAAATTGTTTCAGCCCTCTTCACTCACAACCTCCAGCAGTTGGACAGGCCAAGCTCATAGTCTAATACTCTTATTTCCCTGCCTTCCTTGATGTACCTTCTTCCTCTCTCTTGAAACCTCTACTTGGATATTCCTCCCAGAATACCCCTAGTGGCTCCTAGCATCTCTTCCCAGTTTCTTCCTCCTATCATCAGAGACCTTTGTGGATTTGACCATTGTTGTAGTCTGTGTCTAGATAGCTCTCCCAAAGCCTCATGCAGTCATGAGGTGGGATTCTAGAGTTTGTGATTGATTCATGGTCCAGTGCTGGGATTCTGGGTGTGAGTGCTACATCCACCCTGGAGTGGATAGCCTGCATACAATATAAGGGAGGAAAAGAGGCTTGCTCTTGCTCCTCCTCTTTTTGCTCTTTCTGCTCTTGCTGTTTTCTGCTACCATGAACTGTTGCCCTCTGCCATGTGCCACTCTGCCTTGGAGCTAGCCAAGTATGGACTCAAACCTCCACAAACTATGAGCTAAATAAACCTTTCTTTTCTTAATTCTGGGCATCAGGTATTTTGTCTCAGCAATGAGAGAAAAGTAACTAAGACAGAATTTGGTACTGACAGTGGGGTCATTGCAGTGACTATACCTGACCATGTGGTTCAAGAGCCTTTGGGAATGGTTGGTGGGGAGAGTTTGGAAAGGTTCAGAGATGTTTCCTGAAAGAGTAGAGCTGGAATGCCTTAGGCTGTTCTGTATGGGAGATTCTGGTCAGAGCTCAGAAGACCAGAAGGCTGATAGAAATCCTGTCAATAAAGACCAGGCTTAGGAGGTTTCTGCTAGGAAGGACTACATTGGTTGTTGGACTCTGGGTGATGTGTGTTATGGCTTGGCAAAAAGTTTGTCTGCATTTTGCTCTTATCCAGAGATTTTTTTGTCTGAGACTAAGATTGAGGAGAGTGGACTAATTAATCTTGCAGAAGAAATTTGAAGGCAGTTGAATATTGAGGCAGTGGCATGCCTATTGTTGGGAGCATTTAGCCAAATTTATGTTGCAAATCAAGATTAAAGAGCACAGCAGGATGATTTAAAATGTGAATTTGGCCAGGAAAAAAGCTCCAGTAAAGCTGTGGACTGCAAAGATACAGCTAAGCACATCTTGATTGCTGAGAAGGAACAGGAAAATAGAAAAGATGGCCTGAGGGCATCACAAGAAGCAGCAAGTCTCCACCCTTTGCAGCCTCAAACCTGCAAAAGTGAAAGACTTTGCTTTGAGGGGAAAACTGCAGAGTACCATGTTCCAGAATGGAGGCAGCATAGAAAATTTGTTCCTCAGAATCAGGTTCAGAGTGCTCAGCAATCCAGGTACTTGACTCCTACAGCCAAGAGAGAAGAAAGCCTGGCTACTGCCCCAGCTGGCAGTGGACCTTGGCATCATACATGTGGTGCTAGTTTTAGGCAATGCAAGAGTTCTGAGGTTTAAAAGGCTTCCACCTAGTTTTCAGAAGGTCTGGGAGGGCAGGCAGTGTGCCCCTGAGAGGGAACTGTGTGAAGCTGTGAGGATCAATCCAAGGTTTAAAGAAGCCAGGAATGTCAGTTGTCTAAGGAAAGCTGCAAGGAAGGAGCAAAGCAGGCTTAAGAGAGAAATGATGATGAGCTACAACCACAAATGCAATAGGGGCAGAGCCATGCAAGGCCTTTGAAGCTCACAATTTACCACAGATTGCTTCAGATGTTTCACAAGGAACTACAGAGCTAAATGTTTGTCCTGCTGGATTTGGAACTTGCTTTGGTCCCAGTTCTTTGTCTCCCTCTGTTTGTACCTTTTGGAATGGTAATGTTTACCTTGTGCCATTGAATGCTGGAAGTGTTTAACTTTTCATTTGTACAGGGGCTCACAGCTAAGAGTTTGCCTTAGATCTCAGAGACTTGGTACTTGGACTTTTCAGCAATGCTGAAACTGTTAGAATTTTGGCAACTCTTAGAGATGGACTAAATGCTTTTTGCATAAAAGGATGTAGATGAGTCTTTGAGAGACCAGGAGTGGAATGTTATGGTTTGTGTCTAGATGCCCCCTCCACCAAAGCCTCATGCATTCATGGGTATGGGCTTCTAGAGTCTGTGATTGATTCATGGTCCAATGCTGCAATTACAGGTGTAAGTGTTAACACTCACCCTGGGGTGAATAGCCTGTACACAACATGAGAGAGGACCTCCCTTTTTGCTCTTGTTGCTTTTACTGTTTTCCATCACCATGAGTTATTGCCCTCTGCTATGTGCCACGCTGCCTTGGAGCCAGCCAAGTATGGACTGAAACCTCCACAAACTGTGAGCTAAATAAACCTTTCCTTCCGTAATTCTGAGCATCAGGTATTTTATCTCAGCAATGTGAGAAAAGTAACTAAGAAAACCATGAAGCTCCCTGTGCCTGGTTAGTGCACTATTGTGGTAAAATGTGCATCAGTTTACACTTTATGCTCCACATACATTCATCCTGAAAGTCAGTCCATCTACTTGCTTCTGGTGATTATGTCCTTAGCACATCTGCATACTTGGCTTCATTTCCTAGAGGCAGATATGGGGCAGATTATTTCAATATACCACAAACATATGATGAAAGGTTGAGGGAACAATACAAACATAAGACTTATGGCAAAAACATAACAATAACAAAATGACACTTCAGCTGCATCTACAGCTGAGGCAGAGCATAGAAGCCAAGGAGTGTTTCTGTGCTTTGTGTACATATGTGTACTCACCTGTGCAAGTTCCCATGTGTGATTTTATGATGTGTAAGGCATATGTGTGTGCACATTTGTGTGGTGTCTGCTCATTTGTGAGGGCTCACATATGTGCATGTTTGTGAGGTTGGTGAATGTGTACATGCTGGACTGTGCATGTGTGTGTTCACAAAATTTAATGAAGGACAAAACAGGAGGGCACCGGATACTGAAGATGGATGGGAAAGGAAGCAGCAATGGGAAGGGAACTTAGAGACAAAGCAATCACCCTTGTTCCGGGGTGTCCCCTGCAACACTGCCCTCCAGCTCCAGGCCCAGCCTTGCATGGCACATACACTCCTGAGACCAGATAAAATGTCTCTGCTGTCAGTTAGGATTAGTGGGTTCAGCACGGCAGAGATTGTGGGAAATATTTCCCTTCCCTATCTCTCTCTTTTCCACAAAGAGACCCTACCAGAGGCACTCAGTCTAACAATAGATCTGTTTTTCATACCAGACACTGATTTGCAGAAAGGGCTAATGTGCAGATTAAAAATGGACACCGCTGAGTAAAGCAATTTCCACCCTATGATATTTGAAAACACTGGTGACTGCCACAGTAACCTGCTCACTGCATTTCAGCTTCCTTCGTTATCTTGATGATTGTTTATTGTGGCCAAGAGGTTAAGACAGTGTCACCTTTCCTAAGCCTGGTAGAAGTGTGGCCAGGACACTCTAGAAACTTAAGCCTTCTAAATTCTAAAGTTAAAATTATATTGATGTAAATTATTTATGTCTATTGTTTACTTTTTGTGCTGGGAATTAAACACCCTGCACATGTTAAACACATACTCTTCCACTGAGCTATACACCCTTAGCTCCAAGAATGTAAAATGTTAATCATAAAAGCTAGATGGCAGTAACATGGATTTTCATTGTAAAACTCTTTCAACTTTTCTGTAGGCTTTAAATTTCTCAGAATAAAATGCCATCAAAGAAAAGGAATGTTGATATAAAGATGTCTTTGCTCTTCAGGACATCTACGACATCAGATAAGGAGCTGGGGGCTTGGTTCAGAGGCAGGCTCTGAAGATAAACTCTATCAGGTGATTGGTACATATTTCCTAGGGTTTGAACTCAGGCTCTTACAAAAACAAGCACTCAATGTGGTTGAGCAAAGTGATGCAGAAGGAGCCGGGGCTGCTCTGCAGTTCAGCTGTCTGTACAGGGAAGCTTCTCTTTATCTCCAATGAACTGCAGTATGGAAAGGCTGGCCTTTCATCTGGTGGTCTAATATTTTCAAGAAATGGAAAAAATCTGAATTCTGAACCATTAGTTTCATAAATATTGTTTACATCTAAATGTAGATTTTAAAAATAATAGATTATATCATATCCCAGGGGGTTCTTGGGATTTTCACTGGGGTTGGGGCAAACCTCTTCCCTTATAATTTCTACTGGTGGTTTTGCACCACCAGGGCACCTGAGAGGAGCTCCTCCAGTAATACCCATCCGCTAACAGCCTTGAGCCCTCTCTCTAGGTTACCCAGTTCCTTCCTCGAAAAAAGCTACATAACTTTTTAAGAACTTGACACTCCACAGACAGTAGTAAGTTGGATGCAATACTGCTGAGTTCCTCTTTCCTCACACATTTGGAAATCTTTAAAATATAGAATATGACCACTAGCTAGAAAATTAATAAAAACTATATACTGCTTCACAGCTATACCAGATATTAAATGAGTTCACTGCATGTACATTCTGAAAATTCCCAGAAAATTTGAATCACAAGGATTCATGTGTTACTACAACTACAGTGTTGTATTCCTTTTCTTGAGCAGTCCTGAAAGTACTTGAGAAATCTTAATTGAATATTGGGAGGGGTCCAAAACCCAGAAGGGTTGAGGGTCCTCTTCTTTTATTTAAAACACATTTATGAGGGGCTGGGGATTTAGCTCAGCGGCAAAAGCGCCTGCCTGGCAAGCGCAAGGTCGTGAGTTCGGTTCCCGGTACCGGAGAAAAACCAAAACCAAAAAAAAAAACAAAAACAAAATAAAACACATTTATGCCCACATGTGACTGACAGATGCCTTTAAAAAACTTCTGCAGGGAAAAAGAATTGATTGAAGCTCATCGTAACAACACAAACATAAGACGACAAAAACAGAACAAAGCAACAGCACTCACACATCTTCAGTTTGTTCAAGTTTGTACCAACCACATACTCTGTCCCTACAAAACAGGTTAACAAGTAAGAGAATAACACCTTTCATAAACTTGTCTGTAAGGAGAAAATTGGAAAAGCAGATGTTGGGGACATCGTGGAAATAATTCCATTGCCAAAGACAACATGTGGAGTGAGACAGACGGTAGCCACAGGGGGAGGCCAGGGAATAAAAGGAGATTTGTAACTGGGAGAAGGGGTGCAGATCAGAGCTTTGTGAGCAGAGCGCAGTAACCGTCCAGGAAAGTGCACAGGTCCTGGAAGCAGAAAGCACCCAACCCCGTCTCTATTTTCTGGCGGACTAGTAGAGGGAAGTATGGCACAGGAGCAACCAGCACCAGTCTCCACTAAGACGATTTATAACCCTTGAGCATATTCCAGGTAGATGCAGACTTCAACTAGAGTCTGATATTTTAAATTTGTCCTAATTTCAATTTTACATTTTAAAAATATACATTCAACCCTTGAGAAAATAACAGGCCACACAACCATGCAAGGGTTCATAAGGACAAGGGGTTCACCAAGTGTGGTTGTGTCTCAGTAATGATGCGCTTTTCCTAATAAAATGTTCTCACTTAAACACAACCGCAACAATAGCAACCATCAAAATAAACACCATAATGTGTCACCTATTTAAAATACTGTCACAACCACATGACTAGATACTACGGAAACATAATTTCCTAATTTGTTTTAAAATCTTTCAAATCAAAAATTTTGGTAAACGAGTTCACATACTATCAAAAGTATTAAAATACTACAATTTCCTATCACTTTATAGGAAGACTACTCTGACATCAGAGACAATAAGAATAACTGTTTTTCTTTGCTGTCTTGGAGTGGTTTCTGCAGCTTTGAAGAGAATCTTCAAGAACTAAAGATGACTGTTAATGAGTCCTTGACTGATCAGTATTGCATGTCTCTATTTGTTTTCATGAGAAGCCACTTTGAAGATATCAATATGTAATACAACAAGCATTGTTAATTTCCTACTACTTTGTTTGTAACTCTATATTGTCTGTACTGTTCTCTTGCTATTTTGTAAAAGGTTGTCTGTCTGTTAATGTTTTCCTCCTTTTATTTTTAAAATAAAAAAAGAACTGAAGATTATATGTATATAACTAGGAAGTAGAGAGAAGTTCAAATACCTCCCCAAATTATGTATGTCACTGTTTCAAACATATTTTAGTATAATATGTATGTTAATGTATTTCATTTATACTACTAGTTTACCTGAGATAACTGAAAAGAAAGGTTTGTGCTATAGCCTTCCTCTTTTTTGTAAGAATTTTTTTGGTTTGTCTTGCACTCTGTGTAATTTCTTGAAAGATAACAATGTATGGTGAGTTAACTATTGTTATTCTCTTGTTTTATTATGAAATTTCATTTTTTCATTAAAAAATAAAGGCTGAACTTGTCCAAAAATTCCAAATTAAAAAAAAAAAAAAAGTAGAAGAAAGCTTAACTATGGTGAGTAGAGACATGGAAGACAGAAGAGAGACAAAAATTGAACTTCTGAAGGTGAAAACTGCAGTGTCTGATTTAAAAAAATAAAATGGGATTAGTAGGTTAAACTGCAAAACCACAGTGAGGTGTCACTTTACCCAATTTGGAGTAGCTATTTTCAAAATAACAAAAGATAACAAGTGCTGGTGAGAAGGTAACAAAAGAGAAGTCTTGTGCACTATTAGTAGATATGTAAGTTAGTACAGTCAACTATGGAAAACAGTTCCTCAAAAACTTAAAACTACCACACAATCCAGCAATGTCATGATTGGGTATATATCCAAAAAAAGACTGACATCAGTATGTCAGAGACATGTGCATTTCCATATTTTTTGTGGCACTGCTTATAATAGCTAATAAAAGAAATCTACTGAGGAACAAATAAAGAAAATGTGGTGTATATAGAAATGGTATATTATTCAGAAATAAAAACAATGGAATCCTATGATTTGCAACATGGATGGAACTGGAGGACATCATGTTAATGAAACAAAGATATGTACAGAAAGACAAATGTTATCTGATTTTACTCATGTAGAATTTGAAAAACTGATCTCATGGGCATGGAACAGAGAAAAGTAATTATTAGAGGCTGGGGAACCCTAGGGTAACGGAGGGATGGGCAAAGGCTGGTCAATGGTACAAAATTAGTTAAGGTAAATCATTTCAGGTGTTTTACTTCCCATTTAGAGAGACTAGATAATGATAATGTACTGCATGTTTCCAAAAAGCTGGCAGAAATGATTTGAGGTGTTTTTAATCACAAAGAAATGTCAAATGTTTGAGGAGACGTGTACTTACTCTGATTTAAACACTACACAATGTTATGTGTATACTGAAACACCACATGGCATTCCACAAATAAGTACATCTTTATATGCCAATTTAAAATTAAATAAAAACATTACAGGAAAAATTAGTAAACATAAAGACAGCAATAGAAACTATGCAAATCAAGCACAAAGAGAAAAAAAGACTAAAAAACCCAGTTCACTGTGAAAAATACTGCAATAAATGAATGAGTAAGTGAATAGTTGAAGTCATCAATGAAGAAAAGGACAAGGAACAGAGAAATTATTTTTTAAAAATAATGCCTCCAAACATTTCAAATTTGGCGAAGACCAGATCAATGAATACCAAACACAAGAAAGATAAAAACTACCAAGATCTATCACAATTAAAGTGTTCAAAACAAGTATAAAGAAAAATATGAGAAGGGTTTAGAGCAACCTATAGTAAAGAAATCTTTGGAAATAAAGGTGAAACATTTTTTGAGACCCACAAAATCCAAAATTAAAAATCCAAAGAAAATTACACTGCAAAAAGTGTTAAAGTTTTTCAGGGAAAAAAGAGAATGATTCTTGATGGAAACATGGAGCTACACAAAAGAATAAAAATCAATGGGATGGTTGGTATGGGTGTAAATATGATTTTTTTCTTATTATATTCCTTTATGAGGTTATTTCAACCAAAAAATGCAGCAGAGGATTTATAACACATGCAAAAGTAGGAGGTAGGTTGATAAGTTCAACTTACATACTATAAATCCTAAATCAAACTAAAACAATAAGAGAATTATCTACTAAGCTAACCAGTTTCATAAAAATACTCAATTATCCAAGAAGAGGTAGGAAAACAGAAAAGACTGATGACAAAAATTGGATAAATATAAAACAGAGTAAGGTAACAGATTTGAACATGACCATGTAACTAAATCCCATTAAATGTAAATGGTTTCAACACTGCAATTAAAATGCAAAAAATCATCAGATAGTATTTTGAATATATGAATATTACATGATGGATTGGATATATTATTATGTTTAAGTTAAACTGACCATATTCTGACTATAAAAAATGTACTTTCCCCATAGAGACACTAACTGGGGAAAATTATGAGGAAGAAAAAAATATCATGCAAATACCAAACAAAACTAAGTTAGAGTCACCCTATTAATGTCAAATGAAGTGTATTTCAAAAGAATATTCCTAAGGAAAAGAAGTTCATGTCATACTGATAAAATATCAATTGATCAAGAGGATACAATAATCCTAAATGTTTATGCACCTAGTAACAAAGCATCAAAATACAACTTAAAACAGGTAAAACTCTACAGAGAAATAAACATTCACAATTATAATTCCTTTTCTCAGTAACCGACAGAGCAACGAAACGAAAGATATAGAAAGACACAAAAAAGTTGAACTCCACTATTATCCAACTTATTGGTATTTATGTAATACTCCAAATCATCAGCAGAATACCAAGTGCACAAGGAATATTTAACGAGAGATTATGCTGTGTGCTGACAAGGAAGATTCCATAAATTTAAAAAGATTCCAGGAATACAATGTATGACCCCTATTTACTCTAAATAAATTAGAAATTAACAACAAAAGATGTTTGGAAAATTCTACATATTTGGAAATTAAATAACACACTTCTAAAAAGTCAAAAAGAAATACCAAAAGTTTAAAAAGACCGTTGTGAAGTGGATGAAAATGTAAGACATATCAAAATTTATAAGATGCTACTAAAGTAGTACTTAGAAAATTTTATACCATGAAATCCCTTACACAGACAAAAGGATCTCAGATCAAAGAACTTATCTTCTCTCTTAAGAACATGGGGGAAAAAAGTAAACCCAAATTAATAACAAAAAGAAAAAATAACTATCAAAACAAAACTCAAAATATGAAGAGTACATAAAAGGCAATGAACCAACGATTTGTATCTTTCAAGAGTATCAATAAAATAAATAGGCCCAGCCAGATTAATCAAGAAGAGGGAAAGCCTACTTTTGGGGGAGATTTACATGTGCATTATCTTGACTGTGATAATGAGTTCAGGAGTAAATATATCAAAACTCATTAAGTTTTAAATTTTAAATGTGTTCATTGTGTTGTGTTAGTTACACTGCAATAAAGCTCTGCTTTTGCAAAGAAAAAATGAAATTAGCTCCATCTAACACAAAATGGTTAGGGAATATATACAATTAATGTTAGTATAGAGAAGGAAAAAAATAAGCTTACAGAACATTTTCTATTATTCATTAAAAATAAGTTCAGAAAATAAAAGACTTTAATGCATATGCATTGTAGAAAATATTTAAGAAAATATTTCAGAACTTATCCAGGTACACAAATAAATGCTGTTTTCTCAAAATACAGGCTTTGAGAATAAAAAGTCTTATTCTAACATGTGGCCATTGCTCAACACAATTTTTGGACTGTCTCCTGGGCTTGAAATTATCTTTAGTCTCAGTTTATGAGCAACATAAGAAAACTACTTTTATTGGTTTATGAGCACACCTGGTAAATGAAATCCTTATTACATTTCCTATTTGAAAGCTAGAATTTCTATAATGCATTTGAAAACAGCCCAATTTTGACACAGTATAGCATGCGGCCTTTTTACAATTTCCTTAGTGACCATTTTTTCAAGAACATTTTCTTGGAACAAAATTGGCTTCGTGTTTTCTACTATGGAACGTTCATACCAACTGAAAATCCAACATTTTAGAGTAATAAAGCTACATACTGTTAAATGAAAAACAAAAAGCCAGTATCTGAAGTGCATAGTGTTTGAAATTGATGCTGTCAAAAAATATTATAAGTTCCCCATTACCAGCATTCACTTTACCCCATCTTTCAAATAACACACTATAATTACTTTTAATTACATATGTATGAAAGCAATACTATGAAGAAATTTAAATTATGAAAAAAAAAAGTGAAAAAGGAAAACTTGTGTTCCTTCCCAAATTAAGAATGGAACATTGCCAACTCTGAGCTCACCCTGATTCCACCCTCTGCCTCCCTACCTCAGGTTCCCCCCTTGGCCCGGACAACCTTAGGCTGCATTTTGTATTTTCACTCCAATGTCCCCAAGCATTGATGATGATGCTGGTGGTGGTGGTGATGGGGATGGGGATGATGATGAGGGACAGTAGAAAAATAGAGGAGGTGGTTTTATGGCTCATAAAAATGGTGTTTCATTTTGTGTGTACTCTTTGGTGGCTTATTTTTTCATTCAACTATGTTGCTAAGTTGAAAGCTTGCATGTAGCTGTGTATAGCTCCTTTTTACTGCTACAAAATACATCACTGTATAGATGTATATGCATTTACCTGTCCCCTGTCAGTGTGTACACCTAGTAAATCCTGGAGTACGAAGGTAAGCACATTTAGACTTACAAGATGTTTTCTAAAGTTACTGTTATTTTACACTACAGCCAACATTATTTTATATCCTTGACAGAATTTCCTCCCAATAATGATTATAAAGTAGTTATTTTATTTTGACCTTAATTTTTATATGTATCTTGTTTATGGGCTATTCATATTTTTCTCTTAAGTGACATCAATTTTTACCTGCTGCCTAATTTCCAATTTTCCTATAAATATGTGGAATTTTGTTTTGTTTTTGAGACAGAATCTCCCTATGTAGTTCAGGCTTTCCTTGAATTCAGTATGTAGCCCACAGTAGCCTCAAATTTGCAGCGATCCTCCTGCCTCAGCCTTCTGAGTGCTGGGATTACAGGTGTATGCCACCACACCCAGCTTCATGTTTGTATTATCTGGGCTTTCAATGGATTGGATGACGCCTATGTACCACTGAGGGCAGATTCCGCTTCTTTACTCAAGTCTACCCATTCAAGTGTTAATCTTACAGGGTTGAGGATGTAGTTCAGTGGTAGAGCATTTGCCTGGCTTGCCTGAGGCCCTGGATTCAATCCCCAGCATCACAAACACACACACACACACACACACACACACACACACACACACACACACACACAAAACAAGCCGATGTTAATCTCTTAGAGAAACAGGCAGAAATACAACCTGAAACGATGTTTTACCTGCGGTCTGCACATTCCTTAGCAAAACTGGCATATGAAATTAACCATCACACTCAACATCCTCCCACTCACCCGTGATTATATGAGCTGGAAGTTTCAAGTTTTCATACATGTATGTGTTTATTTTGATCTTTCTGTTCCACTGCATTAATTTTTTTCTTTCCCAACACCATACTTTTATAATTACTACTTAAGTTGAAGGTAAATCCTTTTTCTTGCATCTTTTTCCTCTTTCCTCTTGAACATCTTGCTAACTCTAGGTTTTGTTTTCAAAGAGATTTAGGAATCAAATTGTTAAATTCTGAAAGAAAAACTGATTTGAATTGAAATTGCATCAAATCTACTTGTCAAAATGGGAAGAGCTGATATCTTTGAAATGCTGACTCTTCCATGATTTCAAGCCTTTTTTAAACTTAGAGACAGCTACTTTTTACGTTTCCACATGTCCTTACTGTAACCACTTCTAATCTTTCCAATGTATTTTTTAAAGTAGTTATCCTAGTAATTTTAATATACATACTTAACAACTTCAGCAAAGTTGTCACTATAAACTTCAGTAAGTTACCACTATTTCAATATTTCAGCCAAATAAATTTAAAGTACTCACATCATATATTAATTTTTCATAAATGGTTGTTGGCATTTTTTCAAAATTAAAACACTTTTTTCATAATTTGTTTTCCTTATTTCCTTAGTAAGTTCTAATACAAAGGTGTACAGGTGAAAACTTTTTTTTTCCAAAGTCTCTCTATTTCATATTCTTGAAAGGTAGTATTTTTAAGCATACAATTCTAATAATTTTCTATTAGCATTCTGAAGCATTTCATGTTATTTGCACTCGGGCTGAAAAAGTCACTGGTAACTTCTGGGCTCTGCATCTTACTGGAGGGAGACTGGCTGGTTTACTTTAGATGACCAAAGTTCCCCCAAAGGGGGAGTGTTCAGAGGTGGTGTTCAGAGTGTTCAGAGGTGGTGCTCTTGGAAGTGATTACATTTTGGAAGTACTAACATCCAATGCACTTTTGCATTAATGAGTTCAGAGCTGAATATACTGTTAGGAGCTGAGGCCTGGTTGCAGCAGGTGAGTCACTGAAAATGTGACCTGGATGGGTATAAGCCTCTCTGGCTCTTCCCATGGTCTCTGCTTTCCAGATGCCATGAGTTGAGCAGCTTTCCCAGTCATGCCCTTCCCTCATGTCTTTGCCTTGGACTCAGCCAACCATGGACTGAAACCTCTGAAATTATAAGCCAAAATAAAGCCTTCCTGTAAGTTGTGGGTCTTTTGTCCCAGCAACTGAAAAGCTAATACACTGGTTTTCTCAGTTCTTGCTCTAAAATTTTCAAGGGATGATCCTGATTGGCCAGTCTGAATTAAGTCTATTCTCTCCTCAACCGGTCAACTGTACCTGTACGAAGAGTCACTTAACAGAAAGTAACTAATCTTACAGTATTCACATGGATGAGGGACTAACATAGTGCATATAGACTGAAAGTGTTTAAGTGGTGGTGACCAAAAAAAAAAAAAACCTATCATTTTAATTAAATTTAGCAAAGGTAACAAACTTAATGCCATGTATGACTGAAACCTCCTAATACACTGTTTGCCTTTTACTGGAGGGTATATAGCTTGTCAGTGCTTAAAACATCGAGTACACTAAGGAATGCCTGTTGTCAATACCGTAATAGCACTTTTTACAGCCGTATTCTGAATTATAGAAACCCTCCAGCAAGAACCACTCGTCCTAACTGCAAAATAGTCCTCAAATGTACCCTTTCTTCATCTTATTGCCATCAACATCATCTGGCAGCCCATCTCTCTCATCTGAATGACTTTACGGCCTGCTTTCATCTGACCTCTACCCTCTGCAGTCCACCTCCATGAGAAAGCCAGTGCACACAGAATAAAACCCACATTTCCCCCATGGCCTCTGAATGAGACCGTGCCTGCTGGCTCCCTGCCCACACACACTCCTTCCAGACCACCCACTCTCACACTGTGCTCGTACTGGACAGCCACACTGTTTCAGCACCCGCTACACGCCAAGCTCTTTCTCGTGACTTTTGTGTGTAGCAACCCCCTCAACAGGAACTGTTCCTGCAATTTTCTAGACAGTCATCAACCCTGAGGCTTCAGTTTGTCACTCCTTAGAGAAGTCTACTTGATCAAATTACCTAAGGTACCTCTTAACAGTCTCTATTGCAGCCCACAAGTTATAAATGGATCCCCCAAAATTATACTTTGGAGTTCTCACAACTCCAAAGACCTGTTTGATCTATTTTTGTTTTTATTAAAAACTGCTCAAAAGAAGGTATTTTAGCTTCTTCCCACCACAGTATGAAGAATAATGTGTTGATCAGTGTTCTCAATTTTTATTTTTTTTTTAAATTCTAAATGACTAGGGAAAAACATCTATGAATGCTAGAGATGTTTTAATAGCATTTTGATGACATACGGTAGCAATACGTCATCTTGATTCTTTATACTAACATCAACTATTAAATTAACTAAAGATGTAATTATGAAATTTAGAAAATTACATACTATCTAGGGAGTAAGGTAAGAAAGTTAAATAGGGGAAAAATTTCTACCTCTGGGGATCTGAATGTTACTTCCAATACCTATGCAATGTAGGTAGTGACCCTTACAAGTCTGACAAAGGAGCCACCAACAAGCAAGGAAGTAACCCGTAGTATTTAGGTTTCTATAACCACAGCACTTCACTAACTTGATTTTGAATATAACAGTATACAAGTAGTCACTGTCAATCTTGATTTGCATTCTCACACAGAATTCTCCCACAGAAAATGGTGCTAACTTCCTATAATGTTTTCAACTTCCAAACAAACGTAATAAGAACAGTAAAAGCATTTTCTGATACTCTGAGAAACTTCACCAAAATCTTCCATTAGGTCAAGTTGTTTATCATCTCAGGTTTTGTGGTAATGATGGGGAACAAACAAGCATATTTATGTATCATTTAGCTTTAGTGTAAGAGACGCATACGAAATATACTTTGGGCTTCAAGTCTAAAATTGAAATTTCTCAAGGGGGCAGTATTATAATTTGATCAGCTCCTAGCAAACTGTGGTTTTAAATAACTATTAACAATGTTTCACAGAGCAAACATGAAGAAAGTAAAAATAATAAGACTCAACAACATAAAACTTTTATAATAGTAATTATGGAACATGGATGTTTTAATGAATTTCATATTGCAATGAAGACATTGAACACTTAAAAACAATTATATCAATACAATAAAAATAACTGATTCCACAGGACACTTATAAATGCGTACTTTTTCCTCCAAATTGGTTTTCACAGATTTAACTAACAAATGATTTACATAGTCTTCAGATCAAAAATACGTACAGAACACTTTACAGAAACTGGTGTGCAGTGTTTGAGAAAAAGTCCTGTTTGGTCTAACAACAAATCCTCTTATGAAGTTTTGTATCAACATACATTTTTAAATTCACACATTTTCCTTCATTAAATGAAATTCTGGACATGTCAGCACATAATAGTGTTCCTACTTCCAAACACTATTTCAGATGAGATCACATGTGGCTGGTAACATGACTTAATTTTAGCCACATGCACACAAACACACACTCGCACACACGCATGCATTAGCATGCATGCACTGTTCCTAATCCCTTGAAAACAATAATACCTAGGGCCACAGCAGCAGTGAGATAAAATCACGTTAGAAGATGACACAGTAGTTTTTTTGTTTTGTTTTGTTTTTGTTTTTCTCCGGTACCGGGAACCAAACTCACGACCTTGCGCTTGCCAGGCAGGCGCTTTTGCCGCTGAGCTAAATCCCCAGCCCCAAGATGACACAGTAGTTAACAGCAAGTCACATCCTGCTCCTGAGAACTCTGCTTAAGCACCGTTAGGGTCTTCCACACTCATAGAAATGAATGCAGAGCCTCAATTCTGGTATCACAGGCTGGTCCCTCCAATTAGCAAGAGAAGATGAGCAGCTATTGGCAGTGAAGGTCACTACTCTGCAAAGAACTAAATGGCTATCATAAACACGTACTTTAAAAAGCTTCCAAATATTTTCATCTGGCAGAAATTAGCCATTTTTGATTTAGCTATCTGTATATATTCTTCAACGTTCCTGTCATCCTAAGACATCTACACTTCCAAATTAAAATATAAGGAACCCAAGAACACAGCTTGTGCAGCTCATCATTAGAAGTCATCTATGTTCCTGCCTTTGCATATGCAGTGAAGTGAAAGGGGACGTGGCAGTCATCCCTCACTTTAAGGTAAAATTAGGACACAGCACAGACCTTGATACAGTACAAGCAAAATACACTCAGGATAGCAGGAGCTGAGACTTGAAATTCTAATCAACCACAGTGACTAGATTGACTTCAGTATTCAAAAAACACTGTGGTCAGAACTAATGATCAGAAAATGCTGGACTTTAAAAACAATAAATTTTTGAATTTACAAAATACAATTACTCTAAAACATTCATGGTTTGTCCCTTGGTTAGCAACCTCAATTCTATACTACATCATTATTGGTTATTCCTGGGACCCTCCTTCCTGCCTACACCAGTCATTTCAGAATCATTCTGAATGATTCATATTTGAAGTTCTTAAGATCAATTCCTGTGGGACCCTTACAAAATATGCCAATAATGAAGCATTTCTCACTCTTGTCCTTGTTCCATCAAAGAACACTCAAATGTCCTATGTACTACAGTACTACACCTTATCTGGTGGCTACCAACCAGTTACCAACTGTGTCGCCCTCTAGGTCACCAGCAAACAACGGCAAGCACAAGAAGTGGGAGGGGTAGGGAGTGTGCCACCTGGATAGTTTTAAATATTACCCTCCTTCCTGTGCCTCTTCACGTGACCAGCCTCCAAGTGGCCATATATAAAGGGTTACAATACAAATATGAGGGGCAGCAAGTGAGATGTCTCTTTACTAAAACTGTAACTCAACAAGAAACATTAACTTACAAGTATCAGATGAATGGTAATTTCTAAGAAGACAAGAATAACAGGCTCACTTGCACAATAGGAGGATTGGCACTGAGAGGTATCCCAGCTACTCAAGACAAAAGTATCTTGTTAACTGTGAACTAGATGTTATGGTAATCATCTTATTAGCCTAATTGAAGAACCTTTTACCTTCAGGGTACATTTGGTATGATTGTCTTTCTTGCCTTCTAAATTGAATTCAGTATTCCAGCTATAAATCAAAAGTGCTTTAGCTATGTAACAGTGAGACTCCAAGGTTTTCCAAATATTTATTTTTGAGGTAGTACTCATTTATTTGCATTGTTGGCTCTCAAATACCACCAAGGAAGTGAACCCATTTAGAAATATGCAAACCAAAGATGTAAAAAATAAATAAGAATTTGCATTCAGGTAGCAGGGCCTTCTTATAAAGGTCAAGTCACATTCAATGGATATCATTTGAAACTTCTAAAAACTGTTTATAACCACAGCTATAAACTAAAGTGCTTTAAATTTTGCTTTGTATCTAAAACCGGTGATTAGAATCATTATATTGTAGAATTTGATAGTATGAGACCTCAGGAGATTGAAATGATTTTCTATAAAAACAGGAGAAACATTTTCGAAACAAACTGAATGTTGCAAATCCAGGTTATTTTTACAGAACTACAACAGAAATTAAAAAGTTAAAACTGAATTATACAACAGCACATGCTAAAATGTCATACAGAAGTAAACGTGAAATCTTTGATGATTCCTGCCACTCACTAGCTAACGCAAATGCAGTTCTGCAATCTTCCCAGTACAAGGTAGGTGTGTATAATTATTCCAGAAAATGCAACAGACCGTTTATGCCTCACAATAAGTACACAGGTTCACATTTAATTCACACAAATGTAATGCCCTACTGTTTTTCTCTCAAATGTCAACAACTTACAAGCACTGTATGTGCTACATGGGAGGTGAGCTTCACTTCTACTGACCAGAGGATGCCAATATATATACATGAGACAAAAATAAAAAATATGATCACACATTTTTCTGTACATTTCATGCAAGCTGGGCACAATGTGAAAATAACATATATAAAGCACCCTTCCCAGGGTCAAACTCTCACAAAAATGGCTGATTAATATGCAGAAAAGCCTGCATGAATCAAAAGTCCATGGCAAACTACAAAATTAAGGAACAATGGCAACCTTATTTCTCTTGTAACAATGCAGGAATGTTGATGTTCCAACCAATGGCTTGCCTATCAAACCCACAGGTGAACAGGTTGCATATGGGGTGATCTTCACTCCACGCTGAGCAGCACACCATTCTTCTGTGGCCCTATCAATAAATCAAACAAACCAAAATTAGTGCATCATTACGGGAATAAGATTTATCAAACTGCAGCTAAATTAACAGCAACACCATTCAAAATGATTACAATAGAAGGGAGAAGCACACACATATACACACATACACAGCAAGTCCAAATGAGCCAAAAAACTGAGCACAGCAATAGGCTTTCAGTGATGTGCTAGTCCAGTTACCATGACATGTGTGACATCAGGACACAGTTTGTGAATCTTTCTCTAGGCAAATAAAGACTATAGTGAAACACAAAAATAACTCATTAATTTGAAATTTTTAAATGAATAAACGGGACAAGAGAATATTATAAGATAAGTTAAATGCAATTCACTCAAAGACTTCAAATACTATTGTACAACTAATTGGTTGAGTTAATAAAGGAGCTGGAAAAATACACGTGCTACCAAACAAAAACCCTTTCAGAAATATTCCGGACATCTTTAGGAATTCCAGTTAAATATCATAATGCTGGGAAAATTACTGTAAAGTATTTCACATAGCCTGCAGTGTGACACATTAGTGTTCTGATTTATAGATGCAAGCACTTAAAATAATGCCCAGTATTTAGTATGTCTACAGGTGATACTTAAGGAGTCACCTGTATTTTCTAAGTTAAAATGGCTAGTATGTAGTTATATCACACAATAAAATACAAAAATTACTACTAACTAACACTGACAGATTTATTAAGTTAAAGAAACATTCAAAGACTGACACAAAATTCTCCTCTGCAAAGCAGTTACATATAAATAATGCTGTTTATATATCTGGGGAGAGAACTGTGATAGGCCACAAAAATAAAGTAACTGTGAAAAAAGAAAAGACCACACAAAAAGTACCTTCTATTACCTCTTGGGAGAGAGAATAAGTCAAGCTTTTGCACAAAAACTATTTAAAGATAAATGAAAGCCAGGTATGGTGGCACATGCCTGTAATCCCAATTATTTAGGAGGGTGATATAAGAGGACTGCCAAATTCAAGGCTGGCCTGGGTAACTTAGTAAGACCATCTCAAAAACAAAAAGGGCCTACGGATCCAGCTCAGTAGTAGAACCTTGCCTAGCAGGGGTTCAATCCCCAGCACTGAAAAAAAATAAAAATGAAAACAAATGCAAGGCATCCATGTACTTGACAATAAAGGGGAAAGCACCACACAGAAAGAAAACTTTCAGCTGTACCCCCTGGTTTGAAAAGCTGACACCTGCCAGGCAAAGTTGGAGATTTCTACATTTTATGTGCTCACAGCAACATCACCCATCCAGAAAAGGATCCAAAAACAAATACACTGTAAAGATGCTTCATCCCCTCCACAGACAGTCACAACATACACTCAGGACACTCACAGTACAGAATCCTGTTTACTCAGCTACAAAGCTACATTTCAAAATCAACTGCACTTCAGTACATTCCTACCCTGGAATTCCTCCTAATAGACCAGAGTTTCCTTCCCTGAAACATACTTTTGGGAAATGTTCCTTTTACTATCCTCAAAGTGAAACAATTTTAGATTATTAGGCCCCTTCTCCTGTACTTCTTAAAAGTTCCATAAGTGTTTTTTTCTCTTTTTAAAATAAGTCAGCTGAAAGCAGTTACAAAATAAGCCAGTGATTCCTGTGGTTCTCTGACACAGAAATTACATTTACTTACTTCAAGAAATGTTGTAAGTTCAAAATGAAGTTAAATGATATTTGTTAATCTTAAAAACAAATCTATTTCATATATCACTTTAGGAGAGAATAAATCCAAGCACAAAGAATTCTACAATTCCAGAAAAACTGAATGTTTACAGGTAATTTAAAATGAAATTGACCATATGGATTTAAAGGACTGGATTATTCAGAACTCCTAAATTTCTTTTTTTTTAAAGAACTCCTAACTTTCTTGAAGGAAAAGATTCTCAAAGTAATGAAGCCATACTCTGTCATAAATTTGCTTCAAATGCAAACTTTGCATGTTGCAGAGCAATCTTAAAATACACATAAAAGAGAACACTTTGCTGTGTTAAAGATGCTGTTTAGGTGATGTCAGTGATACTTAGCAGTCAACAAAACATTCTTAACAAGTCCTGAATATGCAATTCATGGATTTCCTAGAAGTTGCAAAGGTTTGTAAGTATGTACTCTAGTTTTATAAGAAACTGATTTTAAAAAATCAGTAATTAACTTCAAACAGTACACATAAGAGCTATAAAAAAGAAAAATGGCTGAAACACCTCTGCATAAGGGCATAGATACTTTTCAGAAACTGCCTCACACATAAAGAAAAGGTATTGCTATACTAATAGCAAATCTCCACTTTACAATCTATCCCTGTAACTGCTCTTAGTCTATAGTTTTTGAGGTACAGATCTGGCTTGTAGCTCATACCATAAAAAAAGACTAGTATCAACAGTGATGAATATCAAAAGAAGAGTAGCCAGAAGGCAGCAATCCTGGGTAATGTTGTACTAGATACTTGGCAATGTCTAGAGGTGTGTGTGCACGCAGACATAGGCAAGTGGACTGAAAGGATCAGGAACAGATTCATTAACAGAATGAACTGGCTTATTCACCACAAAGATATCACAAAAATATTCAGAAGATATCAAATGAAAACAAAATGAGAGTGACTGGCTAAGGGACGCAATTACACAAGAGCCTGAAGAAATGCTGCTCTGACAAGCTACCTCCATTACCTACTAACAGAAATGAGCTAACATCTATGCTAAAGACTCTGGCCCCAACTTCAAAGAACACAGAATGGCCTAGGGAATCACCTAAATGCAAGCTACTAGTGTCTCCATAGGAAATTCTGACTTGGTTGGGCTGATGTATCCCGAAGTCTCAACCACAAAGGAAAACACCCAGCTAACTCCCCTGTATCACATCTGAACTCAGCAGGAAGCAATCCCTTAATTTATACAAAAGTAACTGTAAAAGCCCCACCACCAACATCAAAGGTTCTAGTTTAATTCCCAGTTCCCAACCCTGCCGTGGGGTTAAATCTTCATGTTTACCCTTTCTGGAATGTGTGGTTGTAAACTAATGGTAAATGCCCTGCTCTTCCTGGACTCCCAAAATGTACTGTTCTTCCAGTAAATGCTCTACCCCTCCCAGATTCTAGGAATGTACTGTTCCTGCAATAAAAAAATCCCCTCACTGTTACTGATGTGACATGTGTTTGCCAAACAGGATGGCGTTTCAGGGTTTAAAAACCGCTCTCGTCCCTGGATCGGGACTGGTCTGATCCTTCCCTGCATGGAGGCTCTCAGTCAGTCCCTGGCCAGGAATAAAGGCTCGTCTTAAATTCCAACTGGCGGTCCGTGCGTCTTGGTGTTTGTCTTGGTGTTTGTCGGTCGGTACCATTTGGTTTGTTTCTGGTTGTGAGTCCAGAACAGTAACGTTTAAAACATAATTTCTTCTTCTCAGGACAAGATGGTTTTTTGGTTGAAGGCAAAGGCAAGGATCCCACCTTCAGCAGCTCCCACTCCCACTGTGATGAACACTGCTCCTGCCTGACTACACCAGTTACATGTTATTTCACACAGTCCCACCCTGTATAAACTTAACTGAAAAAAAGTAAGGTTTTGCTTTCCAATACCGCAGCGACTAACACATGTGCTAATAAGCTCATCAATCATGCCTGAGGAAACAGGGAAATGAACATTTGATCATATCTAATTTTAAACTCGAACACTGATACTCAGGGTACTGAAATACTAGTCTGGAACAACCTGAATATGGTGACTCTACTTTTTTCAACTTTGAATTTTGCAAACTCTAAAAACAGATCAAATATTTCAAATGAAAATTTAGTACCCCAAAACTCGTAAGGAGGTATGAATGTAAAATATTTCTAACATTTTTACACCGATTACATATTAAAACTATATTATTTGGTGTATACCTGGTAAAATAAAATATATGTTAAAACTGACTTCTCTCCTTTTTAAATGTAGTTACTAGAAAACTAAACATCACATATGTGATTTTTGCTAGACAACAATAATTTAAGGTGTGAAATACCAAGTTCTCCTCTAACATGTTTTGTGAACACGTATTTACTGTTACCTGTCGACTGCTCCGGGGAAGCCGTGCTAGTCGTACTCCTGACATATCAAACAATCGCACTTGTCGGTTGTCATGGGGAAGGGCTATGATTTTTTGGCCAACACACACATTGATCCTGCAAAGAGGAGATAAAAATGGGCTATGTATAAAATGTTAGCAACATAAATGTTTGAATGTACCAATGACACAGTAGGATATGCCATATTCACATTTCAAGGACATCTTATTCTTATAAATCTAACTACACCAACCTAATTTTATACTGAGTATGTCTGAGAATTTCTAGGATACTGAATTTAACTAGAAGGTCAATAAAATATATTCACAAAGTCCAAATCATCCTCCCAAGGTCATATCAACTAAATACTAGATCTCTATAATAAAGCAATAACATTACAATCAACCCTTACCTGTTAATAGCAGAGTCTGTGCGAATGGTTGCAATTGGAGATCTCATATTTTTTAAATCCCAGACTTTTACTGTGCGGTCATCACTGCCTGAAACAACATTGTCTCCCACGGTGAACACGGCTGAGGTCACAGTGCTACAAGCAAAGGGTGTAAGGTCAGACACCTTAAAAGTAAGACTGCAGGATGCTCTAACACTTCTCGTGCTGCATGCTAAACACAGTTCTGCTTCCAGAGATGGTAAGGGGGAGGGTTAGGAAGGAGAATGGAGATGTGCAAGCTGACAGCGGTCTTCTACTACCCTGCACCCTGCTCCTACCTCTTAAAATTCTCCCCAGTAAGTGTGCTAAATAAGGATATGTGATTCCTCAGCAGAGTAGAAAAATACAGTCTATTACCACTCTAGTTCACTATCTCTAGCCAATGAAGCAAAGAAAGGTTACCAGAAAATTATGGACTAGACAAAGTCTGTCAATTTCTATGGGTTTGATGACAGAGAATCTAAAAGAAAACAAAACCTGCAATTCTCAACTAATTTAATCAGAATACAGGAGCTAGAAAAAAAGCACTCTGATGACAACAATTTAAAGATGACAAAGGATTTCAAGAGACATTTTTCCAAAGAAGATACATATACGGCCAAAAAGCACATGAAAAGATACTAAATTATCACTAATCATAAGGGAAATACAAATAAAAACATGCGATACGATTACACATCCATTATGATCACTATTCCCAAAAAACAAAATCAAAAAACATCAGATACCACTGCATGCCCCTCCCCTCATGTGACAACCAATAGTGTCTCCAGGAAGGCAAATCCTCCCTGTTTGGAAAACAGTGTACAACACCTAAAGGGGCATAAAAGAAGATACAATTCTGCACACAGCAATATGCAATAAAGAAGGAAAGGGGTTGAGAGGGTACATCCATAAAAACCAATCCAATGACCCATTTGTTTTCAAAAAAATACATGGCTAGGTCTGTAATACTTTTTAATAGCTCTTTACAGTATCAGTCAGTTACAACACCAGCACTAAAACAGATCTTTGAAAGGTAAAGGTAAAGATGCCTACTTACTTCTTTTTGGAGGTTTTGGCCAAGTTAAATTTCAGCTAGCATTCTGCTAAATTAATGGGAGGGGGGCTCAACAAAAGATCCTCTAACCCTATGTTAATGAAATGCTAAAAGACATTAGGTTTTTAATAAATCACAATCTTGACAGGTATTGTAGGACATCAAAAGAAAAAAACTGGCAAAGAGGCAGTAGTTTTAAAGGCACCCTTAGACACGGATCCCACAGGGAGGCTGGTGAGCTGCAACTGCTCACTGGAAAAGCTTCAGACTCTGCCAAACTCCAGCAAAACTCATTTATCTTGTCATGGAGAGCAGCCGAGCATGTACTTCCAGCTGACAGTATGGTACCTTCTCACCACACACCACTGCCTGATCTGGAACATTCTGCTCCCTCCGAGGGTCTCAATCAATGGAAATACTGTAATGCTAGCACTCCTCATTAGGACTAACAGCTGTCTTCCCAGTCACACAGAGACACAAAACTGTTTTGCATAACAATCTGCCGAAATTTCACGGCTAAGAAAAAAAATATATGATGTGGAAAATGCTAGACCATGAAATGCTAATGCAGTGTGCTTTTCTGGCACCACATCAAAAACTGAGTTTCCATTTTTTATTTTTTTTACTGTAGATTCTTACAAAATAAGGTTTTTATATCTGAAGAACAGATCAGTGTGTTTACAGAAAACACGCATTCCCTAGGTAGAAATGGGCATCGCACTCCTTAGAACATACGCTTACTTGTTCATGGTACAGAAAATGTTTTTTTTTTTGGTACCAGGAGTCAAACTCAGCTCCTCATGTTTGCCAGGCAGGTGCTATGCTGCTGAGCTGAGCAACATCCCCACCCCTGAGAATCTATTTTTAAAAAGAGTACCTCTGAAGGTATCATTGGGACTTTTATTACTTTGGCCAGTCAACTATTCAGGTATATTCCAGTATTAATATAAAAGGTCACATACAATGTTTAGATCGTCCAATTGATCTGGACTTTTAAATGGAGCACTGTCTGGAGTTAGTAACCAAAGTGAGCTCCCAGGAACCAAACTAGAACCCACTGATGAAGCTGCACAGGACACTGCACAGAGCAAAGCAGAACATAATACAACTGCATTCTTTATGTTCAAAACAATGACTTACAGATGTCTTCCTGGCTGTCATTTTCCAAACCATTTGTACAAAGCCAAATTTCTAACAGATAAAACAAGTCTCCACCCTTTGTAGCCAGAAAGCCTAAATAAATAGGCATTCTAGGACCAGACAAAGTAGATAATCTGTTTGCCTTCCTACCCTATGTGCTTCTCAAAATTTAAAGAAGTCACTCATGCCTGTATTTGAACAATTTAGATACCTGAAAAACATGTCATGTCTAAATGAAGCAGATTTTTTTAGTATTCCTTGATGGCGCTCAGACGAATAGGCTCTATGACAAAAAAGTAATCAAAGGAAAAATGAAATTTTTATCACACATTTCTCTTTCAGGATTTAAAAATCAACTATTCCCCAGAAAAATAAAATTTTTGATATATAACATGTACACTACCTCAACACCCTCACTTGGGGCCAGGGATATAGCTCTGCAGCACAAGTTGCTGCCTGGCAAGCCCATGGTCCTGAGTTCAATTCCTGGTACCCCTACCCCCAAAATACCCTCACTTGGTTACTCTACTTTCTAGTTATCACCTGTCAGGAATGACACAGAGGTTCAGTCTAAATAACTGATTAACTCCACAATGCACAAATATTCATTCAAGAAGTACTTACTAAGCACCTACTGTGTGCCAAGTCATGCTGTGAGAACATGCAACAGAGACAAAATTGCTGCCTGTGAAGCCTTCACTATGGTGACAAAAACAGCAATGTTCACCTTCTTTTTAATAAAATACAGGCAGTTTTTGGGTACATAATATCATTCCAATTGCTAAAACTATGCTGCTAGCAGTCATCATGTTGAAACTACAAACAAGCTTCTGTAATAAGCACACAGATAACTGGTCCAGAGACAAGGGTTCCTACAGTGACTTCAGAGTACATCAAAACAATATATTTAGTTACAGGGCTAACTTCACTGTATCAGTAAGAGCCTTCTTCAGAAAATACTGAAAGATGACATTCAGTTCAATACAATTTAGTTTAAATTTTACAGTAAAGTAACTTCATTCTTTTAATACCACCCGTCAACACTCTGCTTTCTCAAAATCTGGTCATTCTCTTTTATTAACAACATGATACACAATTATCAATATAAGTTTAGAATATCTGTAAGTGCATCAATAATTTTAAAGAAATCTGAGAGAAATGTACCACATTTAAATTTCATGAAGAATGACCTCCCTCAGGTTTTAATAATCTAACTTTCCAGTTTCTTTCTGGATCTAAGATGCTGTTTATCACGTTTATAAATAACAACAGCTAATGTCCCAATAGTACTCATTATATAATTAGATGTATAAAAATAATTTTGCAGGTTTTTAATTTTTGAAATATCACAAAGGTAAATATTAAGGTAATACATGTAACACAAACCTTATTCACTAGAATAATTAGAAAAACTACAGTCAGAATTTTATTCAAATATAAAAATTTTACCCTCAAATATTACATTAGCAAAAACTAATGGCTTGTACCACTGGTGATACAAATGGATCTAATCACTTTCATCAGTCTTTTTTACTAATAAAACTAATAAAAAGGTGCCTGATGAGACAGTCACGCATGTACCACTGGAAGTTCAAGTCAGCCAGCAGCAAGACTCTGTCATGAATGTGTTAAAGCAAGCTATGCCTGAACCTGCTACTACTGAAGGAGGCTGAGATGGGAGTAACAGACTGGCAGCAGAAAGATAGCCACAAGTTCCACACTTGGGTGAGAACAAACTGGAAGTCAAAAGTCACTTTTAAAACTTCAGAATGTGTTATTATCATAACCCTCTAGGACATGGCCTTCCCTTACAGAGAGCCCACTGCTTCCCTTCTAGCATGTGAGGCACTTGTCCACGTACATGCCTGGTCATCTGGACGTTGGAGGGACACAGGACACAATGATCAAAAACCTTTCACGGGTGGGGATATACCACAGTGGCAAAGCGCCTGCCTGGCAAGCACAGGTTGTGAGTTTGATTCCTGGTGCAAAAAGAAAAAAAGGCTTTCACCCTCTACAACCCTGAGGAGCTAGCTGGTGGGGGACAAATGGCCTCAGTGTGCCTCAGACCCCACAGAACATCAAAAGGCTCGCAAAAACTACCAGAACAACTGCTCTTCAGGGTGGAAAACCCACCTGTACCCCTCCACCACATACCACTGGATTTGTGGTGTTACAGAAATGCAGGAGGGTGCTGACTGTGAAGTACTGCAATGGGAAAATGATTTTACTATGTGAGTTTCATCAAGATGTAGTGAACACAGGTTCAGATATTACAGTGCATGACTGATTGAGGCCAATCAACTCTCCAAAGACTGCAAGTCTGTTCTCTGCCATCCTCTGTGTTATACAAGGATGCCCATGAGCAGTAACATGAAGACAAAGGCAGTAATGGCACTACTGTTTTCTTATGGAAAGCTTTCAGAGCCCTGAACACATTCAGATTCCAAGGTCAGTTTTGTATCTAGAGACTAGCATCACAATCATACCTCAATGCCCTTGGGCCTGCTCTTTGCATTCACAAAGGGAAACCTAACTTAACCACTCCGTACACTCCACACTTGCTCCTGCAGAGGACTACAGTAATGCTAAAGGCGCCACACCCTGAACCTGCCGTCAAACTGCCCTCAGTCTCAGGGGCCTACTGACGCTTTTCTAACCTTTTACTTGAGGACACTTCCATGCCCAATTTCCAGGAGAACAAAAACAAAACACCACAGGGAGTAGAGACCTACCATTCACCAGGGTCTGGCACAAATATCCCCACCTCTGCTCCTGGTTGAGGAACATGACCATGATGACTGTCTCCCTCCTCTTCTCTCCCACCATCATGTACATACTTCCAACTCATCATTCCCATACTTCTCCCTCTGAAAATCAATCCTCTGGACCCTCCTCTCTATAACCTCTGCAGCAAGCCTTCGTCTAGGAGTCATCATTCCCACCACACCACCAGAAACGCTGTGTGAGACTACTCAAGACACAGCCTTTCAACCTCATGTGATGGCTTGTGGTGACAGCTGATTTCTGGGTTCACCCTCCTCACCAGGACGCTCCAAGTTCCTCTTACCTCTATGACTGTGCCTGCCTACCCACCACGCATCGGGAGAAATGAGAGAAATTAACTGTTTGACTTATTCTTTTTAAATGGCAACTCACAAGTATAACACATTCATCAAAAATAAACCTTTTTCTTTAAGAAACTTATATAACAGGCATGATATATTTTAAATCAACTCCTTCTTAGATGCACATTGGGGCAAATACAGTACCTTAGTATTTTATAATCCTCTGTACAATTCCTAAGCCAACAAAAAACATTTTTAAAAAATCTTTTGGTTACTAACCAATTCAAACTATCTTTAAGAAACTGTACTTACTATTCTTGATGCCTGAAAAGGTTCTAAGTATAGTCCTCTGTACAGAATGAGAACCCTCTTGAGTTAGTAACTAAGCAAACCAGAGAGTATCACTTTGGCCATTACACAAAAGGAAGCTGTGAAGTAACAGTACTCAGTTCTATGTTCTTCAGACTAAGTACCAGTTCTCAGCTAAGCTGTGTTCTCTGGAGTAGGTAACACAGCACTTATCTCTTGCTGGATGGACTAAGTAACAGCACTCAGATCTGCATTCTCTTCATTTTTGTCTGTTTCATGTACTGGCTAATCTTCCTAGAAGACCAATACTAGTCAAGGACATATTCCATTTTTTATAACTATCTGCATGAATAGTGGTTTATACAAATGTGTTTTACATATATATGCTCCTGGCTTTTTCTTCAACATGGGCTTTCAGAATATCAAAGGAAATTCTTAACATTTACACACTGATGTTCTTGCTTTATAGGAATGATCCTTAGATTTTCACTCAGGGTTAACTTTTGTTGTTGCATCCCCTTAACAGTATTAGGAGCACCAAATAAGAAAAACTGAGATAAACATTAACACGAAAGTGCCAAAAAGAAAAAAAACAAACTTCCAGAGGAGTCAAAGTAAAAACAAAGCAGAGGCCAGGCATGGTGGCACACACCTATAATTACAGCACTCAGGAGGCTGAGGCCGAAGAATTGCCATGGGTTCAATGCCAGCCTGGGCTACATAGTGAGTTCAAGGCCAGTATGAATAACATAGCAAGACCCTATCTCAAAACCAACAAGCAAACAAACAAAGACAGAAACACAAAACAAAGTACACAACCTTTGGGAGCCACTTACTGCAGAAAAGCAATATAACAAAACAGACAAGTATACTGAAAGCATCCATATTTCCTTTACACATACACACACACACACACACACACACACACACACACACACACACCTTAAAAGAATTAAAGTCTAAAAAGTTTTGGCTCTTGAGGGAGTACTAGAGAAATCACTTATGTGGAACATCTCACTCCCCAAAGATGGCAGTTAAATGAAGTGTTACTCTGCTCTATTACTGAGCGTCAGAACCCTGCAGCTCGGTTGCAAAGCAGAGAATTCAGGCAGCAACTGAGTGTGACAGGAAGTAAGAACAGCTGCACATATGACCAGGTGATAGCCTCACTTTAGCTAAGTGTGGACTGGGCTGCCGGTCCAGCACGACTTGTGCTGGTAGCAAAAATAACATGCCACTGCTACCACCATCTTTTCCAAAAAACCCACATTTTTTGGCCATTGCTGTCTTCCACACTCCACTGGCTCTACACAACACACAGTGGTTTTTGCCGATCCTTGGAATCTGATGGGAAGAAGCCTCCTGTCTGTCTCAGGGAGGATCTGAGTACTGACGTATCTCAAAGTTTTCTACATTGGTTTTTAGGTCATCTCAGCAAAAGTGATGGAATCTGACAACTCACAATAAAGCTGCCAAGTAGAACAATTTAAATGGCACTAATTTCTTTGCAGTCCTTATTTTTATTAGTTTGGTTTTGGTTTTTTGAGACAGGGTCTCCCTATGCAGTTCAGCCTGGGCTTGAGCTCACTATGTACTCCACACTGGTCTCAAACTCAGTGATCCTTCTGCCTCTGCCTCCCAAGTGCTGGGACTACAGGTATGCACCACCATGCCCAGCATTTTTTAGGTCTTGAATGACCATCCTTAAATAGTAGTTTTAAAAAGGAAAAATGGAAAAATATTACATCTCTTACTTCTGAAAACGAAACTCTGAATGGAAAACAATTTTAAAATGTACCAACCAAAGATAGGCTCAGTAAGTTACTGTCTACTTAGGTTTCAGGACAGTAAGCCCAGAAGGAGAATAATACCTCTCCAGGTGCCAACCCAAGAAGAGCCACCAGTGGAACCAATGACACCCACAGGGCGGGTCCTCATTCCAGGAAAGAACTCTCTGTGCACAGGTAAGCACACTGCCTTTACTAGTGTCTCCTTGCTTGTTTCTGTAGTCACAGACAAAACATTCACTACTTCATACAAAATAAACACATAAAACACATTTGCATACAACCACTACAGTTCGATGCCATTTCTGCCCAATACCACTTGTTGTATTTCTCAATGAATCTATGCAACCTGTCTGGACTAATAATTAGGTTGAGAAAAGCCTAAAATTGGACAGTACATTTGGAATTTATACCATTAGCCTGCTAAGTCTCTAGGTTATTCTTATGTTAACTTTACATATCAAACAATCATTGCTAGAAATTATGTATCTATAATTTCCTTAAAATAAAATCATTTGTAATTCATCTAATTAAAAAGAAGATAGAATCACCATATTTTTAGGCATATAGATAAGGGAATGTAAAACTGGGAATGCAGTTTGAGCTCAAAGGCATAAAATGTAGTTTTGAAACCACTATCGTCTATAGGTCATTTTTTTTTTTCTCAGAAAACCGTATTTCCATTTGGGAGGCACTTCTGGCTCTACTCAACAGACACCTGCTTCTCCTCTTCCTTCCTCCTTGGAAAGGATGGCTTAAAAGCAATCTCCAGTACTAAACACCTATAAATCAAGTGCAGCTTCTAAAATCTCCACCCCAGCGCCACTTGCCAAGAGAATAGTTCCCACATGCTGACTTTGACAAAGCACAAATTCAGCCATAATTAAAATCAACCACCATCTAGATGAAAAGGTCATTTTCCAAACACGTTTGCATTTTGGAAGCATAAAGAAAACTGAAAAGATCACAACACAAAATCCAGAGCAATAACTTGAAAGTAATCATATTCATTAAGCTTCACAATGTAAGGATAAAGTTACAATCGTGGAAAGAAAGCAGAACGAAAGAATGGCACATACTCAAATATTTTACCCATGTTAAATTAATTTCAGATTTTTGTTAATGTCAAAGTTTATTCACACTTAGAAACAAATACTGTCAGCCGGGTATTAACCAGTCATGGCCACCCATGGAGAAAGCTTAATGACCAGTGACTGTCTCAACTGTCAGTTTCTTTTTATAGCAATTGAAACAAAACAAAACAAAAGAACTCTTCCAAGCTCCTAGAGAAGTCCATAGGGATGAGAAGAATCTGAGAGGCTGGAAGCTAGGGTCCTTCTGTTAAAGAACAACCTAAATGGGTACCTCCTATGTTCCTTTCAAAAACGGTTAATGAATTTAAACTAAAAAATTTGTAACAGTAAGAGTCACCTGCAAACAGGTACCTATTTATAGTCCATACAGTAAGAGCCATGTTGGAAAGCCTATGTACACCCAACTCAACAGGACAGTGCAAGACACAAGACAGGAGAAAGGGCTGGCTGGTGTGCTTACTAAATTTCCTGTCAGGGCCTGGGGATTTAGCTCAGTGGCACAGCGCCTGCCTGGCAAGCGCAAGGTCGTGAGTTTGATCCCCGGTACCGGAAAAAATAAATAAATAAATAAATTTCCGGTCAGGTGAAAACACACAGGAATATATAAGGATTTATCTAGATTGAGGCAAAAAGCACTGAATGTCAGTTCTAGGTTAATGATTAGAAGCATATAAAAAATAAACTGCAAACAGCTGAAATTCGTGTCACATTGCAAAGTTTTCAAACTGAACATTTCTGTAATTTTTACGAATATATAGCCGGGCATGGTGGCACATGCCTGTAATTCCAGCACCCAGGAGGTGAGACAGGCGGATTGCTGCGAGTTCAAAGCCAGCCTGGGCTACACAGTGAGTCCAGTTAGCCTGAACTACACAGTAAAGAACTACACACACAGTACATAACATTTTTCATATAAAGTGGTACATTAGATTACTAACAACTAGTCAAATAACAGCCAGTTACATCAATATTACTACAGTAAATATTATTACAGTGAGTCCAGTTAGCCTGAACTACACAGCAAAGTGAGTCCAGTTAGCCTGAACTACACAGTAAAGAACTACACACAGTACATAACATTTTTCATATAAAGTGGTACATTAGATTACTAACAACTAGTCAAATAACAGCCAGTTACATCAATATTACTACAGTAAATATTATTACAGTAGAATTCCTATTATAATGAGGAAATGTCATAATGCAATATGAAAATAACTGAAACACATCAAAAAAAAGAAAAAAGCCTTATTAGCCCTTTCTAAAAATTTATGATAAAAGTCTTAAACAGCACTCATATCAAGGAGCTTTATCTCTTGCCAGCAAAGATAATGACTGCAAAAATTTCAAGGAGACCCATTTGGCCATAGTTTTTTAATCTTACAATTGTACCTCAAACTAGTTTTTAAATTGCATAGAAGCCCTGTATTATGGCTTCTGTCTAGATGTCCCCGCCAAAGCCTCATGAGGTCAGGGGGTAGGCTTCTAGAGTTTATGATTGATTCATGGTCCAGAGTTGGGATTACGAATGTGAGTGCTACACCTGCCCTGGGGTGGTAGTCTGCATACAATGTAGGGGAGCGAAAGAAGCTGCTTGCTGCCCTCCCGGCCTTTTTGCTCTTGCCCGCTCCCTCGGCTGCCTTGAACTGCTGCCCTCTTCCACGTGACACCCTGCCTTGCAGCCAGCTGAGTATGGAAAGAAAACTCCGCAAACTGTGAGCTAAATAGACCTTTCCTTCCTTAATTCTGGGCATCGGTATTTTGTCTCAGCAACGGGAGAAAAACCAAGACACCCTGTAAAATACGAGGACATCAGTAAGAGAAAATAAGAAGCAAAAAAAAAGGAAATTCTCTCCCAGCTCCTAGAGAAATTAGATTACAAAATTGAACTAACAATCTTGAAGTCTATACAACTACATTTTGCCTTAAAACCCAATATACAGAAATTCAAATTAACTAGTTAAATCAATTATTCACATTATAAAAGACATTAGATTCTAATTTACTTCATTAAAGCTTTTACGCTGAGTTATTGTACAGGAGAATATGCCCTAAAATAAAACTTTCCAGACTTTCACATCACTATGTGAATTATATGCCAAAGTATTTTGTAATCACGTTTAAAAAATAATCCTTTTGTTTAAGATTCACTAAAAAATATTCTCTGCTACAAGTTTTTAAGACTACACCAAGGAGAACAGCAAATTTCTTAACTGCAAGTGTGAGTTTTAGTTTTAATATTTAGAAGAACCAAGTTATAGTACTAAAGAAAATTTGCATGGAAAACCAATAAAGTAACTTGCTAGGCTAGGAAAAGACTACTATAAACCTAGCAATTAACTTGTAAGGTCTAAGAGAACATTTCCACTTATTTATTGAAGTGTTATTTGTTAAGGTGCAGACACTGTGCTATATGCTAGACATGCAGACAGGGTAGCTACTTCCCTCAGACTCAGGTGGTAATAAAACAGGAACACTTCAGGGGCTCATAGATGCTGACAAGGACTCTGTGGTCACTGCCAAAGAGCCCTTGAAACAGAGGAGCCATCAGAATGCTAGGGCTGCAGGGGAAGGAAGGAGACCCAAGGTTTGTTTTCATAAGTCACATTCAGAACACCATAGGTAGATGACTGAAGAGAACATACAGTGGACATCAGCCATTCCTCTACTCTTAATCAGTGAGAAGATGCTCATGTTTGCTCTTAGTAAAAGTATGACCTTATACCAGTGATAACAAACCTTTTAGAGCTTTCAAAGATACAAACAGCCTGCTATAGTATGTATGTCATAGGTTTCCCACCACTACCCTATCGATTTGCAGATAATGGTTCTGTAAGTTTCATTTGTCATATGGGCTCAAACCTATAGGATCCAAGACAAAAACAAAAGGCAATAATTACTAAAGCAATTCCTCAGATAAAACCTTATGAAAAGTCTCACTGCCTGCTTTTTATAAATTCGAAGTATTTCTAAGCTTACTGCTGATCAATTATTAGGAAGAAATACTTGTATGCAAAAAAGATGTCTACAGCTCCATCTACTGACCAAGCTCTAAGTGTACATGATAAAGGTTGGAAGCCGGAGCACCCTTCATCCTCCCAGAAATTGCAGAGAGAAAATCCAGTTTCCAGAAACTTAGCATGTTCTGCCAATTCAAAAAGACCTAACATACTAAAAATTCCTCTTATCTGACACTGCAAGAAAATTAGTATCAAAGAACAACACTTTCTAAAACATGTTCCTGGACCTACACATCAATAAAATATGCTAGTTCATACTTATTTAAGGAAGAAAAGAAAAAATGTAAACGATCTGAATTAGAATGATACTTTGCTTATAAGAGCAAACAAAATATAAATAATTTTTAAAAACAAATAAAAGGTAATAGAGAACAGGAAGAAAAATCTTTTGCAAATGGGAGGGAAACTAGAGACAGAGAGAAGGAGGGAAGAGAAGAAGGAAAAAAAGAATTAAGTATGTTAAATACATGTACCTACTCCCTAAGACGAACATAAACACTACGTACTGCAAACGTGCTAATAAAAAATAAATAAGACTTGTATATATATGCTACTTTAATTAAAACTTTCATTCATCCTCTTAGTTAAAATGAGTCGAAGCATTAACTTAGAGGAGCAGAGAAGGGGCTCAAATGAATTACACACTCCATTAACTCTAAAACTACACTGGATTCTAGTTTAAAAAAAAATTACAAATCATATTCATAAATGTACATTAAATATAAGAACTCCTTCACAACCAGTTATAATCCTAAGTGTCTCTCTAAAAAATCCAGGTCAACTACAAAAATATACCACTAATTAGATATTTCAAACATCCCCCAAATAGCACAACTAGAAGAATGCAAATGAAAAACCTACTGTTGAAACAACCTTAAAAGCTAAATCACACACTTCCATCAACTTTTTTTTGCACAAATAAAAACAAGTTTTCAAACAAGGCAATCAATACTGATCGAATGTGTCTAAAAAGAGCCTTCGAACAAGAAGGTAATTTGAAGACATTAGAACTGCTCTAAAACAGTGATGGTGAACCTTTTAGAGCTTTCAGTGATAACAAACAGCCCGCTGTGGCATATATGCCATAGGTTCTCCACCACTGCTTTAGAATTACTCCGCTAGAGTCACACTCCACTGAAAACTAGGCAACCCTCATCAAATCATCTGGCTTCCCTTTGCCTCAGTTTTTCTCTCTGGAACAGGGATGATGCTAGTCAGGCTAGGAGAGGGACAGCAAGTCCAACCTGGGAGGTGTTTTGACTGCACCCAGTCATGCACACCAAAGACTCCCTAAACCCTGCTCATTCAGCTCTTCTCTACACACAATGCTCCAGCCTTCCCCAAGTTGCAATGGGCCTCTCCATTACGTCCTTGCAGGCAGCAAGCATAGCAGGGGCATGCTGGCTGGTCTCCCTATAACCACGTCTGTTCTAACCATATGAGAAGAACAAATATGTCTTACTCTCTACAGACAAAACTCTTACAGACTAACTCTCAAATCTCTGATGGGTTTTCCTTGGTCCAGGACAGGTCAGCAGTCAATTCAGTGAGAAGCCACTCGCACTTTCCAATCTAAAGCATCTTACTCTACTAGTGGGAAAGAAACGTTCTGACACCAAATGCTCTGACTTTGTACCCACGGAAGGTACAAAGGCCCATAGGCTAATGTACTAAGGGCCAAAAATAAAATGATAATAAAGAATTATGACTATCGAAGTGGAAACAATAGGCACAAGTCTATGGTCATAAAGTGGTAACTTTAATATAGAAAGAGTGATAGAATTAGGAACAGTATGCATTCCTCAGTGTAACTAGGCAAAAATCATCAATGATGTCAGACCAATCAGATGAAAGGTTGCTGGGGAATCGGACATGCAGCTATCTCCAAGTGTCACTTTACTAACTTCAAACTGGAACACATGCCTTTTAATGGGGAGACCTGGCAAACACCACCTTAACCCAGGGATCTGGGCTAAGCAGACCCAACAGCAGGCCACCCCAGCATCGTGCATGTTCTGACAGGACGAAAAAACTCTTGAGGGCTAAGAGGCACTTTTGGCAGAAAGAGCAAATAGGAGAAAAATACTGAATGTACATTCATAAAAAACTTCAATGTCAGAAAAAATAACAACAAAGGTAGAAAGTCATCATAAAATAAAGGAGGCCAAAGGACATAATGCATAAACATGACAAGTGAATTTTGACTAAATCCTGTATTTAAAAATAAAGATCGGACATTTTAGGCCAACTGAATCCATCTGAGTATGAGCCAAATAATAAATGATGTTACAGAGTCTTAGCTGATTTTCTTAGGTTGATCATATATTAAGAAAACATCTTTATTTTTAAAAGATATATGCTCAGTCAGTTCAGCGAAAGAGCCCCAAAGGGCTCAAAGAAAATATATATTCTATATAAACAGACACATGTGTATATGCAGAAAAATAAAGAGACAAAAAAAAATGTGGAATAAAAACAAGTTAATCTAGAAGAAAGGTAAATTGGATATTCACTATACTAGTCTTTCAATTTTTATGTAGACTTGCAACTTTTCAAAACAAAATGGTTAGAAAAAAAGTCTGCAGGTTCAAGAGTAAGATTAGGCTGGAATGCTCAGGCCTTTGGCTCTCTGAGCCTTGGTATATACTCCAGTGACAAACAAGAGTACAGCTGGAATGGCCTCACTCTACGCACAGCACACAGTGCTGCCTGATGGGAGCTTTGCACTCAGGTCCCCTCTACATGTGGTGGCTGCCAGAGTGTCACATCTAGGCCAATTTGGCTAGGAAGCAGTCTGTCTCCCAGCTGTGGCCTCCTTGCCACCAACATATTAGGCATACAGGATTAAAGTCCACACAGCAGAGCTCCAGGGGTGCAGCTGGACCTGTACTGTGTAAGAAAAAGCAGTAGCCTGCGCTCTGTTCACTCACACAGAAGGTAAAGGCTGACTGGCGCTGTGGTCATCAGTGCCCAATATAGTAAAATAGACCTGATACTATGACCAAACGACTTAACACAGAGAGCCTCCTAGAACAGACATAGTTCCATACATGAAGATCTCAATGCACATTCATAATTGCTGATCACTAATATTCTTGCAAGTTCTCATACTCAAAGAACTACTTGTTTCCCAATCTCAACCTTCCTGAAAAACAAACTTTGTCCTATTTTCCTTCAAACATTTTACTAACATTTTCAACATCAAGCCTAAAATTTATTATCTAATGCTAAACGTGTAAAACAGATTTTCTAAATAACCAAATGAACAAGTATTCATGCATTTAAAGGCACTGCAGGCAGGTACCCCTGTAAACATCATGGAATTAACCAGGACACGCAAGTTATCCATGTAAGAGACAGTGAGAGTCTGGAGGGGCAGCGGTGAATGGCAGGATACACTGGATTGGTGTGCCGGGACAGATAAGGGACAGTATGGAGAAGTAGGAAAAGGGAGTTTTAAAAAAGAAGAATCAAGAAATATCCCAAGGTCTGGGTGATGAAAAACTAGAGAAATGGCCTTCTCATTTATTGAGAAGGATCAGCCTAGGAGAAAAACAACTTGTGAAAGAATGATTAAGACATCCTCATGTTTAAGTTGCCTGAAAGAAACCCAAGAAGAGAAACATACTAGATTGAGGGTTTATGCTTGCAAGTGCTTGTGTATGTTTGTGGACACCTTCTCCCAGAATATGTCCTGCAAATACATGTAATAATGAAAACCAGATTTTAAAATGCACTAAGTAATCTGTGAGTGGCTGCAAACACCTCCAGTCAGAGCCACTTGATGACATAACCATCCTTCCCACTACTCATGTTACCAGCCCTGCACTACTTCCTAATTTTTTTCTTTACCTTCTGTCCTCCCCACTCCTTCTATCCCCAACCAATTTCTTTAGAGAACATCAGTTATCTCTTAACACATTCACAATGGGGTTATAATTTGTTTGTCTTGCTGCTGGGTGACTCTGACTTGACTCTGGTTGTCCCACCAGTTTGAACCATTGGTGGTACATGCATAACTATCTGAAAAAATGAGTGCCGCTGTAGCTACAAAAAAAACCCAAACAAGTTATAACATTTAACACACCCTGCACAATTCAGCCACCTTGATGTATGAAATATTTTAAAGAAATTCATGAATATAGAATCTTTTAATTTAATGAAATAAATTTATTGATTATAATAATTTTAATTGGTATGAGTAGTACTAATATTTATATTTGGGCAGTAATTATTCAAATTCAAGCAACTACCATAACTGGACTCAGTCCGTTCACAGATTTTTCATTAATTTTATTAGTAAAAAGACCAACAGAAGTGTGACTCGATCTGCCTGTACCACCAGTGGTAGGAGCTGCCCAACGGGACAGCCCTGTACGTACCACTGGTGGTTCAAGCTGGCAAGAAGGTGTTAGTCTCCAAAACCCTTTGAAAAGCAGAACTAGATATTAAGGAAAAGAACTGCCTTTTTCAAAAAGAGTAATCTGTAAATACTGAAAACTAAGATTAGAATTAAATTTTAATAAAAATTCACAAAACTTTTTCATGAATAGTTAAGATATCTGAATGACCACAACTCACTCTGTGTGTCCTTGGAACACGTTTACAGAGTGAATGGAAGGGTCCCTGAAATCCCAGAGACGGAAAGTCGTGTCACGAGAGGAGGTCACCACAAGCCGCTGGGTGGGGTGTGTACAACAGTGCGTTAACTCCTGATCATGCCCTGCAACCATAAGATGACAAAAATGCAAGGTTATCCACCTGTAGATACAGAATGAAGCTTTTTTAAAAACACAAGAATAAAAAACACACATCTTTATGGTCTCCACTGCTAATATCCAATGGAAAGGTGAACCTAAAGGAATCTCTTAATAACTCTTAATTAATAACTCTTAATTAATCTCTTAATAATAACTCTTAATTAATCTCTTAATAACTCTTAATTAATAACTCTTAATTAATCTCTTAATGTGGACTCACAGTGGGACCAATTTCCCCTCAGAAGGTGGAAGCCCCTTCAGCAACCCATTTAAAAGAAGCAGGGTGTAGGTACAGCCCATTTTCTGATCCTAACATTTACATGACCAGACCAATCACTTTAACAGGCTAAGTACAACAACCTAAATCTCAGTCCTTTACTTCTAAAAAGTTCTAATAGCGTAATATTTGAGCCCTCGGTAAAATACACACCCTGTACATGCCCTTCCCTTGCATTTGGGCAGAAATTATAAATATGGTGAGATAATAATTATGATGCATTATAGGGCAAAAAGAATTTCACAGATGTAATCAGCTCTTTAAATCAGTTGACTCTAAATTAATTCAAAGAAAGGTTATGTTAAGTAGCCTGGCCTAAGCAGATGGGCCCTTGCAAGGGGTCCTGGCCCTCAAAGCAGCTGGAGAATTTACAGCAATGAAGGTGTGCTCCTGTTAGTCTAGAAGGCAACAAACTGCCACATGAGGAAAGGTCTTTAGACAGGTCTCTGGGAACCAGGGTATGGCCGCTAGATGCTCAGAGCAGTCCTCTTCTAACAGCAAGAGCCTGGGGAGTCTCAGTCACATGGTCACAAGGAAATGGATTCTCCCAACTAGTAAGTTCAAAAGAAATGTCCAGCCCAGGCAATACCTTCACTTCAATCTTTGAGGTCTCAGGCCAAGGCAGAGCTACCGTGGACCTAGAAATCCCGAATAGGAAACCAAGAAGTAGTAAATTCTGTTGTCTTAATATACTGAATTTGTAGAAATTTGTCACAGAGAAATAGAAGATTGATGCTGCAACCATATTTCAAATACCTAGCTGCTACATGCTACAATTAATCTCCTAAAGATAAAATGAATTTAGCTATTAGTTCCATTAATTAGAAAAAGATAGCCAAAAATTACAACAGAAGAGCCAAGGAGACTAGAAGCAATTCTGATAAGAAGTAATTTGCAAGATCAGACTTAAATACATGAACATAAACTGCAAGCACCCAACTAAGAAGTTCAGAGTTCTCAATAAGGTACCTGTGAGAGAATGAACAAGTTCGGAAGTCTCGACATCATACAGGTTCGCCGTTCTGTCCCATGAGGCTGTCACTGCCTGCTTCCCTCCAACGAGCCAGTCAGCAGCTATGACCACTCCCTGGTGGCTTTTGAGAGAGGTCAATGGAACCCGAATGGTAGGGCAGTCACTGGACACATCTCCATCGATATCAGGCTCATCTTTATCTGAGCATTCTATTTCATCTTCTCCAGATATTTGCTGCTAAGAGTAAAATCAGAAAAAGAAAGATATCCTGGGAATCACGAATTTTTTTCTGAAGTGGCTACACCATGAGACTATTCTCATTTCTCTTTCCAGGATTTATTTAACATAGACTTACTCATCATTATAACCAATATAAGCACAGTGTCTAATACAAAAGTAATGATCATTTCATTTTTATTAATTCTTATGACTGGCTATAATTAAAGGTCAAATACCAGGAAAAAAAGTTAAGGCCACTAAGACATCAAATGATGTCATTCATTTCCACTAACAAATACAATGATTTTCAGTATTTCAAGTTTTTACCACTTGTTAACAGAAATATAAAACTAAGAAACAATTAAGTCAGTAATTTATAATACAAAAAATGCATTTCAATTCTTAGAAGATTTTAAAATACAGGCTTTGAATTCTTTTTCTTTTTTTTTTTTCCCCGGTACCGGGAATCAAACTCACACCTTGCGCTTTCCAGGCAGGCACTGTGCCGCTGAGCTAAATCCCCAGCCCCAGGCTTTGAATTCTAAAATAATTCTAAGTTACAATAACTTAGATTTTATTGCTATAACATAAGAATTCACTTTTTTTTCTATGCCATCAATGAAGTCTTTAGTCAGAAGCCACAGATAAAATAAAAGGATAACAACCACCCCTTCAAGAAAATGTGTTTATTTATTCAACAAATATTAATCAAGGGCTTGCAAATACATTGGGTTCTATTTACAAAACGGTGAAGGGGACAGATGATATCTGTCATACGTAAGACTATGATCATTCTAGGTGACTGGAATGCTCAAAAACACAAGACTTGCAGAATCTCTGCCCTTAAAGAACTTTTATTCTAATGAGGAAGAGACTACTATACATTAAAAACACTATGATCATTCTAGGTGACTAGAATGCTGGAAAAAAGTCCGAAGTCCCTGCCCTTAAAGAACTTTTACTGTAATGAGGAAGAGACTACCACACATACATACACATGTGTGTACACACAAATACATTTTAGTATGAGAATGTGTATCACATGTACCCACCCACTAGTAAGAGGATATGTGTCACATGAGCATAAACTTACTAGGGGATATTATATATGCTTACACACTAGTAAGGAAATACGCAAGTACATTTACACAGGTGGCAATGATTGCTATGAAGAAAAGCAACACGACAAAGCGTGGTAAAGGAGCTTCTATTTTATACAGAATTACTGAGGAAAGACTGGCAAGTTAACATTTGAGTCAGACTGTGAAGAAAACAAGGAGGAGAGGCACGCAATTTTTGGAGGAAACAGCATTTCAGGCAGAGGGAACAAGTGTAAATAAAGGCCTCCGTGCTGTAAAACCAAAGTTGTCAGTAGCACAATGTGAGGGGCACAATGCAAGGGGAGGGCAGACATAAGTGAAGTTGTGCGAAGTCTGGTATAGTAGACCATGCAAAGAACTTTGGGTTGTATCTTGTGTGCGATGGAAAATCAGACAACTTCAAGCACAGTTGTGATATAATCTCATGCATGCTGTGTGAATAAAGGGAAAACTATAAACTAAATTGTGTCTCCTGCAAATTCATATATGGAAGCTCTAACCATCAGGACCTCAGAATGTACTTGGAAACAGGGCCTTGAGGGAGGTAATTAAGATTAAAAGAAGGTCATCAGAATAGACCCTAATCCAATATAACTGTTGTGTCCCTTTTTCCCCCCTTTTTCCAGCAGCAGGGACTGAACCAAGGGCCTTAGCACTGAGTTACATCCCCAGCACTATTTAGTTTCTGCAACAAGGTCTCACTAAATTGCCCAGGCAGGACTGAAACTTGCCATCCTGCCTCAGTTTCACCAAGTACTGGGATTACAGACGTGTGTCACTGCACCCAGTTGATAACTGGTATTTTATAAGAGATCAAAACACAAAAAGGCAAGGGCATGTGCGGACATGGTGAAAAGGTGATTATGGGCAAGCCACAGAAAGGCCTCTGAGGAAAGTAATCCTGAAAGTACCTTGATCTTGAAAGCTTCTAGGACTGCAGTAACACACATTTGTTACTGAAGCTGTCCAGCTGTACTTTTTGGTTATGTCATCTCCAGAAAACAACACAGAGAAAGTGAAAGATTTTAAAAGGACAGGTAAGAGAAGGTGACCTGGAAAAAAAAAAAAAAGAAAGAAGGTGGCCTAGACTAGGGTGATGTAGGTAAAAAGAAAAGCTAATTAAAGCACCCTCTGAGTAAAGCTCTGGATTTGTTGATAGGTTGATATCACATGGACTATGAAAAAAATACAAGAGTTCACAGACGAAATAAATGTCCAAAGCGTTGAGCAAATGATGGGGACATTTCCTGAAGTAGGTGGCACAATAAACGGAGCAAGTTGAGAAGACATCTAGAACCCAAGTTTAGAAACAGCAGGTCTGCAATGTCCACACTGCATAGGTAGAGACGGATTGGTAGTTAAGTGACTCCAGAAACCTAAACTTAAAAGGAGTCAGAGACAGCATGCAAGTCTGAGAGCCAGCAGCAACAGACGGTCCTCAAAACCACAGGTGCTAAGATCAGCTGGGAACTAGTGTGAGAGAAATGGTGAGCAACAGAGTATCAGGAGAGGAGAACCACACACAGGTGAGTGGCAGAGCATCAGATAAGAAATAGTGCACCAACAAGACTCAAGAGGAAGGAAGAAAACAGGAAAAACAATGTCTGTGTTGCAGGAAGAGCCATGGTTAATAAACGCAATGATGCCGCCCACAGAGCACCTTCAAACTGCTGTATCTGCCAGGCACAATGGCCCATGCCTAAAATCCCAGAACTTAGAAAGATCGAAGCACAAGGATCACAAGTTGGAGTTCCACCTGAGCAATTAGTGAAACTCTGTGTCAAAATAAATTTTTAATTTTTTTTTTAAAAAGGAAAAAATGGGCCGGGAATATAGCTCAGTGGCACAAGTACCTGCCTGGCAAGCACAAGGTCCTGAGTTCGATTCCCAGTACCAAAAAAAAACAAAACAAATAAAAAAGGAAAAACATAAATGTTTGTTGGATGAGTGACATGAAGGGGATGGAGACCATGACCGAGGCCCAGCAGAGCAGCAGAGACACAAAGAAGGCCTGAGAACAGTGTAGTGGGAGAGAAAGGAATGCAGGTATCACTTCTGAGGTCAGGGTGGAAAAACCAACAAGGTGCTAGTTCTGGGTGAGCCATAGGACAGATGTGGGAAGGACCTGGGAAAGGAACACTCCAGTGATAGAGGACAGAAGGAATCACTGCATGAGCAGCATCCACAGGAAGAGAGGAACAGGACATCAATGATGGAGGCAAGGTTACACTCCAGTGAGTTGAAGAGGACAGCTGGTATCATGAAGAAACAGCTGGGAGAGGGGGTGCAGAGTTCTGTCCAACTGCTTCCATCTTCTCAAAGAACTAAGAAGCAGAAGCTGGGAAGGAGGAAGGACTGGAAAGTACAATAGGCGTGTCATAGCATAGGGCCAGACTGACATGGAAGGCCACAACCTAAGAGTTGAATGCAGAAAAGAGAGGAAAAGTGGATTTAGCCAGAATTAAGATTTCTCCAGGGACAAAAGATCTGCAATCTAGTGAGCAAGTTCAACACAAATGATTATGCATAAACTACCCATTTCAGATTATGCTACCAGCTACAATGAAAAAGTACAGGTGGACTTGAGAGTACACAAGCATGATGTAACCCTTTAAGGAAGTCAGATCCAAATGACATGAAGGATGAGGAGTTTAGGGTAGGCGAGGAGGCAGCCAAGAAAGGAAGAGAAAAGAGATAAATACAGAGAAGCAAGAATAATTAAACTTAGTTTGGGGTGAAGTGGGGAGGACAGTGATAAAAGATACTAAAAAAGCTCATCAGGAGCAATCAAAAGCATAATTCCTGAGGTAGCAAGACTAGTTAAGACAAAACTGCAGTGACCTGGCTAGAGAAGATGCAGGCTTATAAACAGGTAGAACAGTAAAGGGTCAACAAAACCCTTTCCCTTCTGCCTAACAACTTCTTTCCCAGGTCCTTCCACTCAAGGTAAAATGACTTCTGGTGGATAAACTGCACCTAGGCAAGGAAGAATCCACAGTCATCATAAATTTCTGATGGGAAGGATGAAGCTTGGCACCTGTCACCCCTAACCCTGGCTCTGAACATAGAGTAGTTCAGGAAGCACTAGGTCCTAAGCCATAAGACTTCTCAGCAACTGTGGCAGCTACAAAGAGTCCTAGTCATACAGAAGAAGAGCACAGCTCTGGACAGCTCTGTAGTAAGGGTCCTCTGCGGACAACTGTGTGAACAGCTGCAAGGGTTCCATCAGACAAAAGTGTGGATGTGACCCCTAAAGCAGGATGGTCCATGGGGTAAGAAAAGGAGACTCAAGAACTAGAATCAAAGCTGGGTGGGGGCTGGGGGTTTAGCTCAGCGGCACAGCGCCTGCCTGGCAAGCACACGGTTGTGAGTTCAATTCCCGGTACCAGAAAAAACAAAAACAAAAAAACAAAGCTGGGCACAGTGGTACATTTCTGTATTACTAGCTACCCAGAAGAATGAGGTAGGAGGATCACAAGTTTAAGGCCAGCCCAGGCAACTTAAGACCTCCAGTCATCTGAAAGAGAAAGAAAAAAATTGGAATTGTAAGATTTCATGCATTGGTTGGAAATGGGGGTTGGAGAGGATGAAACAGAGTAGTGTATCAAAAGAATGCTAAACTTTCAGACAGTTTTGTTGACTGCTGGACCCCTGACCTAGAAGAGTGAGCTCAAACAGCTATTAACTAAATATTTTCTTCTAGAAGGAAATAAACGGGCTAGGGATATAGCTCAGTGGCATAAGCGCCTGCCTGGCAAGCGCAAAAAAAAAAAAAAAAAAAGGAAATAAATGACTAGGAATACAATGGAGCTACTTCCTCAGACAGGAAACATCTGAGGAGGACTGAGAGTCAGATCATGTGTTCAGCTAGGGTTAGGGTTAGTGTCTGGCACGTGAAAGAACCCCTGGAGGGACTGTGCATGGAGCACAGACAGTATGAGGGCTCAGAAAGGAGCCCTGGAGCTCCTTGTTGGCAGGATCCATGTTTTAAAAAGTGCAACAACATTAGTTAGTACTTTGCAGAAGTAATTTTTCCAAACTACACAATGTACTAAAAGATCCTTTAAAGTGTTAAGACATGTTCCATTTTAAGTACTTTTAACCTTCATTTGGCAAGAGATAAAAAGGTTGGAATTGTTGATACATATTTCTATTCTTAGAAATAATCTATTTAACTTTGATCATTTTACTATAAGCAAAATTTTAAAAGTACATTCAAGAATTGTTGATTTATATTAATCAAAGTATCTCTGAGTCCTCAGAATCAAGGAATCGCTCAATCAGTATCCTAACGTAGCAAGGGCCATTAGAAACCTCTCAGTTAACCCCTTTCCAATTTTACTTTCAAATTGGAAAATCAACCCTCATAGTTAAATAACTAGTAACCTAGTTACTAGTAATATGTAACATAACTAGTGTGTGACATAGCTATTTCATTGGTAATCTAAATCTGTTTACACTACATCACGCAAATATTTATCAACATTGTAGATCAAGTAAAACTGACATAAATCTGAAGAAAATATCCATGGGAAAGCTGTACTAATTCAAGATAAATACAGACTTTAACAGATTACAGTTTATTTTACAATCTAAGAATAGAACTGCTAAGCAAATGTGAGTGAAGACTGACCCCCACAAATTTTTTTAAAAATTGACTTCAACCAAAGAACTATTCACCAATAACTACCTACTACAGAAGTCAAAGCAGCTGTCCTCAGCAATGCTTCCAAAGCAGTTCAAGGTACTAACCAAGTTACAGTGTGCATTACAGGCCACTTTAATGAAGACTCAGCTCCCTTCCCCCAACATTAGTCCCAAATCCAGAGTTAGCAACTATCCAGCAAGACAAATATATGTATCAAACACAAGCAAAATAATAAAGGAAGTAAAATTAACATAATATTCAAAGTAAATTTTTTAAATTTAAGTACCTTACAAAAATCTTTCCTCTAACAAAACTGGTACTTTTTAAATTTATTTGGAGAACAAGTCATATGATTAAGTCATTCTTTTAATTTTCTAAACATTTACTCTTCACCCTCATTTCTCTGCCTTCAGTGTTCATTTTGCTCATTTCTTAAATGGATGCACAAGTTAAGTATGCCAATATAATGAACAGTTTGGTAATTTTACAAGAGAGAAAATAACTGCTAAAATATTTAATAGTTCTTCCCTATCCATGGGAGATATCTTCCAAGTTCTGCAGATGTCTGAAATCAAGTAGTACTGAGCCCTATACAACAATATACTATATTTTTCCTATGCAATACATACATATCTATGAAAAATTCATAAATACTTATTTATTCATTAAGCACAGTAAGTGACTAACAATAACAAAACAGAATTGTAACAATATTTTGTTAAAATTTATTTAGAACTTACAAATTATTTAAGGAATTTTCTATTTAATATTTTCAGACCACAGGTGAGGTAAAACCTCATAAGAAAGTGAAACTGCATAAATGGGAACTATTAAATAGTCATTTAAAAAGAACAGGCAAGACCTTTCAACTAAATAAAACTCATTTAACATCACTAGAATTAAATACTTAACATATCTCCAAACAGAACAATGTTTAGAATATTTGTAAAGCAGAAAACTAATATTCAAAGACTGAAACATCAAAATTAGAAGGACATTATCATCCTCACAATCAACTGAATCAGCCCAACACAAGCTGAAACTTCACAGATTTGTATTTGACTACATACAACCATTTGTTGTCACCATTTCCACTGGTTTATATGCAACCCAGGAAAGGGGTAACCAACTGTGATGACATATCTCTAAAGTTCACACTAACAGAAACTAGATGAAGATACCCAACATTCAAACAATTAAAGCCTTTGCTTGATCATATATGTAAGGATGCAGCCTAAAGTATGTGTCAAACAGCACAAAGAGAACAGTAATTTAAGGATTTCTTGCACATCAATTCATTCTTCTCAATATACTGTATCTTTTGTTAACTATGTCAAAATTTTACTCATACAAAAACGAGAATGCCTCCTCACCTGCCATCAACTTACGCAGTAATACAAACCCATGAAAGGTAAGCATGTCCAGCATCATATACATAAAACATTAAGAAATATAATCTACAGGCACTGCGCCGTGGTATCCTGGCCCCGACACCACACAGGCACCATTCTTTGAAACTGAGGAGGAACCAACCTTGTTCCCCGAGCCTGAAATGGGAGTAGCTGCCCTTCAACCTCTCAGTCACCTTCAGGTTATGCCCTCATCTTGAAGGGTGACATGTATTCAGAGCCACTGAGCTATTGTCTGGTGCTTGTACAATCTCGGCAGTCTTTATTTTATTCCGTATTTTCTGGTTCCTTTACTCCCACCTGGCCGTGTCTCCACTAGAAGAACCTCTTTTCTATTCCTGACTACCCTAATGGGTGATTTGAAGTTCAAACTTATACTAATTAACCTCTTTATCAAATGGATGTACAGCCACACCCTTGTGTTCTCTTCAGAATAAGCTTTCTACTTCCTGCAGTACACATACAGAATTTTCCAAATCTTCAATTTCTCTCTCTTATATTTTACTCTAATTAGTCAGAAGAAACCAGGCCACTTTTTTTAACACTTTCCTCAGAAATATTTCTCAGCCAAATATCTGAGTTTATCCTAAAATTAGAAATCCTACCTTCCACAAAACACTAGGACACAGTGAAGCCAAGTTCTTTGATACGTTGTAACAAGGATGAATATTTCTCAGTTTTCAATAACCTCTTCCTCATTTCCTTTGGGTGTGGCCTTTGATGTATGTATCTGCACCAACATTCTTCTTCATGATGGTAAGAGTATACCTCTAAAAAATTAGAAGCTTCCTTTCTAGTTCTCCTCTTTTCTTCCTTAGCCATCACCAGAATCGTTTTTAACATCCATATTTCTAACAATAATCCCTTCATGGCAATCTACACTTATTTTATCAAGTACCTCAAAATGCCTCAGACCTCTACCAAAGCCACCTAAATAAAGAATTTTAAGTACTTCTTGTATCAGCATCCCACCTCTGGTACCAAAACCTATCTTAGCTCCAACTGCCATAACTAATTACCATAGACTGCATAACTTACAACAACAGAAATTAATTTTTTCATGGTTCTGGAGGTCAGAAGTCTAAGATCAAGAGTCCCGCCTATTTGGTTTCTGGTGAAAACTCTCTTCCTGGCTTGCAGATGGCTTCTCTCTCATTCTGTCCTATGTGACCAGGGACAGACAAAATAAGTGACAGTGACAGCGTGGCACACATTCACATTGTCTGATGTCCCTTCTTATAAGGACACTAATTCCCTCAGATTAGGCTCCATGTTTATGACCTCAATTAACCTTAATTACTTCCTGGAGGCCCCATCTTCAAATATAGCCACACTGAAGATTAGGGTTTCAACATATGAATTGGGGGACAGAGGGAGGGACCCCATTCCGCACATAGCAGCTCCTATAAACTTATTCTAAAACTGGCAAACGCTCAGAATCCTACATTAGAAGGCCTATGTTGAGTTTTCAGGGTAAGTAAATGCGCTTACACTAGTGTCGGCAACAGGCTGGGGTGTCGGCAGCTGTACCACATATCTCCAAATATGAGCAGTCTGATCGCCAGAGGCTGAAGAGAGAAATTGGGGGAAAATTACCCAATGTACAAACCATGCACAAAATGTTCTCTTTGCTACACTCTACTAAGCAACATCAAATTTTTTTCTAACAGTGATCATTGAGTAAAATGAATGTACTTTATTTAGCCATTTCAGAGACCATACACTGCTATTAAAAACAGAGTAAATGTGCAAAATTGGGATTATAATTTCTTATAAAATTTTTCCCTTTCATTTTGGGGCAGAAAGGTGTAAAGATTCAGAAAAAGAAATTACAAATAGATTTTAGTTTCTATCCATCCAAGAGAAATTCTATTATCTGTAACTTGTCACTATAATAGATTAGGAGATGTTTCAGGAAATATTTTGTATTCATTTTCATCTCCCCATCGATAGGACTTTATAATTTGCCAGGCACAGATTTTTACTGCTACTTGTGCTACTTCCCTATTCCTCTCCACACAAGCCAAAGGTTATAAAGAAATGCTTTGATTTAGGAATACAAAGACAAAGGAAATCACTACAGGGTAAAGAAGAGGCCCTCCGATATACCAAAACAATCAAGTCTCACCCTCACAGAAACAATCTACCTTCTGTCTTGTCCTCACTGATGCAAAGCTCCCCTAGAGAAGGTAGTAAATGGCAGTACATGTTTTTTTTAATGGCAGAAATGAATTTATTACCCTGACTTGCCAATTTCTCTTCAAGTCAACACAGCATATAAATTGCAGTTTAACTCTCCTCTCTCTATAGCCAACCTCGTAACTTTATCTGTTTCAAAGTTTCTATCAGTTCCTTCTTGAAAAGTTTTTTGGTTTCACTCCTCCTTTCTAGCCCTTCGGTTTATGTCTACACAGATCCAACTGCCATTGGTCTCCTGGCTTCTAGCCTCCTCTCTCCAATCAATGTAATAATGCTTAAATTCCATGGCAACTTTACTCCTCAAATATTTGCTAAGGGGGCTGGGGATTTAGCTCAGCGGCAAAGCGCCTGCCTGGCAAGCGCAAGGTCGTGAGTTCAGTTCCCGGTACCGGAGAAAAAACCAAAAAAAAAAAAAAAAAAATTTGCTAATGTATAAAATAGCTATTATGGTTTAGGCCTGTGAAAATGACTCTTAGATTAACCTGCCCACCACATTCTTATCACATATAGAAATTCTCTCACCAAACAGTAATTCACTGCATCTCACATATTAAAAGCACTCATGCCTGAGCTCAGTGCCTCAACAATTTCACATGCATGAAGCACTTAGTCATCTCAACTTTTATATTCTATCCTAGGATCAGCAAAATCTCATGGGCTAAATCCAGCCACCCACCCATTTTTTGAAAATAAACAGCTGTATCCCTTCATCTGTACACTGTCTCTGTTCCTTTACACTATAACAGCAGAAATGAATAGCGGCAACAGAGACCGCCATGGTCACAAAGATGAAAATAGTTACTATGTGGTCCTTCACAGAAAATGTGTTGACTTCTGATCTACCAAGCCTATACATAACCTTTCAAGGTTATCACCAGTAACCCCAAAACATCATAGGGTTCTGTAGATATCTAACAACTTTAGGGCCGGGGATATAGCTCAGTGGCACAAGTGCCTGCCTGCCAAGCGCAAGGTCCTGAGTTTGATCCCCAGTACAAAAAAAAGAAAATATATACATATATATATATATATATATATATATATGACTAACAGTTTTATAGAGTATATCCTCACTACATTAAGGTTATCCTCCAAAAGCAACAAATAAAAATGTTTTTAAAACCATAATATAGAATATGCCAAATCCAAGTTACCACAATGTAGATAAATTATCTAGAAAACAGTGAAAATGCTGACTCTGAAAAAAATTGCTCTTTCTCAGTGTTATGTTTCTCATTTCTTTATTTTAGATGTACATAAAATTAGGAAACAGTAACAGGGCTTCAAAGAATCATGTCATAGGCAATAAAATTCTTTATAAAAAAACTTCAAGAAGAATATAAATTTATTTTAATACCACAATAAATTCAAGTCATTCTAATTGGTGATCCACCAATAATTTTAAAAAGCACTACTACTCAGTGTCTTTTTCTTTATTCATTTCTCATTTAATTCATAAAATGCCTGAATTTCCTAAAAGGCATAGATAATTCTGATGCTATCAATAAAAGAATGTCTATAGTTGTTTTAAGATTGTTAATAGTTTGTTTAATAAAGAAAAAACAACATACCAGTAAGAGCCAACTGCTCTGAGGGATGAAATTTTATAGAATTTACTGCAAAATAAAAATATTATAAACAGGTTTAAAGCAATAAAAACATGTTATAAATATTCGCTTCAGCACATACTGCAAAGTAAGATCAAAAATTAACGTAATTATGAAAGTTCATTATTAGATCCTCTGATTCAATTATGAACAAATAAGTTAGAACAGAGATACCATAAAAAAGTATGAATTATGAAATTACTCTTATAGGATTCACAGAAAACCAGTAACAATCTATTTCTTTTAATAGAGAAGTCATTTATAGCTAAAAACAAATGAGCATGAAAAAAAGAAAACATAATTGTGACAACTGGCAAGGGCAAATTATAGCATATAGAAACCGTTTACAGTCTACTCAACTGACCATAAGCCCCACCCCGCTCACCTTCCCACCTAACCCTAACCCCCAATCTATCCCACAAGAGGAGACTCTATGACCAAACTTCCACAGCCTAGGAGAACAAACTGGGATTAGGTTAAAGTGGTTATAATGTCCTCCCATTCTCCTTATCCAGATGCTTCAATGAGAAAAAAAGTAAAGGTGTGGTGAAGGTTTGGTAGAAGGTCTTGTGAGGAAACTTTTTTTGCTTTTGAGACAGGGTCTTACTACGCAGTTCAGCCTGGCCTTGAACTATGTAATCTAAGCACCAGGAATCTTCCTGCCTCAACCTTCCACACATCACATATGTGTACTACCACACCTAGCTGGAAGCTCTCATTTTCCTCATAAAGGAGTTAAGCAGAATAAAGAGTCCCACCACCTCACCTTCTCACTTTTTCCTTCTTTGAATATACATGGAATATGGTCAGCAGGACAGCAAGCATGAGCACATAAACTAGCACACTAAGGTTGGAGTCCATCTCAACAGGTCTGCTCAGATACTACACTGATCCTGAGCCTGCCGACCCACCTAGGAGTTTCCTCAAGTAAATTCTAGTTCTTAGAATGGATTAAAACACTGTCAGCCAGTTTGACAACAGCTGAACTGAAGTCACTCTGGGGAGGCTCAATCCTCATTTCCACAGCTTGTAAAGAAGAACATGCATGTCCCTTACATGAAACACAGCAGAAATTTTACCAAACTTCGATAAGGTTTTTTTATTATCAATGTGTTAGCTATACTATTAAAATTGTATTTTTCAGGGCTGGGGATTTAGCTCAGCAGCACACACCTGCCTGGCAAGTGCAAGGTAGTGAGTTCGATTTCCGGTACCGGAAAAAAAAACAAAAACAAAAAAAAGAATTGCATTTTTCTACAAAACTAAAAGGAAAAATACATAAGATGCTCTTTCATTGTAAATATTACAATACAGGTAACTAAGAGCTATAAATACTACAGTATAGGTAACTAACAAGAACTAATTGTGGACACCTTTTATGTAATAAATTTAAGCAATCATAATGCTAAAAATAAATTTATGAAATCTTAGATGACACAGACACAGAAAATATTTTTTAACAAAATTCTATTACATTTCTGAGCATTTACTTTAGGTATTGCATTAGAGAACTTAGGCAAGGCAACAGTCCCACAGCCAGAGTCTGTGGAAAAGATATACATACGTAAGAAGCATGAAGATATTTAAGTATGAATATATGTAAGCAATACAGATGTTTAATATGAGAAATGTATGAGCTTTTCTATACCCCAATAAGAAAAAGCCCATGGCAAGAATAAGACAGAACACAACGAAAATACCTAAAGAACAGGATCCTAAGAAAGGAAATGAGAGCCTGCAGCTCACTCAGAACCCTGGCCTTGGACCGGACCACTAAGAAAAGCAGAAAGGTGCTGAGATGAAGGACTCACCCAAGTGTGAAACTCTGAAAGAGCTAAAGGCAATGCTAACACTGAGTTTGTCTACAAAGATTAAGGGTACAATGGCAATTGGCAGAGAAGGTGAAAGAGTGGGCACGCAGCCTCTGATAGAGCCTGGACATGAGAGATTTCCAGGTAGAAAAGATGTCACAGGGTGTGCTGAACAAAAGTGAGAAATCAGATCAGGTCAAAACACTGGCACATACACGGGCACAGATGAAAAGGCAGAAAAGAGTTACTGTGGAAAGCATAAATTACAGACAAAAAAAGCACAATAATACAGATTATCCTTTATTTAACCTGAACATAACCAAACTGCCATTAAAGTAAATTTCTAAAATAGATACATATTTATAATAACTCATACATAGTTGCAGTTATAAAGTTTCCTATACTTGGTTTATATACTATATTAAATAAAATGTAGACTAACGTTATTTGTACATTGTTAAACAGTTAAGCTTTTTCCATTTGTTAAACCCATACAAGCTGAAGGGATAGTGTTCATCCTAGTCTCCAAAAGAACATACTTACAACTGAAATGGTAAAACTCTCTATCAAGTATGTATTTGCTATTGATATAGTTGATTTTAGTCATGCAAAACACATCCATGTAGGAAACAGCCTCTGACTACAGTACTCACTTAAGTAAATGCTTACCTGAACCCACGTGGCCTGAATATTTGACAAGACACTTCCCTGTCTCTATGCTCCACAGCAAAGCTGTGTGATCTGCAAGACCAGAAAAATCATTAATTTAGCCATCATGAAATTTATAGCCCTTTTAATAAAAGGAATAAGATAGCTATTTAAAAATGAGAAGTCACGCTACCACTAGTATTTCTTATAACTTTGATTCTACTAATCCAAAATTTTTTTTTTATTTTTTACTAATCCAAACTTTAACTGCTCTACGGAACACATTTGGACAAAGACTGGAGAAGTTGTGACTTGTCCTTTCTAAGTGATTTGCTGGTTTTCTCTAACAGCTTTTAAAATTCTATCCTGGTGTTAAACTTCTGCAATTTTTACCACAACTGTCATGGAGGACTTTTTTTCTGATGATGGTTAATTGGGGGTCTATATGCCTCACTCATACTTGGAAAGTTTTCTGCTGCAATTTCTGTAACAAATTTGCTGTCTTTTGACTTTTTTCTAACTCAAATTAACCTCAGGTTAGTCTTACTGGTATCACCTAGCAGCGACTGGACCCACCTCCCATACCCTCTAGCTGTTTTTGAGGTATCTGAGTGTGCAGTCCTGTGCACTAGCTTGCCTTCTAGGTCCAACACTCTACCCTCACACTGGTCACTTCTGCTGCCCATACTTTCAACAGAATTTATCACCTGGATTTCTGTTTGGTGTCTTTTCATGCTTTAATGAATTGTGCATTCATGTTTTCAATTGTTTTGGTCAGCACTACAAATTTTTACATATTTGCATCTTAAAAATTCACTGGTCATTTTGCTTATTAAGTCCATAATCTTCTTAGTTATATCTTTGAGCTCACTGAGTTTGTTTCTTCTCTTATTCTTTCATATAATTTAGCCATTTTATTTTTTAATTTCCTTCCCATTGATGTCCCTCAGATCTGCTCCGGGGGAGTTAGGAGCTGTTTAAGACATTTTATTTCCTTGTATGTATGTATATGTATTTTTTTTTGTCCAGCTGAGGGTTGAGGATCAATTAGAGTGGAAGAAAGACTTTGTTAATAGCATAGTGTCTACTTTCTAGTGATGCAATCTTGGCTTTATTTGCATTTTGGTATTTCACTACCTCTCTACCTACTCAGCTTATTATTTACAAAGAGAGAATCCCTACTGGTTGTAACAACCTCAACAGATCCAACCACATACCTTAAAATTTCTCTAACAATTTCATCCTTTTATTAATGCCCCTTATATACTGTACTATCCTGCTACTAACAGACGGGGTATGGAGGGAGAGGAAAAGAAAAAAAGGAAAAGAAAAAACAAGGAGAAGAGAACTATGAATCGGTGAAAATTAGAAGTTCAGGGGCTGGGGATTTAGCTCAGTGGCAAAGCGCCTGCCTGGCAAGCGCAAGGTCGTGAGTTCGGTTCCCGGTACCGGAGAAAAACCAA
>NW_004955421.1:30137395-30156687 GCF_000276665.1 Chinchilla lanigera
AAAAAAAAAAAACGAAAATTAGAAGTTCAGATTTTGTTGGAATTATGTGAGTAAGGGGCTAATGTCAAAGGGGTTTCAAAAAATATTTGTGGGAACCAGAGGATGGATCCAGAGGGAGGGACATGTAACTGGAGATTGAAAAAGGCTTTCAGATGGCTGTACCATAGCTTATGTTTACATTCTCTATGCACAGTTTTGGTGAGAGTTACCCTGACACACCCATGAAAGACACTATTTAAAGCACTGGTTTATTATATATATATATATATATATATATATATATATATATATATATATACACACACACACATCAGATGAAGGGAGGGAAGATAAGGGGGTAAGAAAGAGAAGAGAAAGGTTAAAAGGGGCGAATTAAAAGACAAAAATAAAGAGAAGAGAAAAAATTAAATTAAGAAATAAAGGAACAGGCTGGGGATATTCAGCAGCACAAGTGCCTGCCCGGCAAGCACAAAGTCCTGAGTTCCAATTCCTGGTACCAAAAAAAATAAAAAATAAAAATACAAAAAATAAAGAAAGAACAACAAAACCTCTTGCAGTTGCAAAAGCACAAAACCCAAGAGTCCTCAGGGTATATTTACATTGCAGCCTGAATTCAAGTGCGGTTCTCCAGGCCGGTCCTTCCCTCCGTTTTTGGTTTGTTTAATTGCCTCCCTCTGAGCAAGGAGGCTTTGTGGATCCTGATGGCTGCCTGGGCCTACTTCCTGGCTCCTAGCAGTGCTCTGGTCACGGTTACCTACAGTTTTGTATCTGTCCCAAGAACCAACCTCAGTTAATTTGAGGAAGGAAAGGTGTAATGGGCCCAGGACCTAATTCTCCCTCAACTTCTGCCATTACCCTCTCACTCTCCATTCCTTTCCCAAGTGTTTTCCCTCCACAAGCCTTCTACCTCGTCCGTCCCCAGATGCCCTGTGACCCAGGCCACACTGTCTCTCCACCTGCAATCGTTTTTCAGTCATTCTCCTCAAAGCATCACTCTCTTTCAAACCTGATGCAGACCCAGGGCTCCCTGCTTTCAGTACTCCCCAACAGGGAGTGTTGAGTGTTCCCTTGTGGGTGTCCGCTGGCAAGCATAAACAACACACAGGATACCCCGTAACCCACAGAACTCCAGGTATGTGAGGGTAAAATAGGTGAGTAATTATTTCTGGGGTGATCTGGATCCTCTCAAGGGACTATTTCCTAGCTTTTTTTTTTTTTTTAAATTTTTTGGTACCAGGAATCCGTACCAAGAATCCTACTGCTCCTAGACACTGCTCACTTGCACTGTCCCTAAGCTGCAGTTTTCTTAGCTCTCGGATTCAGGTCCCTCTTTGGAGTGGCACAATTATTTTCAAATCCGCAAGGGTCCACTCACGCCCTCTTATATACCACTCTCCCAGGCTGTCAGTTTTTCTGCCCTAACCTGCAAGAACCTCCCTCCTGAATTCCTCTGCCTGGAGAAATGGTAATGACTGAAAGCCTACTCCACTGGCCAGGCTGCCAATGAAATGCCAATTCCCTCTCTCTCTTCCTCCCTTCCCTCTCTCTCCCAAGATGGCAGGAATGCCAGACCTGGGTTATAAGGAATGCCCAACCCAGGAGCAGTCCAGCTTTCCTTTCTAAACCTTCCTGGCACTGCATTTTAGTCAAGTGAGTTTCTCCTTTATTTTGCCTTCCTGAATCTTGCATTCTTCATCCCCTCTGCCTCAGTGTACCTACCCTCCACTGGTGTACAGATCAGTCTCTCTCCCTTAATACTGCCAGCCAGGTAGACATGATGATCTGCCACAATTAAGTCAAACTGCAGTATTTCCTTCCTCAGAAATTAGAATCCACTACAGCTGTGACATTCCCACCCACAAGGCCATAGGCCTGGGTTGAAGTGAGTGCTCCCACATCAAGGCAAATGCTTTAGTCTTAATGGCTCCTCCACCACACTTTTGCTTCCAGGAATGACTTGCCTTACTGACAACTAGTCAGGCACTTTGGTAAGTCCCCAGCAAAGTCACATTTTAATAAGTCACTCAGAACAGTGTCCAACTCACCAGCAGACGCGGTCCCAAGCACCACAGGCTGTGTCCTTGTAACACTGACATCCCAGATGCCATCTCTGTGGCCAATGTACTCCTTCACAAGCTGGCAGACAGCCCGCGATGTGGTGGTCTTAAAGCTAGACACAATCTACAACCAACAAGGGAAGGAGTACTTTTAAACATTTACTGAAATGAATTTTTCTAAAACAGGTAAAAAACAAAAGTCATGAAAAACCACTTAGTGGAATACTGTAAACACTAAAGGAACAAAACACCAGCATGAACAGAACTGAGTCACACTGGGCAGTAACACTAGGATCATTCAGCTGATGTCATAGAGAAAGAAGTCCTTCCAGAAGATTCAGAAGACTTCCTTCACTCCAGAGTTTGACAAGTAAGTAACGTCTCACTATAGGGGAAGGGCACAGGCAGGCATTTCAAGTCACTCTTCCAGAAATCCAAATGCTCAGACAAAATTTTCAAATTCTTTAGCAAAAAACAAACAAACAAAAACAACTAGGAACTAGCCATCCCACCAGACATGAAAAATCAGGACACCCCAAAGCATTAACCCTAATTACTGTACTGTGCTCAATGGAGAACTTTCACTTTTTTCCCTTTTTTTATAATTGACATTGACAATGCAGTAACTGGAAAAAAAAAGGCCCACACTGTGGGAGGAATCAAAAAACGACACTTATAACAGATGAGCATGTTTGCACAAGATTGTTTATTGAGCACTTGCTCGAAGCCAGCCAGTGTTAGATGGAGGAGACAGAGCTAAGTGACACATGGGCTCCTTGCCTTTCAAAAGCTGACGTCCAATGGAAGACAGACATAAAAACAATATAGACAATGAGGTACACACACAGTAAGGTACTATCTCATATAATGACACACACAACCGGTAATTCTCATTTTCTCTTACAAGGAATAATACAAAATGAGTAAGAAACTCAAAGATTTCTTCAGAGTTCATTTTTTACATTGTTCTTGGATTTTTTAAAAAGTAAGCTTTTAAGTAAATCAGAATAATTAGATTCTTTGGAAGAATGAAACCAGTAAACCAAGCGAAAAACAAAAATCAGAGGTATCATACAGCTTATTTTAAATACTGAATTAGCAAAGCTCTGAAAAAAAAAAAGTATCTAAATTCATCCTTACATAAATGCATTAAACCACAATGCAGTTACATTACTTTGGGTATGAGCATTCAAATTATGTCCCTGATACAGTGAAAGACTAAAAAACAAACAGTGATAGAAATTGACATTTTTACCAGTAATATAAACAGATTCTATTTGATGCAGTTTCAATTTAACAGAAAATATAAAAGAAATTCTTTAACCTCAAACCATTCATTATCTTTTCTTTCTGAAAGTTATTCAGCCTATTCAACCCAGCAAAATTATCACTCCACAAAATGAGAAAATATTTTTGCTTACAGAAAGTGCCACTCTGATGTCAAATAATATTAAACATTTTAGGAAAAGTGAAATTAAAACTACTTAAAATTTGCCCTATAATAAGTTATAGTAAATTTCATTTTCCCATTCACCATTTCTCATATAAATATTATGATCACAAGGAACTACCGAAGTCACAGGGTTACTGTATAAATCTTTACCTTTCACCTACCCCATTTATAGGGTAAAAACAGAAGGGTCATTAACAAATAATGTTAACATATATTCTATGTTGCTTCCAAAATGTTCATTACATTTTCAGAATCATCAATTAACGCTTTGTCCTTAAAAGTATTGACTTAATCACAATTACAAAGAGGCCCAACAACAGACTAAATTACTTAGAAGGAACATTCAGACCGAAAAGCAGCAGAATGAAGTAACTGAAAGACGCTTACACCTGTCATCCTAATTCATCTCAACTGACATACAATCGAAAGCATTTTTTTAAAAATGAGAAATGCCTTTTTTCCACAATGAAATGTATTTTATAAAAATATCTGCAAACATTTTCACAAGTTTCTCTAAAGTAGTTTGCAGGTTAGGCTTATCTTATCTACCTCCCAAAAAACATCAGAAATGTGTCAATAGACACTCAGGAAGGGGAAAAACTTACGTTTACTCAATATACTGTGATCCTACTATCTCACCAAGCATTCCACTTGCCTTTCATGGCTCTGAGTCAGAAAGAGGGAAAGTAATGAATCTATACTCGAGCATTTTCCTTGTTGCACTCCTGCTTAATTTTAATACCAAGAATCCACGATGTAGTATAAATCACAATATAATCTGCTAACAAATTATTTTCCTCACTTTTCAAATGTATCCTTTTATTATTTTTTAAGATGAGTACCCACCATATGCAAAATGCTTATAAATTTCTCATAAATTCAGATGAGTTGCTAGTCCTAAAATGACTGGTACATTTGCTACTACATTTCTTAAATGCAAAGGGTTACTGTACACATCTTTGCCTTTATTATATGGTAAGGAGCATAGTAAAGGATAACTTTATATCCTCTTCTAATTCAGAAATATTTAGAAAGTTTTGGAATTCTAAGACCACACATTGTATATATACAACTGTAAGTATCAGAATAAGCAATATATTTAAAAACAACAAAGAGAAATTAAATGAAGAACTTAATTTCATACTTCACTCTAAAGAAAAAGTTTAAATTTATTAAAAATTTCAAAGCTAATTATGTGAGCAAGACATTATAACCAAAAAAATCAAAATCAAATAAATGAGGAACTTACATTCTAGATGTTATCAAAACAAACAGTAGAAAATGTCATCAATATTCATATTTTCTTTTGAATAGCATTTAGTAATGACTTTCAAATAGGGAGAAATAGCAAGAAGACTGAATTTGCCCTAGTTCAGTTTATCTTGCTGTAGCTGCGATGCACAATAACTTTAAGTTCAAGAGAACAAATCAGAAAAATCAAGTTAATATCTTGCATTCACTGTTTGAATTTCAACTCTTTCTCTCAGGTTTAGCCAAAGGAATAAATATTCACTAAGGTTAGATAATTTATCTTGTACACACTTGAAATACTCCAAGGTAGAGATGCACAAAAAATTATTTCAAAGTATTGCTTCCTCATAGACAATGACTTCGCAATTGAATCCTTGCCACTTTAAAAGGGTCAGCACAAGACACTTGAAGGAAAAACACAACTCCACAAATTCTCTATTTCCCTCGGAGTTAGGGTTCTACTTCCTTTTCATATTTAGAAAATTTTTGAAGATAATGAACTAAATGAAACTTTAACCCAGAACACAATTTTATTTCCTCATACTTATCAGCCTTTTCCAAACCCGGAAATTCTATTTTTACTCTAAAAACAATACATTTACTTATACATATTATATTGATCTCACTGATTATTACAGCAGTTTAGTGTCTAAGCATCTGTGTACTGTGCCCATTTATACGATACACTTTTTAAAAATTACATTTCCTCAGAAATCAGACATTTATCTTTGACTATTACACATTTCCAGCTGGAAAATATGCAAGTTAAAGTACACATCTGCACACTTTAAACACCACATGACTGGTTCAAGAGCCAGCGCCCTGCATACCTTGCTGGTGGAAGCCTTGTAAGTGGTCTTTAGTTTCTGGGAAAGCTGACTGGTACTGTGACTAGCTGTAGAGACAGAGAATCGACAATCAAACAACTGAAGAACTACAGCACCGAAAAGCGGATCTTTGTCTAACCCAGAAAGAAAGTGAAACCCGGAAGTGTCTGCCCACAATGTAATGAAGGTAACAGCAGGGTAGCAGCAAGGACTCAAGCTCCCTGGCTTTTATTTCCCTAGACCTCACCAAAATTACGTTAAGTTATGCTCACAGCAGAAAACAAAGGAGTCTGTGTCCTTCATCGAATTCCAAATGTCTTTGATAAATAACCTGTAGGACAATACTTTAGTAATAGCATTCACCATACCTTTTGTCTTGAGTTGGCCCTTACTCAGTTCTGCCCCATCAATCGCTTGTCCTTCAGCAGCTAAGCGTTCATTAAGAGTATCAATTTCTCTACGCACTGAGAATAAAAAAAGTTTTTTCAAAATCATAAAATACGTTTAATATGTTTTTATGTTTAAGTACACTTAACACTTCCAAAACCTGCAAACATCTAAATGTCATATGTGGGTGTTGCCAAGACAAAGTAAAGTTTAAATGACATACAATTACATTCTCTTTATAACTACACTTGTTATGAAGTTTAAAAAAAAGTGCAACTTAATAATGTAAATGCTACTTGTTGACAATTTTTGGAATAGAGCAGGAAAGGTCTGAGTATAATTTGTAAGATATAAACCTTATATACACAAATCCTATAAAAATGAAAACTGGCAAGTAATGGAGCAACAAAGGGAGTAAAAGATATGTTTGTTTCCTAACATTTCTTGTTAAAGCATTAATGTATACAGCCTAAAGTAAAAAAAAATCTAAAACTGAAAGTAGATTATTTTTGTTTACAGTAATCACCAGAAGAATTAAAGGCAAAAAATGCAGAAAATGTTTTTCTTTAAAGAATACAACGGAAAGCCAGCACAGTAGCACGTGCTTCTGAGGCAAGAGGATCCTTGCAATTTCAAGACCAGCCTGGGCTACAAGTGAGCTCAAGGCCAGCCTGAACTGCATAGCAAGGTCCTGTCTCAAAAAGACCAAAACGAAAAAGAAATGTTCAAATGATGTTCTATAAAAGAAAAACATGAATTAAAGTTTTCTCAATGTAAAGTAGAGCTGGGGCAGGAAAAATAAAATGTACACATTTTTTATAAAATCACAATTTGGATGGGTAGGTACAGTGGACAGAATAAGAGCCCCCCTCAAAGATGCCACATAACATATAAATGTTACCTCACAGGTACTCTGCAAGTGGGGAATTACCCGGGATTGTACTGGGCTCAGTCCAATCTTATGTACCCTTATGGGTAGAGGGGAACCAGAAGAATAGGTCAGAGACACAGTAAGAGGATCCATTAGCAAGACAGAGGCGGACCACATGCCAAGGAGTACAGCAAGGGGACCTAGCCTAAAAACAAGGAACTAAATTCTGGCACAGTTAAAAAAAAGCAGAAACTGTCCATCACTAGCCTTCAAAAGGAAGCAAAGTTCTGCTAATAACTTGACTTTAGTCTGATGAGAACAAGCCAGGGCTACAGAACTGTAGGACAATAATGTGTTATTGTAAGCCATTAAGTTTGTTACAGTTGAATAGAAAGTTAATATGGTGATGAATGTTTTTTTTTTTGTTTTTTTTCCGGTACCGGGAACCGAACTCACAACCTTGCGCTTGCCAGGCAGGCGCTTTTGCCACTGAGCTAAATCCCCAGCCCCAATATGGTGATGAATGTATATGGACAAATTTTACTATCTATCTCAAGGATTTCTATGGATAGGTGAAAAGTTTAAAAATATATATTGATAGGAGTACTCACATTCTAAGTTTTCAATATAAAGATTTTCAAATTCTCTTTCTATTTGACCAAACAGTTCCAGAAGTGTACTACGAACTGAGGAAGGCAGTTTAGAATCCTGTAGAAGAAAAATGCTTTATTTAAAATTAAGAAATGAATGAGATGCTCTAATACCAAGTATCAATATACTTTTCTCAAAGTAAATTATCTTTCACCTTAAACTCTTATATCACTACATATGAAATGCTTGAAGAATTTACAATTTAAAGCGACATAGCTCAGTGTTAAGAGAATGCGCTTTGCATGCACAAGGCCCCAAGTTCAATCCTCAACACCAAAATAAAGAAAGTTTCAAATTTCTACACAGCAAACTATAATCAAATTGTATAAATGGCTATCTAAGGTAATATAAAATTTAGGAACACGTATTTCTTCAAAATTATTTTTCTTTTACAAGGAAGACATAAGCCTACCTTCTAAATTTCCCAATTTGCAGAGAAGGAAGGCAATTTCCATAAGTGAAGTTAGAGTATAAATAGCCTTTATGCCCCATCATATGCTCTTATAAATGTACTGTAACATGTTATCGGCTAATAGAAGATGTGCCTTATCATTGTTACATTCACTGTGCCTCAAGCAAAAAACCAGATATTCTCTGCAACTGTACTTACTACCTAAAAGACTGCTACGGAAAGGGGAAAAAAGAAAAATCTCACCTATAAAGAGTAAAATGCAGATTAGCTAAATGAAAATATTAACTTTTAAGTTCCCAGCTGGGCTACAATCTTTGCACCTCTTCCTTTGCACATCTTCTCACATCTCCAGTCTGTCTAAAAAGTCAAGGGAAGCAACGGGAAAAGTAACATCTCAGCTCTACTGTTAAGGAGGGTCAAATAAGTGAGTGGTGTGGTAGGTACCAAATAAATTCAGAGAACACTTACTTTTCCTACATACTGCTGCTCAATAGGAGAGTGCTTGATAATGGTCTATATTCTACTCTAATCTTCTTGAGGGCACGGCCTACACAGTATTTTATAAGTGTCCCCCACCCTTCTGTACTCAAAAGTAATTTTCCAAAACAAAAAACCCTCAACAAAAACTTCTAAAACGTTTTAATATTAACTGGTATCAGTGTGATTTTCAAAGTGACTTTTCAAGTTTACGTATAGTACAAATATTTATTATTTGATGAGTTGCAAAAAAGAAACAGGGCTTATTAAATTCTTGTCAGGTAAACTTTTTTTAATGGTGGCGAAGTTTCACATTATTAAAGGCAGGAAAAAAACAGAAAGGGAGGGAGAAAACAGGCACATAAACTTCTTAGAAGGCAATTTTAGGAAAATGATAACAGTTTAGCAACTTGAGTTTTGCAATGATCATAGATATCTCACATGAATTCTGTAAACTACTTAAGAACACATACATATGAAACCTCTATTTTAAATATTAACTCGGTGAACCAGTAATTTCAATATTCCTCCAAAATGTTGATAAAGAACATAAAAAAAAAGAAAATCAAGTAATAATGAAAACTTAAATGATCAAAATGGAAATTCCTACAACCAGAAAAGATGAACTGAACTGAAAAGCACAAATAATATTTAACTCTCCACACAGCCTGTTGTCTTTGCACATCCCACTCCTTCTCTATGCAATATCCCCTCCTCACAAGTGTCACCTCCTTAGAAAAACCTTTCTCACTTCCACATCAGACCAGATCTCTCTTACATACTTACTCATCTATACCCACAATGTTTTAAGATCATGATTATTCAGCAACTAAAATGCTGTATTTACTTAAATATTAAATGTACCTTAATATAAAAGTAATTATTATGAAAAAGCTAAGATGTATTATACGCAACAAATCACTAACTTCACTTCAGAAAATCATTTGTAGACTTAAAATAATGAAATAGAAAAAACTCTAGAAGACAAGTTGAACTATGTAACAGAATACCTTAAAAAAAGTTATTTTTCTATCTTTTTTATGCTATTCAATTCGACAGAACTTGAAGTGCTGAAAGGTTGATACCTCTTAAGAAATTTAAGACAGAAAAGATACTAGATTCAGTAAAGCTTTTAAATGAATTTGTATTTCCTCACACCAACAGTGACATACACCTAAAATAGTAGTGTATATATATAGGTGCATATATATATATGTGTATATATATATATATATGTATGTATATACTTCCTGCATATATATATGCAGGAAGTAACTCTTCAAGCCACAGTCAACACTTCAAATCACACTGATCACAAGAGCGAGAGTGATTCTGCAGTCCTCTGCAGCAGCAACTGTCCCATGCTCACACTACACACTGCTTTGTAAACTACTTCTAACATAGTATCTCATTCAGACTGAACATCACTAATGCTGTTTTTAAACAGTACTACCCAACAATCAAAGAGCACTTAAAGATACTTTGTCTAGAAAGTGATTACTCCTATAATCCAAATCTGGCAATCGACAATTCTGTACTCCTATATCACTCTACCTGTACCTACCATGCCAAATGATTGCACCAAACATCTATCACTCTTTCTCTCTTGCAGCAGATGGAAGGCAGAGCACTTTACAATGACCACTCACAGAACATGCTGACTAGTCCCACTCTGTACTCATTCAACAAGCAAGGACCATTTTGAGAATGTAAGAAAAGCAAAGAAGGGGACTGTAAGAACAGTGTAGAGTACTAGGTTGTTCAGCTTGAGGAACAACTACCTTGAAAGGGTTACCACAAGATGCAATTACCTAAAAAAAAAAAAAAAAAAAGATGCAATTACCTCCTTGTACTACATCACAGTGGAGGAGAAGCACTCAAGAAAGCCAAAAGAAGAACAAATTTATATTTTCCTTACACAGGTAAATACCAGCAAGGCAGAATTTTCAATGCTAAAAGTACAATTAAGAATTTTTTTAAAACTATCTTAGGACATTTACCTAAAGAGTCATAAGGTAGTCACGACTATTTAAATTTCAATGTAATTAAAAATCTTTAAAAAATAAAATTTCAGTTTCTAAGTTACATGAGTCACATTTCAAGTGCTCAATAATCATCTGTAGTTTGTTGCTCCCATACCACACAGCACAAACACAGAGTATTTCCATGAGCACGAAAGTCCAACCATATAGCTTTGGCTTCCCTCTCTCAAGGGGCTGAACTATGTCTCCCCAAATTCTTATTGTGAAGTCCTACCCCAAGTACCTCAGAATGTGACCATATTAAGAGTTGGGGTATTTAGTCTTTTTTTTTTTTTTTGGTTTTTCTCCGGTACCGGGAACCGAACTCACGACCTTGCGCTTGCCAGGCAGGCGCTTTGCCGCTGAGCTAAATCCCCAGCCCCAAGAGTTGGGGTATTTAGAGAGGTAAATTAACGTAAAATGCAGTTAGAAAGTGTGCCCTAATCCATTATGACTAATGTCCTTTTAGAAGAAGAAATGAGGACACGTGGAGAAGAAAGACCATGTAAGGATACAAGGAAAAAGCAGCAACAAACCAACAGAGAGGCCTCAAGAGAAACCAACCCTTCTCACACCTCCATCTCAGATATGAGTCTCCAGAATTGTGAGAAATAGGTTTGTTTAAGCCACTCAGTTTATGGTACTTTGTTACAGGAGCCAGCATTAAATTAAAATGTAATCACTGATTAAAAAAAAAGTAGAACCAGGGGTCTAGGGAAGCAGCTCAGTGGTAGAACACTTGCCTAGCATACATGAAGGCATGGGTTTCATTCTCAACACCACCAAAAAAAATAAGAACCAGGGCACTGCTGACCCTCTATATCCAGAGGTTCCATACTTGTGGACTCAACCAACTGTGAATTGAAACTGTTTGAGTCAAGAATTATGTACAGGGTTTTTTTCTTACCATTTCCTAAACAATTCAGTATTAACAACTACTTTACATAGCAACTACACTATATTAGACTCTACAAATAATATAGAGATGATCTAAAGTATACAGGATATGCACAGGTTATACAAACAGTATACCAGTGATGGTGAATCTTTCTCTGAAGTGCCCAAACTGCAACCCAAAACCTACTTATTTATGGCAAAGTGCCAATACTGCAATTAAACCTGAATACTGAGGTTTTAGTCTAGAAAAAAACAACTCATACATTAACATCTCTTTTTTTTTTTTAACATCTCTTATCTTGAAAGAAACACACCATAACACATATGCTATAGTTTTCCCACTGGTATATAAGGACTTAAACATTCACAGCTTCTAGTATGCTCAGGAGAACCCGGAACTAGTCCCCCACAGATAACACAGAATAATGTGGTTCAAACTGAACGTCTACTTTATGGCAACAGCTGTGCTGGGTTCCGTGTCACACTACTGCCCTTGTGGAGGTTACACCCTGGAGGTCGTCTCAGGTATAAAGTTACCGACATATTTCTAACCAGACCCAATGTTCATTCATAAGAACCAATTTCTCAGATTGAAGTTTATTTTCCTCTAACATTACGGCTGACCAATTAGTTCTAATTGTGAAGGAATGGTTATAAAAAATATAATTACATTTATATAAAAGTTATGTAAGCATACATATATATGTGTATGGGTAAGTGCATATATATGTTATATATTTTATATATATACATACATATACATATATATATCTTAATATAATACGCTTTTGGCCAAGATTAACAAAAAAGCTCTTTAAAAATTCTAACATATTCACCATCAATAGAGGAACTAGAAAAAATATCATCAAAGCTTCCGTATATCAATATTAGTGCATTAGAAAACAGCTGGGAATGGTGGTGCATGCCTATAATTCCAGAACTTGGGAGGCTGAGGCAGAAGGACCACCCTGAGTTTGAGGCCAGCATGGGCTACATAAGCTAGTTCCAGGCCAGTCTGGACTACATAGTGAGACCCTATCTCAAAAAAAAAAAAAAAAAAGAGAAGGAAAATAAGTATGTATTTGGTTATTTTCATAACATTACAAACATGATCACATCTTCACAATAGGGCAGTGCTCAATAATAACTTACTTGTCCTTCTAACATTTCTCTTGGTAGGCCTGTCCTCTCCTGTTCTGAGCTGTTAGTTCTTCGTATAGAAAGGCTATGTGATTTGCGTTTTTGTTTTGCTTGACGAGCAGTTGAACAACTTCCGCTTTCTGTGGGCATTACTTCTAGAAGGTAGTGTCCTGGTCACTTCTGCAATATGCTAAACAACAGCAGGAAAAACACAGACTTTATTTCTGATACAGAAAATTGAAATTAAAAAATGGCTAACTATTGCTTTTAATTACAAGCCTGCTTACTATCATTAACATTTACATATAATGTAGATCAGGTAAGGTGTTGCCTTTGTAAAGAAGGTAGTTGTTTTCAAATGTCGTTAACATTTGAAAAAACTAAATAGTAAACATACAAAAATTTTTTAAAAATTCTCCCTTAGCTCAACTTGCCTCAGTTTCTGGTTACTATTCAGAAGTAACTAAGTATAACTGCACATTCTAAACTATGTAGATTCTAGAGTAATATTGCATAGTCTTAAGAGAAACACAACATAAGCCACACATGTAACTTTAAATTTTCATTTTGTTTTTGCTTTTTTTTGAAAGCTAAGACAGGGTCTCTCGACATAGCCCAGAACTCATGCCAATCCTCCTGGCTCAGCCTCCCAAGTGCTGGGATTACAGGTGTGCACCACCACGCCCGGTCTAATTTTAAATTTTCTAGTGGCTGTATTTTAAAAGTAAAAACATGTGACTTTACTGTTAACGATTTATTTAACCCACTGTGTCTAAAATAATAATTTAACTGTCAACATAAGAAATATTAATGGTTTGGCAAGCGCAAGGTCATGAGTTCGGTTCCCAGTACCGGAGAAAAAAACAAAAAAACAAAAAAACAACAAAAAAAAATTAATGGTACATTTTATACCTTATTATTTTTGTGATTACCTCTTCAAAATTAAGTGGGTACTTTACATTTACATTACATCTCAATTCAAGCTAGTCACAAATCTCTAGTTAATTTTAAACACTATGATATACCTACTTTGGGTATTTTGTACTCATTTCATGCCATTTTCCATTCCTCCTATAGATATATCACTCTGTTAACACATTTTAAGTAATTACATTACATCTTTCTTCTTCAGCTACAGATTTATGTTTCAAACACCACTTACTCATTTTTTGCTAGTAGGCATTGATCCCTCCTCTGAATACAATCCTATCACTACAGCAGTTCAGGTAAATGCTGACAAGCAGCACTGGGCTTCACCATAACAATGTTTTTCCTCCAGGACTGTGTAAAGCCAAATTGAACATATCATGACCCAAAATTATGTTGATTTAGAAAAGGAAACTGGCCTAAGTCCTCATATTAGAGGGATGGTTCTATTCAATGAGTATATCAACTTGGTAAGATGCTGACCCTTAAAATAATCATATGGGCTATATAAACATCCACATTCCAAGCAGGCAGCTGTAACTGTGACTTAAGTGACTGCATTACCGATCATTGTCGCAAGGCCAGCTAGATTTATTTCTACTGTTGAACCTTTTAATTCCTCAAACACCTGCATCAAATGTAACAAAAGTTCCTACCCCTTTCCTTCTAGTTGGTTCTTGCTTACTTATCGTAACACTTCCATATTTTGCTACAAAATTATTTAACACAAACTCAGTTTCTTTTGAGGAACATTTATTCATGCATACAGGAGTGATATAGCAGAGATAAAACGTCTTCACACACAAAAAAAAAACTGAACATCTTCCATAAAGATTATTGATAAAGATAGGCAAAATATTTCCTATTTGGTTTATTAAGCATGATAATTACAATAGGCAAAATATTTCCTATTTGGTTTATTAAGCATGCTGAACACTCACACTAAAAATATTTCTTTTTATCTCTTATGAAAATACAATTCATTTTAATTATTTCTAGTATTATAGTTAGTAGAAATCAATTAACCTTAAAATAAAAAGAAGTCTGTAGGGGCTGGGGATTTAGCTCAGTGGCAAAAGCGCCTGCCTGGCAAGCGCAAGGTCGTGAGTTCGGTTCCCGGTACCGGAGAAAAACCAAAAAAAATAAATAAATAAATAAATAAAAAGAAGTCTGTAATTCTTTTTTCCATATAGTACTAGTACATGAATGTCGGTACACTGAAATTTAGTCTTGTTTCCTTTTTATTATATACTACTTGGAATGAATGCAGATAACTCTTGTTATTAAAAGTAAAAAGCCAAGCCTAATTAAAGAAATGTCAGAAACCTACAAAAAAATTTACATATTATTTATGTGTAAAACTGCTCTTAAAAGCTTTCGCTTATTTGTGAAGCTTTTAATTGCTCTTAACCAAAACTTGTGAGTTAGTCATGGAGTCCCCATTTTACCACAAATAGTAGGATCACCTTTTCTTCTTAAGTTTTTATTTTGAAATAACTGCACATTAACAGGAAGTTACACAGATGGTATGGAGAAATTTCTTCTTTCCCCAGTAGTTGTATCTCAAATCGTACAATTTGTTGATCAACCTGTTAATTTTCTTAAACCAGCAAATTGACATGTAGTTTTCACTTTGTTCCACACATAAATTGTGTGTAGTTTTCACTGTCACACATATACATTTCTATAACTACTACCAAACCTTCCCACTACAGTATTACAAAAATCACACTCATGCTCATCATTAATCATCCCAACACCCTTCTTAAGCACCATCCCTAACTCCTGACAACCACTAATTTGTGTACCATCTCTACAGTGGTATTGTTTGGAAAATATTACATAACCATTCATCTACTGCAAAAAGTTATTTCCATTATTTTACTATATTACAAAAAAAATTGCTATAAATAATAATGTACAGTTTTCACTGTAGATATGTTTTCATTTTTTCTGGATAAAGAGCCCAGGAGTGAGACTGCTGAGTTATAGAATAAATGTATGTTTAGTTTAAAAAAAAAAAAGGAATCTTATTGAAATATAATTCATACACCATATGAATCACCAATTTAAAATGTATAATTTGCCAGGTATGATGACGCACACCTGTAATCCCAGCACTTAAGCGGGGTTAGACAGGAGGACTGCCTTGAGTTCACAGCTAGTCTGGGCTACATGGTGAGTTCAAGGGCAGTCTGACTACATAGCCAGACCCTTTCTTCAAAAAAAAACAAAAATAAAATACAATAAAATGTACAATTCAATTATTTTCAGTACTTCAGAGTTGTGCGATCATTTCCACAGTCAACTTCAGAACAATTTTATCACTCTAAAAACAAACCGCCCTTCCTTTAGCAATCACTTCCCATCTTCCCCACCCATTCCCCTCAGCTAGCCCAAGGGAACCACTATTTTACTGTCTCTGTATGTAAATTTGGCTATCTAGGCCATTTCATAAACAGTGAACCCTAGGTATACAAGGGTTTTGTGTCCACTGGTCTCGGACACAAATCAAAAATTGTCTATACAAAACATGCAGACTGTTTTTCTTGTCATTGGTTGCTAAACAATACAGTATCACAACTATTTATGTAGTGTTTACATTATATTAGTTATGCATACATAACCAAGAGATGATTTGAAGTTTATGGGAGGATGTTAACATCTGCAGATTTTGGTATCTTCAAGACTGCTAGAATAACTTCTCCACAGATTTGAAGTGACAACAGCAGATGGAATTATACAATATATGATCTGGTCCAGCATGAATGGCTTCTTTCACTCAGCCCAATGGTCTCAAGGTTCATTTATGCTGTAGCTTGCACAGTAATTTACTACTGCCAAATATTTCACTGTGTGGATATACCACATTTTACTTACCTATTCATCAACTGATAGGCATCTAGCTGTTTCCATTTTTTTTTTTTTGGTTATTATTTTTACATACCTGTATTTCATTTCTCTTGGGTATACACCCATGAATGGAATTCCTAGGACATATGGTGACTCTGGGTTTAATGATGTTCACTTTTATTATCTTTTCAAGAAACTATTTTACAGAGTAGCTATATCCTTTTTACATTACCATCAGCAACGTAAGAGATTCAGTTCTCTAAGTCTTCATCAGCATTTGAATTTGATATTGTCACTATTTTTAATTTTAGCTGTCCCAGAGGTGTGGAACAACTCATGTGGTCTCAATTTGCATGTCCTTGATGGCTGGCTAGTATAACTAATTCTCTTTCCCTGTTTGAATACCTGTTCAGTGAAATAACTTTTGCCTGTTTTCTAAAGCATCTAAGAGTTGTCTAATTATAATATATGAATTTTTCAACAATTTGAAGTATTTAATATATATGGGTTGCAAATGATTTCTCCCAACCTGTTACCCATCTTTCTATCCCAACAGTGTTTTTCACAAAGAAAATTGTTTTTTTTTAATTTGATGAGCTTTTATGGCTCATACCTTTGGAATCATGTGTGAAATCTTTCCACCAATCTGTAGGTCTCAAAAGTGTTTTCCTATTTTCTCCTAAAACTTTTAAAATTTATGTTTTGCATCATAATTTCAGTGCTATTTGATGTTCATATTTTTATAAAGTTGTGAGGTTGTATTTTTGTTTTTGCTAGTGGAATCCAATTACTCTAGCACTATTTGTTAAAAAGGCTAACCATCCTATATTGTTTAAGAGGTAGAGCCCGGGATATATAGCTTAGTGGAATAGAGCCTGCCTGGCAAGCAGAAGGTCCTGAGTTCGATTCCCCATACCAAAAAAAAAAAAAAAATTACTGAGGTAAAAGTCACATAATATAAAATTTACCATTTTACAGTGTACAATTCAGAGGGGTTTAGGAAATTCACAATAGCCATCCATACTACAATGAATTATTTAGACATCCTTGTCAAAATGATTCAAGTAGCTGTAGCTATGTAGAACTATTTTTTTTTTTTTTTAGTTCTCTGTCCTGTTCCATTGATATACTCCCACAAGAATAGTTTTCATTATTCTGCTACAAGTCTTTTTTTGGAGGGGGGCGGATACCAGGAATTGAACTTAGGACCTCACACTTGCCAGGCATGTACTGCGCCACTAAGTTGAAGTCCCGGCCCTATGCTACAAGTCTTGAAATCAGCTGTAGGGATTCCCATCACTTAAATTTTTCTCAAAATTGTTTTGTTGTTCTAGTTCCTTGGTCTTCCTTTGAAATTTTAGAATATTCTTTTCCATATCTTCAAAATTCTTGCTGGAACTTTTAAAGAAATTTTGCTGTGTATGAATGTGAAGATTGGTATTTTTATTTTGTTGAGCCTTACAATTTATGGAAGCAATATTTAGATCTTTCCTCAGTTTTGTATTACTGCAAAAAAAATTCTGTTTTCTCTTTAGTGTTTCAGCAGTTTTAAATAACGGTGTATTTTTATTTTAGTTTCTACATACTCATTGCTAGCAGAGATATAAATGATTTTGTGTATTAAATTTACATCATGTATCCCTGCAGAATTTATTTATAAATGAGATTATTTTCTATACTCCTTTGGATTTTCTATTTATTCTATCATCAAGGAGGAGGGAGGACAGTTAATTTCTTCCTTTCTGCTTTGCAAGCCTTTGATTTTCTTTTCTTTATCTATTTAGCTAGAAATTCTAGTACTATGTTGAATTACAACAGTGACAGGAAACATCCTTGTTCTGCCCGCAATCTCAGGAGAGAAATAATCACCCCTGTTCCATCAAGTATGATACTAAAGAAAGGATTTTTTCAGTTGTTTAAGTAGAGAATATTTACCTCTATTATTAATTTTCTAAGAGTTACTTTCACAAATGAGCATGGAATTCTACTATATTCTTTTTCTGCATCAGTTAATATAGGGGCATAGCTTTTCTTTTTTGATCTAACATGGTCAGTTACATTGAGGAGTTTCAAATACTAAGCCAACCTTACATCCATGAAATAAAACCCACTTGGCCATGCTGAGTAATTCATTCTCTTTTCTTTCTCTTCTGTATTTTATTAGGCCTTTGCACAAATTATTTGAACATTTGTTACAATTCAGTTGTATTTACATACAGTATCTCTGAGTTTATCTCTTCATATAACTGTTAGTAGCTGCACTAGGTATTAAATTATCACTTCACCTTTTCCTATTTATAACAATCATTTAAATATTTCTACATGCAATGAAAAACAGATAGTTACGCTTCAAATTTCAAACAACATGAAAAGAAACAAGTGCTGAACTTAATATTTTTGTTCCTTCCACTATTTGTTTTTCCTTATGATAGGCCTCACATTTCTTTTATGAGTTTGTTTTTGTGTAAGAAACTTCCTTACCTATACATAAGAGTTGGCCTATTGGACATGAATGATGTGAAGGACGTTCTCACTTGACCTAGAATTCTGAATTGATTTTTCTTTCCCCTGAGCACCTGAATATGTTATGTCATTTTCTTTTGACTATGATTTCTGATGAGAAATATACTGTTAAATTGCTTTTCCACTATACATAAACCACTTTCTTTTTTCAGTTTTTAGAAGTTTGCCTACAATGTGTCTGAATATCTTTGTGTTTATCCTCTGTGCATTTCACTCAGCCTCTTCAATGTGAAGGGTTAGGGCTTTCCAAACTTATGAAACAGCCAGCAGCTTTTCAATTACTTTTTCAGTCTTTTGCCTCTCTTTCAGGAACTTTAATGACACAAATATAGACTTTTTGTTAAAATCCCAGAAGTCCCTGACATTCTGTACATTTATTTTTCTAGTCTACTTTCTCTTTGTTGTTCAGAATGGGTAATTATATTGTTTTACACTCAGGTTTACTGAATTTTTTTTTTTTTTTTTTTTTTTTTGTGGTACCAGAAATTGGACTGAAGACCTTGTGCTTGCTAGGCATGCGCTTGTGCCGCTGAACTATATCCGTG
>NW_004955421.1:30156787-30171246 GCF_000276665.1 Chinchilla lanigera
CTTTTTGAGACAGGTTCTCGCTATGCAGTTCACGCTGGCCTTGAGCTCACTTTGTAGCCTAGGCTGGCCTCAAATTCGCAACAATCCTCCTGCCTCAGCCTCCCAAGTGCTGAGATTACAGGCATGCACCACCTTGCCCAGATCCTACTGATTCTTTTCTGTCTTAGCCATTCTGCTCTTCAGCCATGCATTGTTTATTTCATTTATTGTATTTTTTTACTTCTAAAATTTCAGACTGCTTTTTGTTTTAAGGGCAATTGCTTACAGAAGCATTTTAATGATGGCTACTTTGAAATCCTTGCCAAATAACTCTAACATGTGTCATCTCTGTGTTAATATCGGTTGTACTTTTTTATTCTCATTGAGATTTTCCTGGTTCTTCACATAACGAATGATTTTCAACTGAAACCTTGACACTTTGGGTATTACGATACCAGACTAAGGAGCTAAAGGCCTTCTGTGATAGCAGGACTGTGCTGACATTGCTTCAGCAGACAAGAGTGTTACCTTGATTCCGTCAGTTGAGTATGAATAGTAGGGATGGAAATTAAGGTTCTCTGTTCAACTGCTGGGGACTCCAAATGAGTAACATAGAATCTAAGCTACACAAAAAAAGGAAGTGAAAACTCTAGGAAAATAAACACACTGGCAGATCTACTTGAAATTAAAAAACTACCACAAAGGGTAGCTAGGAACCTTTAAGATTTTAGTAAGATTTAAAAAAAAAAAAAAAGATGTTAGTAAGATTTATCATGACAGCACTTTTAGGTAAATTCCTAAAGGGCTGAAACATCAAATGCAATTTCTGTCCAGTACCAGAGAAAAGAATGGTTTGTGCAGGCCATCTTAGAAATTTATTATCAGCATTAACTTGTTAAAAAATGTTTGTTCATTGATTAGATGAAGACATAGAACACAGGTTTATCGATTCTACAAATAAAACTGAGCTGAGAGATATCACTAAATGGATAAACACCACCAAGGTTTTTTAAAGTCTTCAATAACTAAAAGAAGGAATGCAAATCTAAAATTTAATATAAAAATCTTTCCTTGGAAAAATCAAAATAGAACAGTAAGAAAATCTTAATATCACCTCTGGGGGAAAGACCCTGGGATTCTGCTTCAGAGCAAGTGCTAAATAAGTCAACAGTCTAACAAAGTGACCCAAAGAGAAGTACTCGAAGAGGGTGAGATAAGAGGAAGACAATCTAATTACTGAAGATCTCCTCTCTGGTATTTTGCAAGAATGTCTGGCATACGTTATATAACTTTCCCAATAACAAAACAAGACAAATATATACATACTTTAGAAGACAGAAAATAGACACTAAGAAAGTTATTTGCTTAAGATCACACTGTTGTTACATAAAAAGCATGGATGTGGCCAGTGTCCACTACCCTACCGTCCCCTGTGGGCAGTATTACTAGAAAAGCAGCGCCCAATCAAGGGAGTAACAGCACCACTCCACTTACTCCACTTTGGTCAGATCATCTTTATATGCTGTGCTCCAGTATTGGGATCACATTTCAAAAGGAATTTGGAAACACCGGAATTGGATCAGGAAGGTTAAGTAAAACAGTAAGGATGGTGGGGGGGTGGAGAAGCTCTTAAGCTATCTTAATTATTTACAGGAATTCTTTGAAGGCCATAGTTCATAAACCAATATACTGACTCTAAAGGAAAACCATTTGAATTAAGTGAAATTTCCAAGCAATTAACACTCATAGGCGGTATGATATCAGCGTCAAAGGACATAGTTACGTATAGGTTGCAGGGTTTACGTTACATGATAAATCCTCTCAACCCCTAGCCAATCGTAAGATAGTTCTGCTCTTACGTAGGTAAGGTTTATTCATGCAATTTTGTTTGGTAAGAGGTTACATTACGTTGATACTGTATTATTCCGAAGAACAGCTATCTTAAATTTAAAGTCCATCTTCACAGATGACAGCGTAGAGGGAGAAGGTAAGAAGTCTTCAGAAGGGGAACAAAAGCGTGGCGAGTGCAAATCTCTTCAGCGTCTGCTCATTCCGCACTCACCGCCCCTCACCTCCCACTTTCAAAACTGCAAGACCCACGTCCCTTCTTCGGGTAAGTCAAAGCCAGTCTTCTTCCACTGAAGCACCCCGGCAAGTGCCCCTCCTGGGTCACAAGGAGGGCAAAAGGGAGCCTGCGGGACCAGAGCCGGACGCCCGGTCCAGCTGGTCCCTTCGTCCACCCGACCCCTCTGCCACCCTGACTCTTCGTCCGCCAGGTTTCCTCCTCTCCCCCGACCTCCTCCACCCTGACCCCTCTTCCAAGCATCCCAGGAAGGACGAGGACCCCTACAGCTGGGAAGATGGCGGCACTCACCTGTAACAGCTGCCACACTCACCGAAGCCAGCGCACGTTGCACTGAGTCAGTAGGTGCCCAAGACACGGCACTCCGGATGTAGCGGCAGAGGGGCAAGACACCGACAGACCCCGCTCGGACGCGACCCGGCGACCCCAATCCGGCGCACCCCCACTTCCGGCACCTCCGGAAATCCCGCCTCGGCCTCGCCCCACGCCCGGCGCCACGGAAGTCCCGCCCCACCCGGACCACCGGAAGTTCCGTTTGGTTTTCTCCGTTGGTCTCTGCTCCGCCGCGCCTATGGATATCTTTTCTAGGCTTTGTCTCTGTGTCCTTGACCTCTCAGCTGCCTTGCCGCCCCAGCTCCTCCTAAGGCGGCGCAAGCGTGGACTGAGCGAGTGACCCTGGAAGCGGGGGGCGAGCACAGCGCTCCCTGGTGGCGCAGGCGTGTTTGATTTTTATGCAGAGCCTCGTGATGATTCTGGGGACCCAGACCCTCTAGACCCCAGAGCTGTACCTCCCCCAAAATGCAGTGCACAGATGGAGCAGGGGATCGCCTCTGTAGGGCCCTGTAAAACGTGAAAAAGCGTACCCGGACTCTTGTCGGATCAAGTCTACTCACCGCAGCAGTGGCTCCGGTTGGGGGTCCACGGTCAGGCGGGTTTTAAGTCCATTCCTAAAACCTCGCTCAAACCTAAGAACTGAGAAAGAAAAGAAAAAATAATTCCTTAAAGTGCAAGGTCGGTCGAGTACACTGTTTATAACTGTTAATCAGTTTGAAAGGCTTTCCAATCCAAACCGCTTAAAGGCTGTGAATCGCTTCGCTGGGTACAGCTCTCTGGGAATCTTCCTATTTGGCTGCAGGGAAGCCTGATGGAGACAGAACTATTAATATTGCAGCTTATCTGCAGAAGATGACTCACCCAGTTTTCTTCTGAAATATTTGCTCACCATTGGCTAAAGAGAGACAACAGAATCAGCTGTTGGCTGCAAAAGGTGGGACATCAGCAGCTTTTTTTCTTAAATCTAGGTTGTCAGAAGTACATAATAAACGGGGCCCATTACATAAACTGTATCTCCGCTTTATAAACAGCTGCGCCTTGAAAGCTCACCTAGAGTAAATCAAGAACATGAAACCATTTTTGTTCTATGTGGGTCAACATTTTTGCTCTTTCCTTTAAAAATCAAACTAAAGATTCTGATTTAACAAGCAGTAATATGTTTGTTGCACAAGAAAAAATGGAACAGTTGGTGATTCAGATAACTTTAAAAATGTACATAAGACTTGAAGTTAATTCCACATTAAGTAATTTTGTAGAACGCTTATGACTTGAACCAATTCTGTAAGCTGAAGTAAGGAAATTATGTTTGACTCCTTAAGTAAATAATTTTCTTCAAACTTGGAGGCTGTAACATTCAAGTAACAATTTTATTTAGCAAAAAATGCTGCACAATACATTCTGCTGGGGATAGTAGCAGAAAGCTTTGTAAACCACAATATCATACTTAACTAACATTTTACTATACGATTTTATATTTGCAATATAGCACCCACAGTTTCAGTGACCTTTAAGATATTGTAGATAGAAGTAATTTTTATTTGACATATTTAGGATTCCACAAAAGCCACTTAAAATAATTGAGTGCATTGTATCAAAAAAAAAACAGAAGGAATCAAGTTTTGAGGGCCATCAATTTATACATTTTGAAGCTTGTTTAATCTCCAGAACTATAAAATTGAAGTCACTATTCCAAAGTGAATTTTAGTTAAGTACAAGGATGCCGAAATGATTTGTCAAAAGTCAAAAAGATAGTGTGCAGGAAAACAGAATAACACGTAGATGTCAAAGCCCATATTGTTTTCACAGTGTATTAGTTTGATAGGGAGGCAGTAACAAAATACCACAAATTAGATGGCTTAATCAGAATTACTGTATTACAGTTCTGGAGATTAGAATTCAATAGTAAGGTGCTGAACAGGTTGTTTCCTCCTGAGAGTTCTGAGGACATCTATTCTGTGCCACTCAAGTTTCTAGAGTTTGTCAGTAATCTTGGTATTCTTGGCAACTGGCAGTATAACTTCAGTTTTCACATGGCATGCTCCCTGTACATATCTGTATTTGTATTGGAAGACATGTCAAGACTAACTTGCTGACCTAAGTCTTCTGACCCTCATCCATAACATTGGAAGTGTACTAAAGAGTAAATGCCGCCAACGCTATGAAAGACATTTTTAGTATTAAGTGACCATCTTTAATTTTTGAGTACAGCTTATTAGTTTGTATACTGTCCATGAGATAAAAGGTGGGCAGCTGTTTTATAGCAAGCATGATTGATCTTCTAATGTAAGTTTCCTTCAAGACTAGAAAAGTTTACCTGATGATAAAGAAACTTATGTTGTTCTTACCTACACCTAGATTTTTACAAAATGGGGTAATTATCAATGGATAAAATGTTGGAGACCCCTACTTAACAACCAAACATACCTCTAAACTATCTCTGCTAACAGAAAGTACATATAAATGAAAAAGAAGGTACTGTGAATAACTTTTACTGGTCTCTAATCTATATAGTTGATACCTTTTCTCTTTATCAGAACCACATAACTTAAGTAAAAAGAATTAACATGTGTTATGTACATGTACCAGCTCCTCATGATGAATGTAACATTGTGCACTATAAACATGTACTACTAGGGGCTGGGGATTTAGCTCAGCGGCAAAAGCGCCTGCCTGGCAAGCACAAGGTCGTGAGTTCGGTTCCTGGTACCAGAGAAAAACCAAAAAAAAAAATAAATAAATAAATAAACATGTACTACTAAAAACATTTAAAATTTTGAAAATATAGGTACATATGCATTTACATTATTAAAAATAGCAACACCCTGTTGAGATATTATGATGCCTGTTTTGAAATGAGAAGCCTCAACATAGCAAATAGTTCAAGGTCACAGAGTAAGAGACTGAACTGAAACTCCAAAATCTCTTTTTGCTAATATTAGCCATACAGAAATATGTGTATGTATCTGAATTGCATGCGTAGTCCTATACACACATAGTGTACTTCTATTGTGCATTCAGAATCCTGAATTTCTCCAAATCAAGATTATATGCAAAGACATCATGATGGAAATATTAGTTGTCGCCAATCTTGATGGCACCATTTTGCTTAACAGAATCTTCAAAGGAGTATTGATATGAAAATACTGTGGTCTATGAGTAAATCCATAATGTTTGGTCACATCAGTCTATGTTATCACAAAGTCAAAAAGAAAGTAAGACCACCCAAAATGTACGTAGAGGGAACACTTACCTCCTATCCATTTTATTAAGGACTCCAGCTATTCATAAGATTTTGAATAGCTTACCACTGTGCACAGAAAATGAGGTCCAGAAAATAGTGAAAAGTGACCCTAGAACACCAGGCCTTTTTTTTTAATTTTTATCAGTACATATTTGCAGTGCATATGTTCACATTCCTTGTGGGAAGTTGGTACACGTATGTAACGTCTTAATTCTTTTTTCATCTGTTTTCTCTCTTCCCTCCTGTGTGTCTCCATCTCTTGGTCCCCTTCCCATTTGCAAAAGATCTGCCTATTTCCTATGCTCTTTTATTTTGCTCTTTATATTTTGGGTTCATATAAAGGAAACCATGCAACATTTAAGCTTGTGTGTTAATTTCACTTAATATTCCGAGTGCATCCATTTTCCTATAAATGACTCATGTTTATCTTTATGACAGAGTAGTATTCATTGTGTACAAATACATTTTCTTTATCCATTCATCTTTGAGGGACATATAGAAATTACATTCAACCCAGCTATTCCCTCTATGTCTTCCTGAAAGAATTATTACAGTGGTACATGCACAGCTATGTTTATAGCAGCACAATCCATAAGTACTAAATCTTGGAACCAGGTCTTTAAAGTACAACCACTCGATCTTGACCAACTAGGTACTGAACTGAGTTTTTCTGCATCCATGCGAATGGCAGCATGTAAAGGTTGCCGTAGGCAAAAGTAGGACTTCTTTCCAGATAGACTCTCTGACTTCCTGTGGGCTCTTCTCCGTCTTATCTTTGGCTGCTCAGTAATCTATGTCCTGCCCTTTCTAGACCTAGCCCACACCCCTCTGTATCTACTCATAGTTTCAACTACAATTTACATGCTTCTCTAGATACAGATCTCTACTTCAGGTTCGGAACTCTCTCACAAGGCCTACTTGTTTCCTCAGATTACTTGTGCTTACAAAGGTGGCTGAGCATGAGGCTGGATCCACAGACTGGACTGAGTCAGATGTCTGAGGTTCAAATCCTGAGTTTTGCTGTTTCTTGGCTGTGTTAGCTGGACTAAGCTGTTTAACTTCTGTGTCATTAGTAAATGAAAGATGAGTATGCTATACATATTTCACAATTGGTTGTTGTGTTTTTATATATTTTTATATTAAATCAGTTAATATGCTACGTGTTTATAACTGTACCTGACAGAGGCTAAATATTTGAATGATACTCAAATCAACATTGGGCATGTGTCAAGGCTTTTGTGAACACAAGTGACAGAAACATAACTCAAACTCGACTAAAACAGGAATTCATTCTTAAAACCAAACTGTGAGAACAGCAGGAGTGCAAGCAACCCCAAAGACAAGTTGAAACCAAGGACTCTCCATCTTCATGTTTTGCTCCTATTTGCTTGCTAATTTAAATCTTACTGAGGACCAGCTTCTTTCACAGGCGAGTGACATATTTGCAGCAGCTGCCAAGATCACATCTTGAATTGATCACATCCAGCACAAACAGAAACCGATCTTTTTCCCTTTGCTTCAGTTCTAAAATATGGAATTGGTGCTCGCGCTGCATCCTGTGCTGCGCCGCGCTGCTCCCAAGAGCTCAGAGCTCAAGAGCTCACGGGGCAGCAGCAGACGGAGCGCCACCCTGGCACAGGGCCTGAGACCCGGGCTGTAACTGTGGCCTGGACCACAGGGCTAGGCCAGGCAGCTTGAGCGCGCTCTGCAACCCGCCTCCTGGACCTCCAGGGCCTCGACAACCACAGCGCCAGGCTTCACCCCTTACCCCACTCCTGCCCGAAAACTCCAGCAACAAAGAAAAGCAGTCGGAGGAGCAGCACCACCCCTTCACGCCGAGGAAGGCCAAGTACAGTGGCCACCGTGGTGTTGCATGACTTAAAGGAAATGAGGTTTGTTGAAAGAATAAACTAATAAACGAAGGCTAGAAGGACAATGCTGCTGCAAGCAGAGGGAACATGAGGAGAGCCCTGGAAGCAGCAGCTGAGAGGGCCAGCAGGAGTGCTGGTCTCCAAGGATCCTAAGAGTGCCGAGTTCTGGGAAGTGACTAGGAGGTGTGGAGGGTCAGGCCCTCCCTTCAGGAAAGTGTCTGGGACCATACCTAGCCCATAGTGGGGAAGCAACTTCAGGTAAGTCAGCTTGTCAGAACAGTGTGAAGAGACAATAGCCATTTAAGGAAATTGGCCCACAGAAAAGATGGCTTCTTGCACAATCTATCATTCTGCCTCACATTTGACAGTCACTTGAGACCACTGATGACATAAATATGTGTGAGATGTTTCTCACTGAATATGATATTGACCCAGAGAAGATTCAACCTCCCTTCAATGCCTGGAAATGGTCAGAAATTCAGAGAAGTTTTGAGAATCAGGGCTATGTCATCCAGTCAGTTAACATTACCTCATGCTGAGACTTTGGTATTAGAAGACAAACACAGTTCAAAGATTACAATGACTCCAAAGAGAGAGACAAAATGTGAAAATGTGAAAATATTCAGTGGAAAGAAAGAAATTTTAAGCATTCATCCCTGGAGTTAAAAGTCAGTTTGAAAAAAAAAAATCCCTCAACAAAAAACCTCTAGGTTCTAGAAAGCAGTCCATGTTATCTGTATGCCTAGAGCAGTGTCCTCAGCAGCTGAATAACCTCTTTAATGAGTATTCTAACTTCATTGGCAAGGGTCATATAAGCACAACCACAACTAAGAAGATCAATGTCAATGTCCCCCTGTGCTCAAGCCAAGAGAGAGTGATGTCAATGACCACAGTGATGGCCAGCACCAGAGTGCAGGACCTTACTGGGCTCATCTTTTGGCAATATGCAAGCTAAGTATGGGAGCCAAAGTGCAATGACAATGTCATTGACTGCATATTGCTGAGAATGGTGGGGAAGGGAACGCCAGAGCTCCCCCTTACCCAGGCCAGTTTTCAATGAGTCCATTCATAAGTTTGGTGTCCATACAGGCCTTGGTGAAAAGTATTCATTTCCTGGCTTGACATCGGTTATGGTTTGGGACTTATTTGCAAGGGGAATAATATATAATTCAGGACACATATTTTATAAGATTATTTATAATAGTCACCCAAAGAATGATATACAAGAAAGTACAGGAAATCTGTCCACACACTAAGACGAACGAATCCAGCTGAGGGCCTGGAACCCATGGAAATGTCCTGCATGAGTTCAGCTGAAGACCTACAGCTCATAACAATGCCTCCCATGAATCCAACTGGAGGTCCAGAGTCCATAACAATATCCCACGCAGGCCTGTTTTCCGGATATGCGCTGGGAAGGCCCAAAGGTCAGTGGTGGAATCTAGCAAGGCTGTGCCAGTGGGATGAAGCAGCTGTGCTAGCAGGCTGAGGGATCTGCACTGGAGTGAGGAAGCGACACTCAGAAGAACCAGAGCTCCCCTGAAAGGTACCACACCCATCCCCGGCAACAGTGAGGTCCCGAGCTTCTCTGATGATCAAGATGGCCAAGTTCTCATCAGGGAAGCCAACGCAGCAAGTTTCTCCAGGAGACTGGTAGTGCACCATCTTCCCCTCTGGAGCCAGGAAGCAATGCTCAAAGTGAGGACTAGAGCTCCCCTGAAGTGAACCAAAGCCATTCTCAGTGCCAATGAGGTCCCAAGCTCCTCGGAGGATGAAAACAGCCAAGTTCATGAGGAAAGCCAGCATGACGATCTCCTCCAAAAGAACCAACAGCTCCTTACAGCTTCTAGCAGCTCCCAACAGCCTCTCTCAACTCCTAACAGCCTCCTTCTCCTTCTCCAGTTCTGCCTCTTATGCTGCTGGCAACAATCTTCAGGTGGGCCTTCCACACCCAGCACCATGCTTACTCAGTTCAGGTGGGGGTTATAAGTTGACCACAAGTTGTCAATCCACTACAACATCCAAATAGTTGCTCTTTATTTAAAGAAATGGGGTTCATGGATTCCCCCTTGTTCAGGTGAGTAACACAAAAGTCATCACAAAAGAAATCTTGCTAAGGCAGTAAAACATGGAAAAAAATCCTAGAAAACTTCATGTGCTTGTAACTAATTTAACTGGCAGTCAAGGTTGTGTTAAGGAAAATGGGTTTGAACGGCTGAGCTTTTAGAGTATTGGCCTGGATGTCAGAAATCTTTGCCATCATGGAAAATTCTGTCACACTGGAATTACTATCTGTTTCCTACTGCAGAAATCCTCAGCAGTGTGATACTGCTGAGCACCCATGCTCTCCATCAACCATTTTGGGCATGTACTTGAATGCATTACCTCACTTGTTTCCATAAACTATTTTACAAATGTTTAAAATAAATGACTTTACAAACACACACACACACACAACAGCAGAAGAAAAAAGCATGATTAAACTTTAGGACTATTAATGGCAGCAACAATACTGAAAAACAAAATCTCATTGGTCATTTTCTGTAGGAATGGCCCCGAGGATGTCCTGCCTGAATCCCTGGAGGCTGTAATTATATCAGATCCTTTCCTGATTATCTTATATGACAGAGTTGACTTTAGGATAACTTTTTGCCCCAAAGGGGCCCCATCTAATCACATGAGCCCTTCAAAGCATAAGTGATCCTCAGAGCATGGCAAAGATGGCACTGATGGATAGCCTGGAAGCCTGACCATGACTTGACACACCACTGCAGGTTTGAAGATAGAGGAGACTACAATGAAAAGGAATACAGGTGACCCTAAAGAGTTAAGAAGCCCCCAGCTAACAGCAAACAAAGGGGACCTCAATCCTACAATCTCAAGGAACCAAATCCTGCCAGTGACTCAAATGAGTTTGGGACAGATCTTTCCATAGCTGCGTCCCCAGATAAAGGTTCAACTAGGCCAAGACCTTGACTCTAGCCTTGTGAGGCCCTAAACAGAGAGCCTGCTCCAGGTCACCTGGACTTCTATCTTCAAACCTGTGAGATAATAAGTGAACGTTGTTTAAAACTCTGATATTGTGGTAATCTGTCATGTAGCAATAGAAAACCTATATACTGCAAAGCTTATAAAGCACATAGTCTAAAATCTGGTCAATAAGGCATGAAAATAAAATATCCTTCCTCGCCTGTGAGAACTCCATTTCTGGATCATCAAATAGTTGATGAGGAAAAGTTTTCTTTCTAGAAGAATCTAGTTAATAAAGATAAAATAAGTGGTAGAATTAAAATGTCTCAATCTCTTCTGATTGTTAAAACAATATACCTCAGATTGGGTAATTAATAAACAGCAAAAATTTTTTTCTTATAGGTCTAGTCTGGGGATTCCGACATCAAGGCATTAGTAGGTTAGCACCAGGTCTCTCTGCTTTCAACATGAAACCTTTATGGTTCTTACATGGCAGATCAGAAGAGACAACCCCCACTCACAACAAGCCTTCCTTATAGAGGTAGCAATGTTTTCATGAAAGTGCAGCTTTCCTGACATAAACACCTTCCATTAAGCCCCACTCCCAACAATGCTGCACGGGGCTGAAGTTTCCAACACATGAATTTGTGGGGATGCATTCAGACAATAGAGTGAGAATTTCTAACTTTAATTTGTGCAGCATTCCATAATACACCATAGTAACTCACACATAAACACTTCTGCACATTTCCCTGTAGCCTTTCCTAAGTTTAAATACCGTTTTAAGTGAAATTTTCAAAGGAGTTCTCTTTTACCTTAGTAATACTCATGTTATATTGTCTGAAAATACCTCTTTATTTTGGATTTCAAATCTTCAAAGACTATTAAGTAATTAGGACATAAGATCATAGAAGAAATATATTAAGAGGTCATGCTAATAACTCAACATTTCAAGCTTCAAAGGTTAAACTCTATTAAAGCTCCAATTCTTGGGCTACTATCAGTTTTACCTCTTTACACCTTAACACCACTTCTTTTTTTCTTGCACTCTCTTCCAACTTAAATAAGTACCCCTACAGATTAAAATATTCCATATATGATAAAAATAAGCTGTACTTTTAGAAGAAAAAATCTTCCTGGTAAGAGACCTGGTTCTCATAAAGAAAGTAATGTGTAACTTGGGGAATGGTTCTTGAAAAGCCTGCCTTGCTAAGCTTGCTAAGAATCACCAGGGAGCCAGGTGTAGTGGCTCATGTCTGTAATCTCAGCACTAGGGAGGCTGAGGCAGAAGGATCACTGAGTTTGAGGCCAGCCTGGGCTACACAATGAATTCAAGGACAGTCTGAGCTTCTGAACTACAGAGTGAGAGTCTGTCTCAAACAAAAAGAAAAGCAAACGAAACCCCCAAAACAAATATCACCAGGGAGCTTACAAAAATTCAGGGCTTGTGAGGATTATAACTCCACAGGGCTAGGGCATCAGAGGGACCCTACATATGGCTAGGTGATTTCCTCAACATTATCAGTGTGAGGGACTTCAGTGATTATCCACACACTGTAGTACTAAAAAAAAATATGAAAACAAGTAAAAGCTTTTCTCCGGTTATTAGGAAAAAATAGGAAACAAAAAGTAAATTATAAGCAATCTCTGAACTTCAGTTTCATCCTATGTAAAATGTGGTAACATTTACTTCAAATTATTATTGTGAGATAAATATTTTTAAAAAGAGAGACTTTTCTGTTACAGATGAAGGAAATCTAGTCTAGGATTACTTACCAATGAATAGCAAAGTCTGGTTTCTTTGTGTTGTTATAACAAAATATCACACACTAAGTAATTTATAAATGGAAATTTGTTTCTCAGAGTTATGAAGGTTGCAAAGTCCATGATTTTAGGGACCAATGGTTTCCTGTCTAGTCTCTTCTCCAATATGGCACCGTTGCTGAGCCCGCCCGATGAGATGAACAATGGCCTAACGTGGGGGGACAGAAGAACAAAAAAAGGCCCAAGCTAGTTGTTATGGTTTGTCTGTCTGTCCCCCCAAAGCCTCCTGCGGCCATGGGGCAGGTTTTTAGAGTTGATTGATTGTGGGTGTGAGAGCTACACCCGCCTTGGGGTGGATAGTTTGCATATGTAAGGGAGAGGAAAAGAGCTGCTTGAGGACATTCCTCCCCCATTCTTCGCTGGTGTGTGCTGGTTGCTTAGCTGTGTTCTGCCGCCCTGAGCTGTAGCTCTCTGCCATGTGCCAGTCTGCCTTATAATCTGCCAAGTATGGACTAAAACCTCCACAAACTGTAAGCGAAATAAACCTTTTCTTCCTTAATTTTGGGCATCAGGTATTTTGTCCCAGCAACGAGAGAAAAGTAACCAAGACACTAGTCCTTTCTAGCACTTTCACAAAAGCACTAATCCATCTATGAGAACAGAGCCATCATGACATAATCAGATGTCACACAACCCCACCTCTTGATAGCATTACAATGGGATTCAAACCATAGCACCAAGATAGGAACCAAACTCTTCTAAGGCCAGTAGGCATTCTACTATATGTGAAGGTCTCAAAAAGTGGTCCAGAACCTTCTGAGTGTTCTTGAAAACCATTCAGGGCTCTATGAAATAGAAACTAATTTCATAATATTGAACATCAGTTGTCTTTTTAACTCTAGGTTTCTCATGAGTGTACAGTGAAATTTCCAAATACTACAAGATGCAGGATGAAATCTCTCTAAATGCTAAGGAAATGTGTGCTGTGTATCATTATGTTTTCTAGAATTTTTTGCTTCCGATAATCTATTAGGGTGTCAATGAAAAAACATTTTTCATAATAATATTAAATAAAAACATTATTTAACCTTTTCATAGTGCTGATATTTGCACCACTGATGCAAAAGAAAGTGGAAAATTGGAAACAGTGAAAGGAGTAAGAGAGGTGGGGGCAAGACTGCTACCTTGGCACTGATCAAGGCAAGGCTACCAAACTGTAAGACAATCACTGCATTTATCACTGTCATGTACTTGGAGCAAAAAATATATATAATGTCAGTAAATTAAAATGTAAAGTATTAATCTTAAGGTTATGTTTGCTTTTCCTGTAACTGTGACACAATACCTGAGAGAAACAATTTATAGAGAAAAGGTCTATTTTCACTTATGGTTTCAGGGCCTATTATGGGACAGAACATCATGGCAGGGAGCATCTGGTAGCCAGGAAGAGAAAGGAGACAAACACAAACACGCACACACGGGGTTGGAACCAAATACTGTCAAGGTAGGCACCAAGCCTTTAACACCTGAGATTCGGTGAGACATTTCAGATCCAAATCACAACAGTACTTATTTTTTTAATAGTTGGTGTAAAAAATGGGAAGTACACACAACATACTTCTCTACAAACTGAATTACTGTGTTCGTCTCCAAGAAAAGCACTTGTGAGAAGTCTGAGTTGTAAGCGCAACTAGATAACTGGTGTTTTTTTTTTTTTTTTTTTTCATGAAACACCGTTTTTACCAGAAGCAACTAATAACAGATACACTAATTTTGTTCAAACCTAAGTATTGGCAGCCATGTGAAGGAAGAAGAACTGACTCTGCACCTCAAGAAAAAATAACTTACAGTATTTGCTGCTAGTAACAACATTAGAATTTTCATGCAGAAATTCTAATTTTAAAAGCTCAGATCTGCCACCAAGCACCTGACAGCTTTCCAACACTTAAAGCCTTTTTTTATGAGATTGCTGGGGATATGAATATAGTTGTTTGAAACTGAATAATGAAAAATACAGCATTAACATTTGAAAGACCTAGTTAACTGAATAAGATCAGTATTTTCCAAATGATCAACGCATTACAAAATCATCCATACGAAAATGTACATTCAAGGTACAATCAAATCAATTTTAATGTAACATGAAATACTCATTAGAATTTTGATTCTAAAGAGCAAATAAGCTTTTAAAAATATGTCTTTTGTGGGTTTTTTTTTT
>NW_004955421.1:30172787-30177268 GCF_000276665.1 Chinchilla lanigera
GGGCGCGCGGCGGGAGCGGCCCTGGGGAGGGCTCCGGGGCGCGCCCGCTGCCTGGTGCGCGGCGGCCTCGCTCTCAACCCGGTGGGCTCCGATGAAGCGCCGCCCTTAGCTACGTTTACGCTCTGTCGCAGAAGCGGCAGGTGATGGCCTTTTCCCTCTTTCCTAGTGTTCTGGGGCGCGTCAGACGTTTGAAAGCAATGCCTGAAATAAATATCAGCCATCTCGATAAACAACAGGTTGAACTCCTGGCAGAGATGTGCATCGTCACTGATGAGAACGACAATAAAATCGGAGCTGACACCAAGAAGAATTGTCACCTCAATGAAAACATAGAGAAAGGTACTGTTGTGAATACACTGTTCTGTTTTACAATGGTTTTGTCCAGGTACTTCAGTGTGTGTGTGTGTGTGTGTGTGTGCGCGCACGTACGAGGGACTGAACCCGAGGCGTTTGCACTGAGCTGGGTCCCTAGCCCCTTTATTTTGACACAGGATCTCACTGAGTTGCTCGGGTTGGGCTCTCACTTGAGATCCTCCAGCCTCATCCTCCCAGAGTGCTGGGATTACAGGAATGTGCCACCACACCTTGCTGAGATGAAGTTCTTGATTGGGGGCCCTTGATTCAATTAAATGGTAGAATAATAAAATTCACTTTTTTACCTTCCTATCTAATGACCGTTTCTCTCCATTTTCATGGCTTTCACTAAGCTGTTTTAGGGTTATTCTGGTTCCTAAAAGAGGGCATGGACTAAGCCTGATGTAATAGCAGTTGTCAAGTTTATAAGTCTAATGAACGGAGTGACAGGCAGCCACAAAAAGGGAAGCATGTTCTGTACCTTCACAACTGCCCCAGGAATACAAGAGAAGAGTCTGAGCTAAATGTTCTTTTTGTTTTGGTTTGGTTTTTTTTTTTTTTTTTTTTTTTTTGGTTTTTCCCCTGTACCGGGAACCGAACTCATGACCTTGCACTTGCCAGGCAGGCACTTTGCCGCTAAGCTAAATACCCAGCCCCTAAATGTTCTTGATAGAGCCTTTAACTAGTGGCAAAGCTGTCAAGATTGCCTTTTCTTTCACTGATTTCCATGCTGTTATTCTACAACTCTTCTTCATTGTAGCTATGAAGGGACAATCCAGGTAGGAGACTACAGATAAAAACAAAAGTAGCAGCAAGTTACTAGTAGTATTCTGATTTGCAAGGAAAAATTTAGATGATTAAATTAATCTTATTCTGCTTTCAGGATTATTGCATCGAGCTTTCAGTGTCTTCTTGTTTAACACTGAGAATAAGCTTCTGATACAGCAGAGATCAGATGCAAAAATTACCTTTCCAGGTTAGTATATGTAGTGTACAAGGATGATTTGGAGGGGGAGTGTATTGAATTTGACTTTTATCACTGAACTTCTGGAGCCAAGGTCAAAAAGGCAGATGCTGTGAAGAAGCTTAGACAATGAGAGCAGCCTAATGGAACAGGAATGACAGAACTATTCAGGGATGGCTATACATATGTCTGTGTTCACATGGATACTTCTAAATCTGTACTACTACTGATAGATTTTCATGCTTTTGGGTAAGAAGACATTAAATAGCATCCACAAATTTTTGTCACAGAATAATTGCTAATAATGCATTCTAACTGATTTAGAAATCCTAAAGGATCATTTTACTTGTTACTTTTAAAGTTTGTCTTTGATCATTCAGACCTACTTTTAAAAAGGTTAATCTATGTCTATATTAACATTTCCAGGTTGTTTTACTAACACTTGTTGTAGTCATCCCTTAAATAATCCAAATGAGCTTGAAGAAAATGAAGCCATTGGTGTGAGAAGAGCAGCACAGAGGCGTTTAAAAGCTGAACTAGGCATTCCCTTAGAAGAGGTAACTAGTTTTATTGGACAACAATATACACTGAAATCTAAACATGTAGTAAAATATCTGAGTCTGTCTATCTTTGTGTGTGTGTGTGTGTGTGTGTGTGTGTGTGTGTGTGTGTGTGTTTGCTGGTACTGAGGGTTAAAGCCAGGGCCTCATGTATGTATTATACTCAAATGCCCTGCCACTGAGCTACACCCTTAGCCCAATACACATTTTAAAATCACCTGTCAGAACTTTGCGCAATACTGAGGTGTATTGATCTGTTAACCAGTCTGTAACATGGACTGTTTGTATAATTTTTTAGAATTGATCATATCAAAGATGACCATGTTCTTATGGAAGTATATGAACTATAAATTAATTGGGTAACCTGAAATATCCTCCCCCACACACTATTCTGTTGAAAACAAATAAGATCTGGATTAGTACAGTATCACTCATCTAGTTAAAATGATAGTTGTTTTCCATCAAGAAGTAATTTGACAAGATGAATGTTACGTTTAAAAATATGAACAAATGAATGAATAACTATTCTTAAAAAATACTTATAAAAATCAATTTACCTGTTTGATCCTAAATTTAGATCCTTGAAATAACATAATAATTTTTCTATGTGAACTCAATTAAAAGTTCAAATTCTAAAAGTACACTGCTGCTCTTCAAGATACTGTTGAAATATGGTTAATTTTACATTACTTTTTGTTGATATTTTCCTCAAATTGCTTTTTTTTTAAATGTCCTAGGTGTCACCAGAAGAAATTTATTATATAACACGTTTTCACTACAAGGCACAGTCTGACAGTATCTGGGGTGAAAATGAAATCGATTACATTTTGTTTGTGAGGAAGAATGTAACTTTGAATCCAGATCCCAATGAGATTAAAAGCTATCGTTATGTGTCAAAGGAAGAACTAAAAGAACTTATGGGAAAAGCAAACAGAGGTGATATTAAGATAACTCCATGGTTTAAGATTATTGTTGAAACTTTTCTTTTTAAATGGTGGGATAACTTGGATCACTTGAGTCAGTTTGTGGATCATGAGAAAATACATAGAATGTGAATGTATAGATAACTAGTAGTGTCCTTACCTAATGAATTAGAATTTTTTTTGTTGTATTGACCTCCCTGTTAGGACATGGATACTTCACATCCAAAATTCATGTGGAAATACAACTGACTTATAATTTTGTATTATATACCCCACATACTTGTACTGCTAGTCGTTTATAAGAGATTGTTGCAAAATGAAAAAGCAAATAAAACTTAATTTATCCTGTTGAAGTATCTGGTTATGACAGACTTGAAGAAATAAGTACAGCTCTTCACTTTTTCAACTTTTTCAGAGTACTAGTTTCCAGGTGCTTTCTGTATCAGTACATTTGTATCATAGTCCAGAAAAACATGTAAAGAAAAGTATAGCTACTTCAAAACAGTCCTAATAGATTAAATGGCAGAGCAGATTCAAAGGAAATTAAATGATTTAAGAGTCATCTTTCAGTAACCATACAGGATTGGTTTAGGATTTCTTTCTTACCAAAATTTGCAGATACTAAAGTTCCTCATATATAGTAAAGTGGTGTAATATTTGTATATAACCTATGCACTTCTTCCTCTATCCCTCAGATTGTCTGTAGGTTACTTATAATAACAAATACTATGTACATACTATGAAATGGTTACACTGTGTAGTTCAGAAAATTATAACAAGAACCCTGTACATATTTAGTACAGATGCTTTGCCTTTTTCAGATTATTTTCAATCCATGGTTGGATGCTTTTTATTCACAGGTGAGAAGCCATTTGTAATTCTGATTTCTATCATTCTAAATGGATTTTGTGGAAGTTATCATTATGATACTTAAAGTCAACCTTTTGATAATGATGTCGGTTAGATTGAATCTTTTAAATAGAATTTTCCAGTTAGCAGAATCTGCTTTCACAATTACAGTGGACAGACAGAGTACTCATAAAATGGGAATTAGGTTCCACTTTTTCAGCGTTAGCCTTCAGCAGTATCAACATTTGGTGTATATTATTCTCTGTTGAGGGTGCTTTGTAGGATGAGTGAGTAGCAGCATCTCTGGACTCTACACACTAAATAACAGTTTTCACCCTTCTGCAGTGACAACCAGAATTACATCAGATAGCACCTCATGTCTCCTAGAGGGCAGACTCGCCACTAGTTGAGAAGTCCTGGAAGCTGTTAAGGCTTAATTGGGAGGTAATAATCAAGGACTTATGTACATGTTGAATAAGTTTTCATTGTATATGTGTAAATTAAATTAATATATTGTACCCTGACTAATGTGCTTTTTAAAACTTGCCATAGGTTTCTCAAACTTGAAACCTTAAGGTAATTTTCTTACCCTTAAACACTGTCTAATAATTGACAATGAAAAAACAAGGCTAAATGGTTGATAGAATCACATCTTGTTAACACTGGATGGTTAATCTACAATTGTAGAGATGACTATGTAGCAAGTATTCATTTCATTGGAAAATAAAAATATTAGATTTCAATGCTGTTACCTAGTTTCTTAAAATTGTAGTACAAATAGGTTAATTTGCCTCTGGCATCAGGCATGAAGATGTCATATAATTTCAAATG
>NW_004955422.1:0-15925 GCF_000276665.1 Chinchilla lanigera
CCGAGGGAAGCTCCAGCTGGGGTTAGATGCCAGCTGAGCCTGCTGCTCAGTGCCCGCTGTCACCGGCGGTAGTGGTAGCGCTTGAAGTGGAACCAGAGCTGGAGGATGCCGTTGGTGAACCGGCAGCGGAAGCCGTGGCGGTGGGAGTAGTCCCACTCGCGGTTGACGATCTTGAAGGCGATGTCCTCGTAGATTCCACTACTGAACTTTAGGCCTTGCCAGCACAGATGCGTGAAACAGGCCTGCATGAGATATTGTGATGGGCTCTGGGAGGCACTGTTATAGGCTCTAAGCCTTAATCTGGTCTCATGGGGGACATTTCTCTGCGACCCAGGACTTCGGCTGGATTCCTTGTTTTTAGAGTGGACTAATTTCCTGTACCCTTTTGTATACATCATTCTTTGGGTGACTATTATAAATAATCATATAAAATGTGTGTGCTGCATTTTATTGTTCTCCCTTGGAAAAATATCCCTCAAACCAAAATAAAACTGGTACCAGGTGAGTGGGTTTTTTGCTGTGCTTTTTTCTGCCCATATGACTTAAGAATCTTTGGAATTAATTTGGAAATGTTTTGAGAGACTGGCACAAGAAGCAGCCCTTGTATGCTGCAAAACATATTGGAAACTCTGATTGGAGTCTGGAAAACCAGTACTGATGGAAATGCTACCACTTAAGATGAAGCTCAGAACACTTCAATTGAGAAGGACTGCGTTGGCTGCTGGATCCCAGGTAACATATTGTGCTTGGGCAGAAGTTGGTCTGAATTTGCTTTTGTTTACAGATAGTGCCCATTTGGAGAAACAAAATTTCAGTGTAGACTACTATTGGGATGGTAGCATGGTTACTGTGGAGAGCTTTTGGCCAGATCTATGTTTGAACTTAAGAACAAAAAGCCAGTATAATGGTATGAAATATTTGGCCAAAAGGGTGGCAGTAATGGAGCTTTAGGTTGCAAGGATGTAATAGAGGAAAACATGTTTGCTAAGAACAGACAATGGAACTATGAACTGAAAGCTTTCACCTGAAGATAAGTGTACTTGAAATTCAGGAGAGCCCCATTTGTTAGTTTTCCCATTTATTGAAAACTTAACAGTCAGTAAGGACTGTGAGTGTCATAGTTCTTTTAATGTTTTATGTTGTTTTTAGATATGTTTGTGATCAGATAATTCAAAGTGTTTTTTTGAATTTTGGTCTCCCTTTAAATATTGTTTTTGGTGCAGGAATGAGTGCAAAAAAGAATTGTATATATGTAACTGTTATATTAATGTAAATGTGAAAAGGCTAAGATATGGTAACTTTTCACCAATCTGCCACGACAGACTACGGATAAGGAAATGTGTATGTTTATTAAATTGACCAGAGGTGCATTGTAGTGGATTGATAACTAGTGGTCAACTTATAACCCCCAGCTGAACTGAGTAAGTGTGATGCTGGGTGTGGGAGGCCCACCTGAGGATTGTTGCCAGCGGCATAAGAGGCAGAACTGGAGAAGTTGGCTGTTGGGAGTAGAGAAAGGCTGTTGGAGCTGATGGAAGCTGTTCGTTGTTTTGGAGGAACTCGTCATGCTGGCTTTCCTGATGAACTTTGCTTTTTCCATCCTCTGAGGAACTCGGACCTTGTTGGCAGTGAGAGTAGCTTTGGTTCCCTTTGGGGAAGCAGTGGTGCTCACTTTGAGCATTGCTTCCTGGCTACCCGAGGGGGAAGATAGTGCACTGCCAGTCTTCTGCAGAGGCTTGCTGCATTGGCTTCCCTAATGGGAACTAGGCCATCTTGATCATCTTGGAGCTGGGACCTCACTGTTGCTGAGGATGCCTGTGGTACATTTCAGGGGAGCTCTGGTTCTTCTGATCGTCACCTCCTGGCTCCAGTGTGGAGCCTTCAGCCTGCTAGCATAGATCCTTTGTCCTGCTGGCACACACTTTCTAGATTCCACCACTGACCTTTGTTCCTTCCCAGCACTGATCCGTGAAACACGCCTGTAGGAGATATTGTGATGGGCTCTGAGCCTCCAGTTGGACTAGAGGGAGGCATTGTTATGGGCTCTAGGTCTTAAGTTGGACTCATTTGGGACGTTTCCATGGATCTAGGCCCTCAGCTGCATTCCTTGGTCTTAGTTTGTAGATAGATTTCCTGTACGCTTTTGTATATCGTTCTTTGGGTGACTATTATAAATAACCATATAAAATATGTGTCCTGCATCTATTATTCTCCCTTGCAAAATATCTCCCACACCAACACAATTACACTTCTGAAAACTGATATATATAACGTTACTTCGTGATCGTGACTTTACCAGGATCTTTCAAAATAATTGGAAATTTGACTTAAACTACTGGGGCTCCATAGCTTTTAGAGTTTTTATGTGATTGACAAAGAACTATAATTGGAGGTGAACCTTAAAATTGTTAAAATTGCCAAGATGATTTTGCTAGGAAGGGACTCAAAGGGGCTGAATTTAAGAAATGCAGCTACTTTTTAGAGTGCTGTTCTCTCAGGCATCCTGAACTGGCTATGCTGGGGTTGGAGTTCCCGCTGCGACCTCTTCCTTCCATGACAACCCTAATTTGTTCCCTTCTTGTACACTGCACTTGGTTCTCGCTCAGTGCATCTGGCTGGATACATAAATATGTTCTCAAGCTAGGCCTGCATGTTCCTGCAAATCAGGCTGTTGCTTCCTAAACTGCTCCTGCATAAGAATTCTGGAGAGAATGGTTTCCCTTGGAGCAATGAGTTTTGCAGCAAAGTTGAATCCTATGATGAAACATGGGTTCAGCAGCCAGTTCTGAGCTGGGGTTTGCAGATCTTTCACATTCTGTAGGACCCACTGACAAATGGTACTCTCAAGACCTATGTTATGGTTGATACACTGTGTCAACTTGGAGAGTCTAGAGGTTTGGCTAAGTGACTCAACAGTTCTACATCCTGGGGTGCAAAGGACATGCCCTTCCTGCTCAAAGATGGTGTTCCTTATGTCAATGTGAGAAGTTTAGAAGATTAACTATGTGAGTGCCGCCCCCTAGTCGGGGTATCCTGCTCTCACTCTAAGGGAGGGAAAGAGGCTTGCTCACACTGCCATTCCCCTCTTTGCTCTTGTTGCTTTGCTATCTTCTGCCTGGGAGCCAGCCAAGTATGGACTGAAACCTCCACAAACTGTAAGCTACATAAAACTTTCTTTTCTTAATTTTGGGCGATGGGTTTTTTGTCTCAGCAAGGAGAGTAAAGTAACCAAGACAACCTATCTCACTAGAAACAGATGCTAGTATTTTGGGGCTTAAAATATATGGAGCATGTGTTGCACAGAACTAATAGTCGATTGGTCCTGGAGTAGAGGTACTTATTGATGGCATTGACATAGGACCTGCAGCTATATATGTGTCTAACAAAAGCCTCTTTTAATAGAGGGGATTGAGCTCTGAGTGGTCCAAATCCAGAAGGGAATTTTTGTAGCATGCTGCAAATGAAACAGAAATACTGAGCATCCCAATATCAGGATTTTCGAGAACAGTGCTTTCTAACATTGTCATGGCCTGCATAGAAAATACTGGTATGGTGCACATGCTAGTCACGAATTGAAAAACGAGATTCAAATGTTGTTGGGTGGAGGCTCCAGCCTTTGAGGGATGAGAGCTCTGTATCCTCTCACTTTTGTATGATCTGTTGTTTCCTTGGTAGAAAGCTCTACATGAGGGTAACAGTTCTGCTTGTCTGTAGTTGAGAACAATTTATGTCTTTGAACATGGGAAGAGGTTGCTAAAAGTGACTAGAAAATTCATCACTTTCTGCACACTAGAGAAAGTTAAAGGTCAAAATGATTCTGCATAAACATGAATAATCGCTCTAAGGGTACTGGACTGGGGCAGGGAAGATGACCTGATGAATCACCTGGGTTGGTTACCTTTTCTGAGATTCATCCCAACCAGCTACAAGAGGGTATAATGGGGAGACTGGATCCAAGTCCTCATCTAGTGCTTGAGAATGGGTTGATCTTGGGGTTTCTTGGTGGGGTTGATGGTAAGGAGAGGAAGATAAATGGAACACACCATCTAGGAACTGTGTTGATCTGGTAATTCACTGTTTTGGTGTAATTAGGAATTGTACATGAGTAATACTACCTTGTTCAGTGGTCTGTCGTTATTCAGAGGGAGTGAACTGGGAACATGTCTCTGGCAGCCTCTCCTGTGTCTCCCTCAGTAAGAACCATCATGACTGGTCTCTCCCTAAATTATTTAAATGAAGAGCCCCAGCGTGGACTTGGGAACATATCCGTACAATTATGCTCACGATCAACTGATGATACACTAATTTGGCTACACTTTCCTGGGTGCATGCTCCATGTTTCTTGTCCAGCTCTTGTCTTGGACATAAGGCATGGAAATGAGGCATCCTGAAGCACCTTTCCCACTCTAGCTGTTGCTCCATCTTAGCTTCTTGCTTTTTTTTTTTCCTTTTGCCTAATTGATCTAGCTATGATGTGAAAAGCTATATTGAAAGAGTGGACATCCTTGCCTTGTTCCTGATGTCTACGTGCTTTAAATTAAGTAATACAACTTCTTAGGGAGTTAAAAATGGGCCTTTCCATAGAAGATTTCATGACTATGACTGACTATTTCAAATTTTTTGCACCTTTGTGTAAAGTGGTGGCAGTTAGACTTCACATTACCCAAGGCATGTACACGTATTTCTTACTCCAGGGGTCATTTTTAGAGTTAGGAAATTATTTGAAATAAAAACTGGATAGATAGGCATTGTGGCACATGCCTATAATCTTAACCCTGGGGAGGCTAAGGCTAGGGGATTGCTATGAATTCAAGGCCAGCCTGGGCTCCATAATGAGTTTAAAGGCCAACCTAAATTAGATAGTGAGACCTGGTCTATGAGGTCTGCTAATGGTAGTTTAATGGAAATTGCATTGAATCTGTACAACAATTTTGGTAGTATGGCCATTTTCACAATTTTGATTCTTCCTATCTATGACCAAGGAATATTTTTCCATTTACTGAAATCCTCTTTGATCTGTTTTCAGAGAACTGTAGTTTTCACTGAAAAGATCTTTGGCTTCTTTTGTTAGATTGATTCCTAAATATTTCTTTGTTTGGATGCTGTGGTGAAAGGTATAGTTTCCTGAATTTCTCTTTCAGTGTGTTTGTTTGTTTATAGGAATGCTACTCATTTCTGAGTGTTGAATTTCTATGCAGCTATGCTACTGAAATTGTTGATTAATTCAAGGTGTCTTCTGGTGGAGTTTTTGTGGATTTTCTATGTTGAGCATAAGGTTATCTGCAAATAATGATAATTTCACTTCTTCTTTCCTATCCTTATTACTTTTATTTCTCTTTCTTGTCTAATTGCTCTGGCTAATGCTTCCAGACCTGTGTTGAATAAGACTGGTGACAGTGGACATCCTTGTCTTGTTCCTGATTTTAAAGTGAAAGCTTTTAGTTATTTTCCATTTAGTAAGATGTTGGTTGTTGGTTTGTCATAGACGGCTTTGATCACATTGAGGACAAGACTATCTATTCCTACTTTCTGTAGGGTTTGTATCATGAATGAGTGTTGGACTTTGCCAAAAGTCTTTTCTGCATCCATTGAGATAATCATGTGCTTTTTGTCTTTGGCTCTATGGATATAGTGTATAACATTACTTGATTTGCATATATTAAACCATCCCTGCATTCCTGGAATGAATCTCACTTGGTCATGGTGTATGATTTTCTTGATGACTTGCTGCATTCCTTTTGCTAGTATTTTATTGAGTGTCTTTGCATCTGTGCTCATTAGGGAAATTGGTCTGTAGTTCTCTTTCTTGGTTGAGTCTTTCCTTGTTTTGGTATCACTATAATACTTGCCTCCAGAAATGCGTTAGGGAGAATTGATGCCTTTTCCATTTTATTGAAGACTTTGAGGAGTATTGGCATTAAATCTTCTCTGAATTTCTTATAGAATTCTGCTGTGAATTCATTGGGACCTGGGCTGCTTTTTGTTGGTAAGTTTTTCATCATATTTTCCATCTCATTAATTGATACTGGGTTATTCAGGATTTTTATATTTCTTGATTCCACTTTGGTAATTTGTATATATCTAGGAATCTGTCCATTTCTTCTGAGTTTCCTATCCTGTGGGAGTAAAGATTTTCAAAGTAGGTATTAATGATCTTTCGAATTTCTATTGGGTCTGGAGTGATTTCATTGTTTTCATTCCTTATTGCATGAATTTCAGCTTTTTCCTTTCTTTTTTTCATAAGGTTGGCTAGGGGTTTATCCAACTTATTCTTTCAAAGAACCAATTCTTTGATTTATTTTTTGTAGCATTTTCTTCATCTCAGTTGAATTAATCTCTGCCCTAATCTTTATAATCTCTTCCTTTTGGGGGGCTTTGAGCTTAACTTGTTCTTTTAGTAAAAATTTGAGGTGCAGCAGTAGGCTTTTTATTTATTCTCATTTGGTTTTCGACATGTGTGAGTTCACTGCTGTAAATTTCCCTCTGAAGACTGCTTTCATTGCATCCCACAGATTGTGGTAAGTTGTATTTACATTTTCGTTTGTAGGTATTTTTCAATATCTTCCATAATTTCTTCTGTGACCCTTTGGTTTTTCAGGAGGTTGTTATTTAATTTCCCAGTGTTTATGAAGTTTTTGAGGTTCCTTTTGTCATTAATTTCCAATGACATTGCACTATGTTCAGATTACATGCATGGGACAATTTCAATGCTTTTGCATTTAGGTAGGCCTGCTCTATGGGCTAGAATGTGGTCTGTTTTAGAAAATGTCCCATATGCAGCTGACAAGAAGGTGTATTCTGATGTTGTGTGGTGGAATACCCTGTAAACATCTACTATGTCCATTTATTCACAGATTTGTTTCAGATCTGTTATTTCTTTGCTGGTTTTTAGTCTAGTTGACTTATGTCTTTGTGTGAAAGAGGTGTTAGGTCCTCTTCTACAACAGTGTTATTAGTTATTTGTTTTTTCATGTCTGTTAAGATTGGTCTTATATAGTTTGGTGCTCTCATATTTGGTGAATACATGTTTATGACTACTATCTCTTCCTCTTGCAGTTTTCCCCTCACAAGTATGTAGTGACCTTATTTATGTCTTTTGATTCTTTTCTGTTTGAATTTTACATTGTCTGCAAACAGAAGAGCTACCCCTTCATTTTTCTGGATTCCTGTTGCATGGAGAATTGTTTTCCATCCTCTGACTGTCAGTCTATGGATTTCCTTTGGAGTAAAATGTGTTTCCTGTCCACAGCATCTTGTTGGATTTTGTTTCTTGAGTCACTCTGCCAGTCTGTTTCTTTTGACTGGTGAATTGAGGCCATTCACATTAATGGTTATAACTGATATGTGTTGGCTTATCTTTGTCGTGTTACTTACTTGCTGTTGGTTTCCTACTTTTTCTATCTTTTTAATAAATAAAATAGGTACAATTTTAAATTAAAAAAAATAATTGTAAAATTGTTCATCATATGTCACATAATTAAAGCCTAAATCTATTATTTTCTTTATTTTGTTCCCCTACCATGGCCTCTTTTATAGCAGCCTTGCAAACTCCAAAGCACATAAGCACAAAATGTGGTGAATCTGCAATGTCAATATAAATTGTTGTCAAAGTTAAAATACTGATGCTGATAGTGATTTGATTGAACAGTCTCTAGGAGGCCATTGCAGAATTTCATAATTGAGGTATACGTTTGGTACTTTGATCAACTAAAGACTTAAACTTAAGAATTTTAAACTGTTGGAGGAACTATTTTTGTTTAGACTGTCTTTAAACAAAATTTATCTACTCTACTTTGTCTCCCTTTGAAAAATAAACATTTTATATCCATTTAACTTACAAGGAAGGAAAAATAACATGTTGAGGGGAAAATATGTGTGTGTATCATACTTAGCTCACTGGGGACTTTTTTACAGAAATATTCTGATTATCCTGAGTCTGTATTGACTTCCCTCAAATGTTAATCCTGTTAAATTCTGTGCTAATACAGCAAGGGTAAATCCAAACAGCTGTGGATATGAAGCAATTCTTAATTTGACCATGAACTAAGACAAAAACCCTACAACAAAGACATCGACGTCAAGATCCTACCAATGTTTGTTAGTGACACTGCTACCGACCAGAATCTCTTACTGAAAGCCAGCTTTTTCATGGATACCAAATACTTTCACAAATGATTAACTCTGAGCATTTTCCATTGTGATGTGATGAAAACTAGCAAAATAACAGAAATGAAAGAGTCATGCTTACCTTCAGTTGTCAAAAATTTTTAAATAATATAAAACACACACACACATATCCTCCATTTATGACATTAAAAACATGTTTCAGAATCCTTTTGGTGAATAAAACGCTTTAGTACCTGTGAACAAGTTACTTGCTCTCAAAATTACCTATGGGAAAAGAAAACTTGATTCCTGTGACTTTGACACATAATAAATTAAACCCAGTAAAAGTTCTAAAGTCTCCAAACAACTGATTTTCTTGACACTTTTCAGGATTTGGTTTTTAGGAATCTTGCACTGTAAAACTTATTTTTCATAGAAAATGAATAGCTAACAATGTTAATAAAGCACACAAAACTCTCAGGAAATAAAATGTAAATTATTGCACATTTTGTGTATGGTTGTTTCTTAGCAGAAAATACTTTCACTTTGACAATATCTTCAGTTTACCATGTAATTGCCAGTTGTGTAGGAAGCAAAATAACAACAAAGGTGTATATATTTTCTTTATTAATATGTGAAACTTTACAGATGTGCTCAAATATATCCCAAGATTTTTAATGGTGGCATAAACATAATTTTAATTGAAATTAACCGTTAACATATACCAAACTTGGCATAGAAGTTGACTTATTATAAGAAATTTATTATGATAAAGTATTTTTAAATGTGCATACACAAAAATTGCAATATAAGGCAGTTTTTTCCTCCAAAAATTTGAAATTACTTATGTTGTGGCCAGTACTATATGAGGAGATTTTAGTGTAGATAGAGTCACCCAACAAAGATTTCATGTTTTACAAATTTTAGAGCTAAATTATCGAAGGAGTTTGCACTACATTTGTATGGGGGTGCACTCCGTTGCAATTGTGAAGTGACACTGATTTAACTTATAATGTTTCAAGGTTACTCACTTTTCAAATAGCTATAGGGAGAGATATTTTCATATTATTCAGTCATACTTACCATTTTCTGTTTTGTTTACATTTTTCTTTAGGATCATCCCCATTCAAGATTATACAAATATCTCCATGCCTGATTTTTCCTTCAATTCTCTTTCAGCATAATCTAAGGCACACAGAACTCAGTACTATTGTGTCAGCTGGAAAAAAAGCAAGAAAGCAAAGGTCAGTTCTGGAGTGGTAACTGGGATACTACAGAAAGTCTGAAACTGGCACTGACATGTTTTCCCTTGGTGCTTAAGAAATAAAATTTCATGAGTGTAGTGTCAGGACTCTGCCCTTCGTTGCTCTTAACATCCAATGATTAATTGCAGACCCAAGCAGTGTCCACCAAACGAGTGGCCCACCCTGTCCAATCATGCTTCCGGGTTTCCATAACAGGTACTATTATACGTCCAGGATAAGAAGAAGAAATCCAACTGGGGAGATGAAAACAATAGCCACACTGTGTAAGTATAATATTAATTCCTTTTAAACAGTGTGTTTCAATCAAAATGCACCCTTCATCCAGCTCACACACTCACACATTACATCTCCTGGTGAGAGAGCCTGCATTACGTGTCCTTGATGCCAAACATGAAAAGAATATCAGGAACTATGGGAATATTTCAAAGTATTCAGAACATTAGAAAATAGAAACAAAATGGGGGTCAATTTATTTATTTGTGATGAATTTTACTTAGTAAATATTCAAAGAGTGTCCGTTCAGGCCGTCACATAAATGATTTAAGGGACTTCACTCAGATCACACAAATAACAAGTACCAAAGCTCAGATTGAAACCCCAGCATCTCTCGCTTCACTGCAAAACCTAACAACCATCATTGTTACCCAGCACCCACGATCACAGAAATCTTTCTGCGGACCATGCAGTCTAAGTGTAAGCACATTTCCAAAAATTTTCACCACTTCTTTTTACTTCAAAGAAGTAAAAATGTACTTAGTACAAAGATGTTCAGATTGTAATAACAGAGCTTTGCCTACAAAGGTTTTCCCAGCTCTCATTACTCTAGCAGCTCTCCTCACCTGCGCCCTGTTCATCATTCAGTGCCATCATGTAGAACACATAGCCGTTAACCAGTTTGTGGTGTCATCACATACCACCTTCTGGATGACATTTTTATTTTGGTGTCAGTGATAATTTGTATCTATCTCGTTTAAAAATGACCTCCCTAAGATTGTCACAGAAATAATATGTGTAAGAATTTATTAACTTTCCCTTTATTCCTGTAGGAATAAGAGTAAAGATATTTTTGGTTCATCTGTCACCCAAGTCGTTCTGCACCATCTGATGCCACCTTACTTGAGAGAGAAAATTACTAAAGCTAAGAAAATGTTGAAGCATGATTACACCTTGCCTGCCAAATTTGTATTCATTGGATTCAGAGATTTACCTCCCTGTTAGACTCACCCTGTTTGTTGTCTTGCGTGTAGTGTATACATTAACTGTGGCAGGAAATTTGGGCTTAATAATTCTAGCTAATATTGATCCCAGCCTGCAAAACCCCATGTATTACTTTCTGAGCAATTTGTCTTTCTTAGACATCTGCTGATCTACAACAGTTGCTTCCAAAATGCTGGTAAACATCCTAGCCTCCAGAAAATGCATCTCCTTCCATGGCTGAGCCTGTAGATGTCCTTTGTCACCTGCTTTGTGAATGCTGAGTGCCTCACTCTGGCTGCCATGGCCTATGACCACTATGTGGCCATCTGCCAGAGGCTGCTGTATTCTGTCCTGATGTCCCCAAGGGTCTGCCGTGGCCTCGTCCTGTTAGCCTACTTCAGTGGAAGTGTCACCTTGCTGGTGCAAGTCTCCCTGGCATTTAGGCTTTCCTACTGTGGCTCCAATGTGGTTGTTCATTTCTTCTGTGACATCCCACCGTGTCTGGCTCTGTCCTGTGCAGATGCCCGCATCAACCAGCTTCTGCTCTTTGCCTTGTGTGGCTTCATCCAGAGCAGCACCTTTGTGGTGATATTCATCTCTTACGCCTGCATCCCCAACACCGTGCTGCACATCAAGTCTTCTGGCAGCAGAAGTCAAACCTTCTCCACCTGTGCTTCCCACCTCGTGGCGGTGACCCTGTTCTACAGGACACTCCTGTTCATGTACTGTTGCCCAGCTGCCGGCTAGTCCCCTGCCTTGGTTAAAGTGGTTGCGGTGTTTTACACCGTTGTCTTTCCCATGTTTAATCTGATCGTCTATAGCTTCAGGAACAAGGATGTGAAAAAGGCACTTAAAAAACTATTTGAAAGGGAGGGGATTTTCAGACGAATAAAATCTGAACCATTTAATATTTAAACATTAGCCTTCTCTTCCAAAGTAATTATTAGCAACTAAGCCACCAACAATTCGTTTATCTAGTATTTTAATTGCATCATCATATCCTAGACATAAATGCAGCTTTTAATCCCCAAAGCCGTAAGGTGTGTCATTATTTCTTCCAGAAAATTTTTCTTCAAAATTCAGCTAACATTTAAGACATTCTGGAATAAAAATGAGTATAACATTATCTCTTACTGTTTCAAAATGTTTTATATGTTTACTCATTCATATTCTTTATCATATCAAAAGTATAGGTTGCTTCACAGTCATCCTACCCAATTAGACGTTATCTGCTGTAAAGGTGATGCGCATTATTAGCTTATTTATTCAATACGCGTACACCACCTCGTATCTTGTACATCCGTCTCACACAGGTACTTGAGAAAAGGATGATTGGATGGATCCCCGGACAGATGTTCAAGTCTATTAAGTCTTTTTCATTTAGGAAAGGTAGTGAATGAATGTAGATTCTGCAATTACAAAACCATTCATTAACACAAATTTTATACTTTTCATGATGGCTGGAAATGGCAGTAGTGGTATTTTCATGTGGCTCTCAGGAAATCTGGGAAAGCCGTGATTTAACTGTGTCTTTACTCGAGTCAGTATAAAATATCAAGTCATCTACTTCTCTTTAGGTTGAGTTGGTTACTTCAGCTCTTCTATTCACTGTTAGCACCTAATGTAATCCCAACTTTGTGAATGTTATTAAGATCATATATTGTGTATACTACTGATTATTTGTAATCTATTTTATGTAGCTACTTTTGTAATCTATTTTATGTTGCAGCTGATTCTTCAAGAAGAGGTAAACAATTGCTGTGATAATTTTTTTGTTAAGTTTACAATGTATACTAATTTTACCACAGGCAGCAGCTCTTCCCCTGAAGTTTTTACCACAGGCAGCAGCTCTTTCCCTGTGTGTCTTTTTGAGATAAGATCTCACTCTGTAGTTCTGGCTGCTTTTAAACTCAATGTGTAGCCTAGAAAAGCATCACTCCCTTCTAAGGCTGTTCTGAGGATGGGACTCAATATCCATATGCTATGGGCAAATGGTGAGGACCTTCAGGATTGCATAAAGACTTCTCCCAGTGAGCAGGGAACTCCTCCTCAAGTGTGTGTAGTCAGAGTAACAACCTGTGGTCCACTTCAAGACTCACTGGAAGAGAAGCGCTGGCCCTTTCATTGGTCTGACTATCACTGAGGTCATGTGGTCTGAATCTTGCAGTTAAAATTACATGACTTCTGGTGAGGATCTTTCAGAACTGTCACCTTTCATGGAGAAGGAAACATAATATTCTTCCTCAGCTATCCAGGACATGGACTCTGAGTGAGGGGTGAAAGACTTGAGACAGTGAGAGGCTGGGCATGACCACGCTGTGTCACCTCAGCACGTCTCAAGGATTTCCTACCTATAACATTGATGTGGAGTCAGTGTTCCTAAAGCATACAAAAGTACTACCTCTGAGGAACTGGGGTTGGAAATTCATCTTATCTCTCTTGTCATTTCTGAGGGAAACCCAATCTGTCTTGCTTTTTCACTTATTTTTAAATGTACTTATGCATCCATTTTCATAGAAGTTATGTCAACTATCATTTAGCCTACACTGAACAACTGCACTGAAGGATGCTCCCCATACCTAGCAATGTAGACCATTGTTGATTTTCTGTATGTGGTACCCACTCTTCTGGAATTTTCTGGGATTCAAACCTAGTATTCATTACTATCCAGTCCATTCTGTTATTTCCATTTAAAAATTTCATATCTTATAATTAGCACAATGACTCTTTCCCCGTGCTATAATGTGGATAATATTCCCTCAAAGGATTGTGTGCTGGAGGCTTTGTTCCCAGTGCACTTGTATTGAAAGGTCGTGAGATTACTAAGAGGTAGACTCTAGTAGAGAACGATTGGGTCATGACTATCATAGAAAGGATTAGTGGTAGTTCTGTGGAGTGGGCTAAGTCTCCATGACAGTGTGTCGTTATGATACCATGGGTGAGACTCCTCCTTTTTCTCCTGCTTACTCTTTCATGCTGTGACATCTCACGCTTGCACACCTCCACTGTGTAATTTCATCCACCATGAGGAGACTCACCAAGGACCAAGGCTGGCACAATGCTCCTCAACCTCCTAAACCATTTCTTCATAAACTGCCCAGCCTCAGATACTTTATTATAGCAATATTTTACTAGACCAATATGGTACCTAATGCAGTAAAGATATGGAATAGAATAACACCAACTAAAACATTCACATTTTCAATCAATAGTGAATGTATAACTTAATGCGTCTGAGATTAGCTATTTCTAGAGAAAGATTTTGACTATGAGCATCTAATAATAGTATCATAGAATCAGATAGAAGCTGACCAGTATCTTACAGGAAGATTTAAAACTCTATGTAGCTCTGAGTGAGAGTGGAAACCAACGGTATAGTTTATCAGGTCTAGAACTTAAAGAATGGAAAGCATATTCAAGGAATGACCTAGCAATAATTCCTGAATTTCCAATTCCCAGTCTTTGTGTAGCAAATAATGTCATGATTGAATTTGACACCAATGAAAATGAAATTATAAAAACAGTATTCTCTTTTTTAAAATTATGATAAAGGAATTTAAAGAGCAGTGTCTGTCCTAGTGTTTTAAAATGTATTTTATTCTGATTTGGAACATACCTGCTGGCCTTCCCTTTTCTCTTCCCTTTCTTTTCTTTCTTCCCTTTTCTTTCTTTCCTTCTTTCTTCCTTTCTCTTTCTTTCTTTCTTTCTTTCTTTCTTTTGTCTTTCTTTCATCTTTGTTTCTTTCTGTTTTTTTCTCTCCTCTCACTCTTATGGAGCAGAGAAGTTTCTAAATGAAATATCTGAATTCCATTAGGACATTTGACACTCTAAATGAAGTAAAATTTACAACATTCCATCAGCAATAAGTTATCAGTATGCTACATTTGGAATATAACATGTATACTAGGAGTTTACTACTGTGATTACTGAATATGATTTGAAATATTAAAATGTCTCTAATCTGTTCTTTTTATCTTCAGTGTGACTTATTTTTTTTCTCAGAAATGACGTTGCCAAACAGAAAACTATGCATTTCTAATTTTCTATTTAATTTTGTTTAATAGGTGATGTTTTACTGTACAAACACAAAACCAACTTTTTCTTGAAGTATGGTACAAATTATAAAACATAGTAGTTAATAATAGAACTAATAAACATAACAACGTCTCTCTAAGAATATCTGAAATTTGCTAGCACCCGCAATTACTTTTCCGCTTCCATTTTTATCAGTGTGTCTCTGTCATCCAGAGTGAGCACCTCTCCTGAGGGAGCCGGTGCCTGTTCACAGCACATCTTCGTTCTTTCCCTCTGCGTCTTCTCTCCGCACAGCCCCAATTCTCCACCTCCTCTTCCCTTCCCTTCCAGCAAAAGATCTCCATGTATATCCTCTGCTTTTATTTTGATTCTTTGACCTTCTGCTTTGCTTTTATTCATAAAAGAAATACTGTGGTGTAAACTCTCAATATTTTAAATATAACCTATAATTTTTCCTCAACTTTTATGAATATTAAGTATCTAAATCAAGAAAAAAATCACCACAGAAATGTGGGTAATTTCTCTCTACTTAGCATGTTGATGTGTCAATGTAGCAAATTTTAAAGTCCTTTAACGATTTGATGCTGTTTTAAATATTCTAAAATCACTTCCCATTGAAACAAAACAGCTCTAAAGCAATTTATGAAATACATATTGGAAAGGAGTTCTGGGAATGTGATCAATGTGATGGTCTCTCTGCCAGATGCTCTTAAACATTGCATCTTATGGATTCTGTAATTTCACCATGTTACGTTAAATTTAAAGTTCATAGGGGAGTCACACACAATCTTTAGGGAGCAATGAAAACATCTGAGAAAGACAGCGATGTCTTGACAAAATACTAAAATTGTATGTCAACAAAGAGATTTTTAAGTAGCAAGCAGGATTTTCCACTTCTATTAACACCAAACTCTTGTTTGTGTTGCCCAAACAGTGACTCCAAAAAATTTTCAAAAACCTTGATTTACTCATCTTTATTGATTTGACAATCATTAATCGTACTGTTTTTCCTGCTAAGAATATTCAACCCCATTTAAATTATAGACTTAACTGCATTCATTTATTCACTAACTGTTTTGCGGGTTTTGAATTTTTTTCTTTTTCTCTTTAATTTTCTGTCTATAGCTAGTCTAATAATACCCTGTTTTATCTTTAAGCTCTGTATGTAATGTAAATATATTTCTGTAAATTTTGAGTAATATTTATATGGACAGAAACCTTCATTATTTAATTTCTCTATGTATGATTTCCCACTCTTATGTTACATTACCCAAGATAAACTAGTGAATTAAAAGAAGTTAAAATTACCTGCTACACCCTCC
>NW_004955422.1:16914-22119 GCF_000276665.1 Chinchilla lanigera
GAACTTCCGCTGTTTCAGCACTGGAGGATTTGAGTGTGTATCTAAGTGGCATCTGTGTCTTTTTCTTTTAGTTCCTTCCATCTCACTTTCCATCCCTGTCATACCTTTACCCCAGGATGCTTTGATTGTCTGAAATCCTGTAATATTTTTAACTGATATATTTATGGAAGGATAACATTTTCTTTTTTTTTCAGTGAATCCAAAGGCATCTACAAACAGAGGTTTAGAGGACCTCGGCTCTGTGATTAGCTCCCATCTCAAGCGACAAGTGGGCCACTAAGGATCCAACGTGTGGACAGCTCAGATGCACATCTAAGCAAAGAGCTGAAATCTTGATCCCCAAAAGAACAGAAACTAAATATAAATCTTCTCTTGTCCCAACAAAAAATCCTTTCAGGATTATGAAAACCTGGTTGTGAAAGTCTGTTTTCCAGCAGACCTTCTACTTGCCAGGTTTGCTTAACTATAAGTATGTTTAGAAAACACTAATGGAGACTTTTCTCTTCAAACTATTATCACTTAATATGATTTCAGCATAGTTCTCAACCAGAAAACAGCCTCATATCTCCTCATTTATCTTGTAATAATATTCTTGTTTTATGGAAAAGGACAATGTTTACATACTGTTTACATGAATTGTGTATCAATGAGTGTATGTATTTTTTTTTTTTTTTTTTTTTTTTGGTGTTTGATTGTTTGGTTTTTGGGGGTACCGGGAATGGAACTCAGTACTTCATGGTTGTCAGGCAGATGTTGTGCCAGTTTGCTGTGTCCCTAGCCAGATAAGCTGGCATTATTTAATACTTAGGTCACATAGTATACTGAAATTACTTGCATATTCATGAAAAAGTTATTTAAATGGTCTTTTTGAGAACAATAATTGATTATAGCTCTGTTACCATGAAAATCATTTCTTTGTAACTTGATATAATTATTGCCATTTGGAACTCATTTGGGCTTTATTTTATATTATGATTCCAATAAAAAAATCTAACAATTGCTTTCTATTTTTCTGGAGTCTGTGAAGCCACCTGTTTGTAACAAACTTGTGATATATTCACAGAGAACACTACCACTTTACTGACATTTAATAAAGTACTTGACAAGATATTATGCTTTATTTTTGAGTCAGATGATTGAAGCTATGATTTTTTTTCTTCTACAATAAATTAACTTGATTTTTATTGATGAATCTTATCAATATTTTCCTGTCTTGTGCTGTATTTGCTTTCCTGTTTGTTTGGTCCTGTAATTTTTAATCACAAAATATTCAGTGTGTAGCATTTTCAAGTGCAATTGCACATCAACGCATCCACTTTTATATTTGCAAATTTACATGTGCAAGTGTTTCATACAACATTTGATCAAATGAGTTGATTTTCATGTACCTTTTGGACATAATCTGAATAATATAGAAATACTAAATATGTATAATATTTACATTCAGTATTTTAAAATGATTTCCTTCAAAAATATTCTTGCACCATTATCAGCTCTTGTGGATAAAGTCAGATGAGCGTACATAGAAGTTACTTGTATGTTAGTAAATAACTATTTACAAACAGTATTAAGCTGCCATTATTTGGTAATCAGTAGTTCTTCTGATATCCTTTATGCTGGGTCCCTTTCTCTTATCTCTAGCTGCATTTTGCTCATTGATGATTATATATTTTCTGTTTTAGTTTTTGGAGTGTTAAGTCAAAAGTAAATAATTGTGAAATTTATTTACACAAATTCATTTTTATTTACATAAAATCCTTTATCATGGCCCTGCAAGGTATTGAGTCTACAGTTGAAAAATTGTATTTGGGAATTCTTTATGATTATAAATGCTACTGGCAGTCTTTATTTTCCTAGGATAATACAGTTAACAGTATGGTAAAGTAGACTTATTTAACAATAAGTGTATTATTTAACGGTATTGACAATAGGCGTAGCAAAAGCCATGGTCTTAGAGACAAAGTGAATCCGTCCTAGTTTTAATTCTAACACCACGGGAACACCTCATCTACTCAACTTTGGTAACGTTTGCCTCCTTTTATTATTTTCCACTCTCATTGCAACACATAAGGTTAGAAATATTACTGAAAATGTCACTCTTGCCTTATTGCATTCTCTCTGCCCTCCATTCTCCCTGTCTCTGTGTTCTTTCTGTCTCTGTCTCTCTATCTCTCTCCTTACTTCTCCCTCCTCTGTGTGTTCTGACCTTGACACATATTCATCAGTATCATGAGATTCCTTTGTTACATGAACATTTTAAAAACATATACCAGTTAAATGAGAAAAAGATCTCTTCTTTTTTAAGAGATACGTGAGAATTTATACAACTCGGATGTATTTCTTCATTTTTTTATCATTTATCATGGACCAAACATCCAGCACTTCAAGGTCAGTGTCCTATGGGAACTGAAACTTGCTTTGGTACATCACACTGCAGAGATAAGATGGTCTGCTTCCCAGGAAAACCTACACAAGGAAACCTTCTTGCCACTAGGAGAGACCAAGCATCCCTTCACCTCAGTAGTGCTTGTTCCTGTTTATAAATCTGAGTATTTTTCCAGCCACCAAACTCTATGATTCTTTCTTTTGCAAATTGATTTCTTTAATAATAACAAAAATGTCTTTGTTACACCCAAACCCATCTTTGCCTCAGATACAGTGGTGTTTGGGATTCACTGTTCTCCCAACAAACATTGATGTGAAAGGAGGCACGACCTAATTTATATCTTTAATTTTGGAAGCATGAAACTCGACTTATAGATTGAAGACTTTGCTTTTGATTTAGAAATACCCTGACAACTATATCCTGGGCTTACCCATTTCCTAATCTTATTGAACATTAACTTCCCTGAGGCTACAACTCCAACCCCCTTGTAGAAATCACTAACACCTTCCATAGCAAACATGTTCTCTGGATGATAAGAGATTTCACATGTAAATGAGAACATTTTCACAGTAAGTAAGACACATTCACATTTATTTGAGCAAAGGAATTTGTCTGATGGGCCTCAGGCTAAGATCTCAAGAGATAGGGAGATTCTGCTGGATTGTTTGAATAGGAAAAAAAAAGCACAGTTGCTCTTGTAAAAGCAAATCACTTTGCTCCAGAAGGAGAAGGAGGCAGTGTAGTGACTGATGAAGGAGCTGCAGTGTTGGCTTTGAAATTAGGAGCTAGAAATGCAGCTCTAGGAGCTCACAAAGGCAAGCAGGTGGCTTCTCTCTTTGAGACTCTGGAGGGAGTGTGGCCAGACTGACACCTACATTTCAGCCTTAGCAAACTGATTTCCAAATTCTGACCTCCAAACTGTAAAAGTAACATTACTTAATCCAGCTACTTTGTTGTAAACTGCTATAACAGCACCAGGAAACCAATTCACTGTATAACAGTACCTGCTCTTTATTTATATTCCATCTTTGCTCTTTATACCACTTATCGCCATTGTGCTAGTAAATGTAAATATTCTTTATTTCCTTAAAGAAAAGTGAGCATCTTGAAAGCAAGACAAATTATCTCATTCACTGCTCCATCTATAGCAAACAAAATATTTCTTCGCAAAGATTGGTAAGTAGTACACGTTTATTCAAAGTGTAATGTATGAACTGATAAATTAACGTGTTGACATTTAAGCCTGAATACTGTTGAATTGGTAACATATATCAAAAATATGGAGCCGGCCATGGTGGCGCACGCCTGTAATCCCAGCTCTCAGGAGGCTGAGGCAGGAGGATCCTTGCAAGTTCGAGGCCAGCCTGGACTACAAAGTGAGCTCAAGGCCAGCCTGAACTGCATAGGAAAAGCCTGTCTCAAAAAGAGAAAAAAAAAAAAAAAAAGGAAAATTAAATGACAACTGAGGTTTTTAAACATAAAATATATGTGATAGATATAGTTTCAATTTTCAAAGGATGTATTGTTTCTCTACAACCCATTTTAATGTTTATTGAGGGGTTAAAGCAGAATTTATTTTGTTTTTCTTTATTTTTTATGATTTTACTTCAGTTCATTAGTCCATCTATCTAATCCATAATGCTTACCTGTCATGTGGGAAGGGGGTTCATGTATCTAACACATCGTGATTCCTTCTTACATTCTTTCCCTCACACACCCTCCCATCTGTCTCTTGATCACACTCATTTTTTGGTCCATGTTTGCAATATATAGGATTTATTTCATATTTATTGTTCTAATGTTGCTTGAAAAATATTCAAAACCAAAATTACCCAAAAATGAAATAGGAATAGATGGTTCTCCATTTAATGCTATTCTAAATATTTAGTCATTTTAGGATAAATGCAGGTAAAAAGATTGATCTACATTATTCTCCTAACTCAGATCTGCAAAAGAGCAGTTATAGGCCTACCAAGTGGGAGATCAGGGCAGAAACAGGAAGAACCACAAAAACGTCTGACTTCTGAGGATTGGAAAGAAGGAAAAGGCTGCACAGTGTAAAAATCAGCACTTTGACGTTCGCTGGGGGTCAAACTGTATGAACAAGTCCATCCGAGGATGTTAGAAAACCTGTAATTGCAGTGAGTTAGTCAGTTTGTAGTTCGAGGCAGAAATGACTGCTCTGTGTCACGGTATGACCCAGTCTCTGGATTTGAGTATCAATTTTATCTTTTAATATTTTTACGGGATCGGAAAGTTTTCTTATTCCTCATTTTATAATGTATTAATTTATAAGCAAGGAATAAAACACAGTGGTAGCTCAGCATATGAACTGAAATTGTTCCACAATTCAGGGGATGATAGCTGCTTTCATATTAATCACCAGACTCTGGGGTTTATGAACAGAAGCAAAATTTTGCCAAATACTTCTGTTTGCAAACCGAATTGCTCACAAACAGAAACATCCATGCACTGAACTATTACTGTATCTACCGTTCCAATAACTGAGTCACAATTTACAACATTTCCAGCACACACATGGCACACTACTGACTTAATCTCTTCTCTTCATCAATCTACAGGAAACACTAAAGGTCTCGTGCTATCATGCACATTAGGCCATGGGGAAAATGATATTTCCTTTCCTCTGCCTGGTATCACCTTTTCTACAACTAAGGAGCTATATAAACTCAAACACACAGCAGGGTGGAATCATACAGATGTGAAGGAATTTCTTCTAGGAGGTTTAACTGAAAATCCTACTCGGCAGATTACTCTCTTTCTCCTTTTCACCCTCATTTTCCTTGACGTACTGTTAG
>NW_004955422.1:23148-33831 GCF_000276665.1 Chinchilla lanigera
CCTGAACCTGTAGAGAAAAAATTACAATGCTAAAGTACTTCAGAAATCCTGCAAGTAAAAGAATACAAGGTATTAATTAAAGAGTTAGTTCATGAAAACCATGAATTATAAATGAAACATGTAAAGGGCAGCAATTTTTTGTTTGCTCTTTTGCTAGTGAGAAGAGCAATAGGGTTTAGAGTAGGCATACTGGGGCTGGGGATACAGCTCAGTGGCATAAGCGCCTGTGTTGCAAGCAGAAAGTACTGAGTTTGATTCCTGGTTCCAAAACATTTTTCAAACTAGGGTAGTCATAGTGTTTTGAATTATGATACTGGGGCCACACGTTGTATAGCTGGGGAAATAGTGGAGGTGTGGGAATCTGACGGCTATTGGAGTTTGTCAGGCAGAAGCTTTCTGGGAAGGAGGCACAGGTGAGAACAAGGTAAAGATGGGGCAGATGTCCTGGATTATTCAACAGACACCAAAATGATCAAAATTGTACTAAAAATAGCAGGAGTAAAACATTGAAAAAGTGCATCTGTGTTGCGGGGGTGTTCAGTAGGAGAGTCTGAAAGGTAACACGGTACTCTAGGTGTTAAGATGGGGGCTTAGACCTAAAGAACGCATTAACAATCCCTTAGGTATTTTTACCCATTTACATTGTTCTTCATTCTGTTCTATTGATCTGAAATGTTTCCTAAAAGACTGAGAAAATTATGAGGCAAAGACCTTACAAATGACAGGCACATGTTTACTTCCGGAGGTATGAATTTCCATCGACTGAAAGAGCAGTTCTGGAAAAAACCCACAAAAATAAAATATGATAGTCATGTCTTGAAAAAGAGTGACTACCTATTAGAGAAAACAGAAAAGCGTGACCTTGGAAGGGTGTTAACACACTGACTGAAGACACATCTAGAAACCTAGATCTTCCACCTAGAAGTTAATAAAAAGTACAGAGCATGGAAGGCATAATTTGGTCCCCTTGACTATAATGATTTTGTTTGTATTGTTGTTGTTGTCATTTGAATGTTTTCAAATACATTTCACTGTAAATTCTTTTCAGAAGCTTTTATTCCTCAAGCAGAATTTTCTAAGAGAAAAGTTCATACTGATCATTTATAGTAGTGCACAAATTGTGAATTGTGAATAAATTATGTAAGATACTAGAGAGACAGAATTAAGAGTTAGTAATACTCTAGGCCTCCAAAACAAGGGATCACTTACTGTCTAGTCACAATCTTAAAATATTGCTTAACTACCACAAATATCACCTGTCTGTAATTTAGGAAATTACAATGAAGAAATTTAATTCTTGCTAGTGTCGATAGTATAGATTAATTCTTACATAAGTGCATGTGTAAAGGAAAAATGTGAAACATTACTACACAACTCCCTTAGGATATAGATTTTATTGATACAAAAGCCATAAAATTGAGTATCAGCAGCAACAAGTAAGACCTGAGGAATATATATTCAGGAAATAGATGGTAGTGAGATAGCATGGAAAAGGGAAAGATATGTAGAAAGAAAGCTAAAATAATCATTATTTTAAAATTGTACTTCTACAAAAAGATGCCGCTTCAGAATCCCGAAGTTATGTCAGCATTTTCCCCTTCCAGATAATTCACCCAAAACAAAATAGAACAAAACAACACAACAACAATAGCAGAACAAAATAACATAAAAGTCTGTGTGTCATAAAGACACCAAACACTGTACATTGGGCCCTGGGCCCATGCTTCTCACCTATAAATTGCCACAATTCCATTTCTGAGGAAGAAGCAATATTAGTGATCTAAACACTTTGACCATAGAAATGACTTGCATTTTAAAAGTTTATGAATGGCAATCTGTCAGACCTTAGCAATACACAACTTAGATCTCTCATGTTAAAGGCACCGCCAAAACTATATATGCATATCTAGGTTGAGACCACAGCACATCTCACTCTCTAAATTCTCAGACACCCTTCTGAATGTGTGTGTTTATTCCATTATGTATTTTCCTGTATGTCCTACTGATGTAACTGAAAATTATATTTATTTCGTGGGATTCAGGAAACTTATTGTGCACAGGGGGTAAATTATGCTTCTCCATGTCTTCTTTGCTAAATGTCCTCAGACATTTCTTTGGTGAGCCAACCCAGAGGTAAACTGAGGATTCAACTCTGGTTTGTTCATCCACGGTTTTCTTTTTTAACTCCTTGTCCACTGATGGCACTGTCTCATTTACCCTTTCTGACTCTGTCTCCATTTCTCTGCAAGCACTTGCAGCTCCCATTTCCCCTTTCATCAGTTCAGGGATCTGAGGTCCATAGAAAACCTGAGCTTGGATATAAAAAACATCAAAACTTTGAGGCACTCACTTGCTCTAACCTGAAGTGGCAAGATTTCTCAGATAGTATAGTTCAGATTCTTCAGGAAACTCATGTGGAACACCCTTGGGTCAGCATGCCCCACTTCTGGGTCAGGTGGATTTAAAACTAGCTCGACACCCTAGCATTTTATCATAATTGATGGAGTTAATAGAAAATCTTTGATTTCCTAAAGTTCTCCTTCCAAAATGGCAGCCAGTAAGAACTAACCTTAGAAGAAATTTGCTTTAATTCCTACAACCTCATTCCAAATGGCGGCTTCACAGGGATTTATACCTCGGTGCATCAGTGATCTGTACCATTTCAACCACAAAAGTGCTGTCAGTGTTCTGATAGTCCTGTAGAAGAGAACACATTTAGGATAGTCACCATAGCAAAGAAGGTGTGCTGACACTTGAAACTTTCTACTAAATTAATAACAAATCGACCCACACTCCCACAGAGAACATATTCCAGATTGCTAAGTGGACACTAACTCAACACTCTGGAACATTCCGGATCAGTTAGCATGCTGCTGCTGAATAAGAGCAATACCGTTTGAGGGAAAGGTGCATATACTTCCTTTCTACCTAACAGAATCTCCTCAAAGGAGAAACCTCTCATGCTCAGTCCAACCATCAGTGTCTCATCAAATTTTCCAGGATTTGTTGTTCACGACAAATTGGGCAGAGCAACGCTGGCAGAATCCAAATGATTTTATCAGGTCAGATGACTCTTAGTAAAACTAGCATTGCTGAAGTTGTAGTTTGATATTTTATACATCTCAGTACTTGGATAGGGCTCCTCCATAGCATTGAAGCCAAAATATGGTGCCGAGGAGCCACAAAGAAGTATTTGATAAACTAGGACTCCATTTGCTTTGGCTTTGCAAATACATTCAGTGTATTTTTTGGATTTCTCATCTAAGAGACATTGCAGAATATTTCAGCCTGTGCATTCGATTTACTCCACTTAATGTTAGGGCCTCAAGGCACATCTATTTTCCTACAAATGACTCAAGTTCATCCTTTTTATGGCAGAGAAGTGCTCCATTGTGTATCAATACCACATTTTCCTTGTCCACTCATCTGTTGATGGAGCTATAGGACAACTCTAAGGTAAGGTTATTATGAATAATAATAAAATAGCAGTTTAATTGCTTTTCTGTTAAATCATGTAAAGCATCACACATTATTGATTTTGTAATTTATGCATTTATATACATAATCGCACTTTCATGGGGACAAAAATTCTTAGAAGCCAAATATACACTTTCAAGAATGTCAGGGAATCCCTCTAAGTCTAAAACTATACAGAAAACAACATTTTTTTACTAGCATGTAGAGTTTTCTTCTGGTCAATGATACCGATCTCTTATTTAAATTGCTGTAACTGTCAGTTACACAGAGTGCTTGCATTGGCAGCACATATGATAAGTTCCAAAGAAACTCATTTGCAGCACGCGTCATCAATTCGGTGATCTTTGATCACACTGTAGGTTTCCCGAATCGAATCTGCAAGCCTATTCCCCTTGTGCTTACCTTCGTCCATTGACAGTGTCGCCAGGTTTTGGATCTCATTTGTTCTGTGATTTTTCAAGAGCTTTCGTTTTGCATTCAAAGGTATTCTAATGCTTTTCTAATGGGAAGTCACTACTTTATATAACTTTGTTGTGCTATTTTCACTTTGTACACTTTTCGATTAACATAAGCACTCTATATTCTATTTATTTTCCTATTCTACTCTGCTCTTATACTACAACACCAAACAAGTCAAAGTATTTTCATCAGAATTTAAAAATCATCTGCCACACACTAAACACCATAAATATTGCTCTACTAATTAAAATAATGACAACAAAATAAAAAATTATGTTAAAAAAGCAAAAAGCCTATGAGATGTAAATGTAAAATCTTCATAGCACATCATGTATATACTGGCTGAAAGACTGAATGTGAAAAGGGTTTTTGAAACATCATTCCACAGGTCTGTGGCACTTAATGAATTGTAGAGAAGTAAAGTATAGATTTTAAAAATGAACTATCCAAAAGGAGGAAATTCAGTCATCTCTGTGCTTGTTGTGTGTGTGTAATCCTTCAGGAACCTGAATTTCACAGAGTCGTTACTAATGTGTGTAGTGTATGACACCATGAATTAATTTACATCAACTTAAAGGACCCACTAAAGTACATAGAAGATGTGTGGATATTTTTATTGTAAAAGAAAATAAAGCATTGTGGTACTTTTATATAATGGAATATTATTCAGCTATAAAGAAAGATAAACTTGAGGCTTTTACTGGTAAATGGTCACAACTAGAGACCACACTCATAAGTGAAATAAACCAGACCTCCTTGGGTAAGCAAAGTATTGTCTCACTCGTGTAAGAACCTGAAAGAGTGAATAAAAATTAGGAGATATGATAGACATTGTAAAATGAAAGAAAACTGCTCAAAAGTAAACAGCAACTGAGGTGAGGGAAAAGAGAAAAGAAAGAAGGGGAAATTGTGTATATATGTATACACAGGATAGCTAACATAGTTGTACTACTGACTTCTATAGATTCACTTAAAGAAGCAGTTAATGATTAATTATTTGATCAATTTTGCATGTCTCTATTTGTTTTCCTGAGAAACCCCTTTGAAGATATCAATATGTACTACAACAACCATTGTTAATTTCCTATCACTTTGTCAGTAATACAGTACTGCTTATGTTGTTCCATGCTATTATGTAAATGGGTATCTATTTGTTAATGTGTTTTTGTTCTTTCATTTTTACACTTTTTTTTTGGGGGGGGGGGTTTTCTCCGGTACCGGGAACTGAACTCACAACCTTGCACTTGCCAGGCAGGCGCTTTGCCACTGAGCTAAATCCCCAGCCTGTTCTTTCATTTTTAAAATAAATTTAAAGAAAGAAAATAACCCAAGTGAACGCAATTAGAAAAGAAGAAAGCAAAATCATAAGAGACAACAGCAAAATCTGAAATCATATTCATAACTATTTTGAGAACTTGCACTCCAGTAAATAGTAGAATACTTAAGAAATGGATATGGGGCTGGGGATTTAGCTCGGGGCTGGTGATGTAGCTCAGCGGCACAGCACCTGCCTGGCAAGCGTGAGGTTGTGAGTTCGATTCCTGGTACCAGAAAAAGACCAAAAAAAGAAAAGAAAAAAGAAATGGATAGATCTTTTATACACATGAATTGCCAAAATTGCACTTGGAAAATGAAAATCCCTGAATAATTCAGCAGCAGACAAGGAAACTGAATCAGTAAGGAGAAAAAGCAATAACAACAATAAGAACAACCACAACACACTGTCAGTTAAGTAAAGTCCAGGCCACAGGGATTCAGACCTAAACTCTTTAACAACTTCAGGGAAGACCTATCAGGTTGCTCCTCAAACACTTTACCAAAATTGAACGGAAAAGACAACTCTCAACGTCATTCCTGGAAGACAGTATTACCGTGATTTCAAAACCAGACAGGAATCCATCCAAGAAAGAACTACAGAGAAATCTCTGTAACGAACATAAGTCTTAAAACTTCTCACAAAGATACTGGCAAAGAGGATGAAACAAATCATCAAAAAGATCTTACATCATGACATGTTAGACTTCATCCCAGGGATACAGCAATGGTTCAACAAAGGCAAAAGTCAATAAATGTGATATATTTTATAAACAGAAACATGGACAAAAATCAAATGTCCCAATTTATTCAGGAAAAGTCTTTGGTAAAAACTCACCTCCATTTATGAAAAAACCCTAAAGAAAACACATATACAAGCAATTCATCTCAATCTGATAAAACACTTATGATAAATTATTGATATCATATTAAATGGAGAAAAGTTTAAATATCTAAAATCATAAACAAGGGAAGGATTTCCATCTATCAACACTTATGTTCAATATAGGATTCTAATGTTCTCCACGTCTTTCATACCCAGGATTGCTTTGGCAAATCTGGGTCTCTTCTGCTTCCAGATGAATTTTAGGAATGTTCTAGATCTGTGAGGTATTCTAGTGGCATTTTAATTGGAATTCCATTGAATCTGTACAACAATTTGGAAAGTATGGCCATTTTCACAATGTTGCTTCATCCTATCCATGAGCAAGGGATATCTCTCCATTTTCTGAAGTCCTCTTTGATCTCTTATTTCAGAGCACTGTAGTCTTCTTTCCACTCTGAAACTTACTCCAAGAATGCATCCAACCCAGTTCTCCTTCCCTAAGCCTCCTTTATTATCCTAAGAATCATGCATTTTCTCTATGAAATTTGGTGTGGCAGCCTGTCACCCTCTCACAATCTGTGATCAAACACATTCTCCCTTGGGACATGTCTGTCCCTTAATCAGTTAAAAAGAGTTTCCCTTGGATTATAATCTTGAACTTCTTAACCTATAGAGTGTAGTAATGATTCTTTTCCTGGAGAGAGGCTGTGAATATTTTCCATTTGCTCTTCCAGGTCCCATCTCCCGACCCTCCCTGCCCTGCCTCGAATTTCAGAAGATTCCCCTTTGGGGTTGCATTAGTGCTGCCCAAGGCTTCTGGCTTCTGGTTTCTTTAGCCAGTGAGTGGTAGCAATAGGAGATTGGAAGATGGGAAGAGAGTGAGGCCAGGGCACTCTCAGCTCTGGTCTTGCTGGACCCCTAGAGGTTAGGGATATCCTCTTCTAAAGGACATACCTGCCTGTCTCTCCTCCAAGTGGCTTTCTGTGGGTTCTGGGTTTCTCTGCTATTTCCCTTGGGACGGGCAGGCCTAGCTGTCTGCAGAAATGCTGTGTTATTTCTTATGGCTTCACTTACCTGTCCACACCTTCATGGACACTTCCTTTATTAAACTGTCCTTGATTATACCATTGCAGCATTTCTTTCTAGATACAGTGCGATAGACATGTATTTATCCTTTCTTTCCTCCATTGCCTCAAAAACCATGACTGACCCACCACTTCCGTTCAGGAAACCTTGCAGGGACTGGTGATCCAGAGGTGAATGAGACATTGTTTTTCCCGGAGCCCGGTGATGGTGAGGGAAACACAAGGGAGGATGGTGGTGCTGGAGCTGGATCAGCACTTTTGCTAATGAGGGAAATTCATTCTCTCTGGGGCGCACTGGAGTCTGAATGTTTGTGTCCCCCACGAGTCAGATATCAAAACCTTCACTCCCAAGATAACAATATAAGGAAGCAGGGCCTTTGGGAGGTGCATAGGTGGTGACAGCAGAGCCCTCAAGAATGGGATTAGTGCCTTATAAAGAGACCCCAGAAACCTCACTTCCTCCATCCGCCATAGGAGGACACAGCAAGAAGGTGCCGCCTTTGAGCCCGAGAGCAGGCGCTCACCAGGCACTGAAGCTGATGGCACCTTGAGTTGGGACTTCCCAGCCTCCAGAGTTGTGCTGAATAAAGTCCTGTTGTTTACAAGCCCCCTACCTGGTTTATGGTGATTTCTTATCCACACCAGCCCAAATGGACTAAGACAGGCTTGGGCAGAGAAATGCTTTCTGAAGAATGCAGAACTGGCTTTGACTCTCCAGGGCCAAGTGGGAAGTAGCCAGGGGAGTGGGAGCACGAAGAGGAGGGGAAGAGCAGAGGAAAATGCTGTGAGGAGACTCTACTGCAGGAGCTGGAGCTTCATGGCATTCAGAGGGCAGATGGGAGGCTGGACCAGGCAGAATGAGGCCTCTTGCTCTGTTTTTGCCATGGCAGGAGTTCTGTGTTTATCCTGAACTAGACAAATCTGTTGGTGTCTTGGTTACTTTTCTCTCGTTGCTGAGACAAAACACCCAGTGCACAAAGTGAAGGAAGGAAAGGTTTATTTACCTTACAGTTTGTGGAGGTTTCAGTCCATACGTGGGTGGCTCCAAGGCAGAAGATAGCAAAGCAACAAGAGCAAAGAGGGGAATGGCAGTGCACACAAGCCTCTTTCTCTATCTTATATTGTAAGCAGACTACCCCCACCCAGGGGGTGGCACTCGCATAGTTAAACTTCTACACTTCTCACACTGACACAATGAATAACATCCTAGAGCAGGAAGGACATGTCCTTTGCATCCCAGGATGTAGAACTGCTGAGTCACTTAGCCAAAACTCTACACTCCTTAAGTTGACACAATGTATCAACCATAACACTCCACCCCTTGTCAACTTGGCAACCAGAGGCATTTCTCTAAACTAGTTTCCAGATACAAAGACATTATATTACATTAGAACCATAACATTCCCCCCCAAGAGACTCATGTACATCCCTTTATGCAAAAGGCATTTAGTCCATCTGCAAGAGTTGCCAGTGTCATAACAGGTTCAGCATTGCTGAAGAATCCAAGTCCCAAGTCTCCTCTGAGATGTAAGGTAAACTCTTAGCTGTGAGCCCCTGTACAAATGAAAAGTTAAACACTTTCAATATTCAATGGCACAAAAGAAACATTACCATTCCAAAAGGTACAAACAGGGATACAGAGCACTGGGACCAAAGCAAGTCCAAAATCCAGCAGGGCTAACGTTATGTTCTGTAGTTCCATGTCCAGCATCTGAAGCAACTTGTGGCACCTTGTGAGCTCCAAAGGGCTTGCATGAGTCCACCCTTAAGGCACTTCTGGTGGTTACAGCTTCCATGGCTTCTCTTTGGCCCACTTTGCTCCCTCCTTGCAGCTTTCCTTAGATGATTCACAGTCCTAGCTTTTCTAAACTTCTGAGGTCTCCAGTGCCCCTTTTGCTTCACACTCACGGCTTCACACATTGCCCTCTCAGGGGCACACTGCCTGGCCTCCCAGGCCTTCTGAAATCTGGGTGGAAGCCTCTTTAACCTCAGAACTCTTGCATTCTCCATGAACCTAAAGCCAGGGCCACGGGGATGATGCCAAGGTCTGCTGCCACCTGGAGCAGTAGCCAAGTTTTCCTCTCTCTTGGCCACAGGGGTTGCATGCCTGGATTCCTGGGCACTCTGAATCCAATTCTGAGGAACAAATCCTCTATGCTGCCACCATTCTGGAACCTGGTGTGGCCACAACTGCCATTCTGGAACATGGTGCTCAGCAGCTTTCTTCTCAAAGCAAGATCTTTCACCTTTGCAGTTTTGAGGCTTCAAAGAGTGGAGACTTGCTGCTTCTTGTGATGCCCTCAGGCCATCTTTTTTATTTTCTTGTTTCTTCTCAGCAATGGAGATCTCCTCAGCTCCACCTTTGCAGTCCACAGCTTTACTGGAGCTTTCTTTCTGGCCAAACTCACAACATTTTAAATCATCCTGCTGGGCTCTTTGTTCTTCATTCTCAATATAAATCTGGATAAAAGCCCCCAACAATAGCCATGCCACTTCCCCAACCTCTGACTGCCTTGAAATTTCTTTTGCCAGATTAATCAGTCCACTGCCACCCTTAATCTCAGTCTTAGATAAAGTCTCTGGATACAAGCAAAGTGCAAAACCAAAACTTTCTGCCAAGCCATAACACACATGGTCTAGAGTCCAACAACCAATGAAGTCCTTCTTCCCAACAGAAACCTCCTGAACACGGTCTTTACTGGAGGATTTCTATCAGCCTTCTGATCTTCCAAGCTCTCACCAGAATCTCCAAAACAGAATAACCGAAGGCATTTGAGCTCTGCTCTTTCAGGTGACATCTCTGAACCCTTCCAAACTCTTCCCACAAGCCATTTCCAAAGGCTCTTGAACCACATGGTCAGATATAGTCACAGCAACGACCCCACTCCTCTGCTACCAAATTCTGTCTTGGTTACTTTTCTCTCGTTGCTGAAACAAAACACCCAGTGCACAAGATGAAGGAAGGAAAGGTTTATTTACCTTACAGTTTGTGGAGGTTTCAGTCCACACGTGGGTAGCTCCAAGACAGAAGATAGCAAAGCAACAAGATCAAAGAAGGGAATGGCAGTGCACACAAGCCTCTTTCTCTATCTTACCTTGTAAGCAGACTACCCCCACCCAGGGGGTGGCACTCACATAGTTAAACTTCTACACTTCTCACATTGACACAATGAATAACATCCTAGAGCAGGAAGGGCATGTCCTTTGCACCCCAGGATGTAGAACTGCTGAGTCACTTATCCAAACCTCTACACTCCTCAAGTTGACACAACATATCAACCATAACAGTTGGGTTCTTGCTGTACCCCGGGAAGGAACAGCAGTGAGAATGAGGAAAAAATAGACAAGATACAAGGAGCTGGGATCAGGCCGAGGTCCTCTCTCTCTGAGCGGAGAAGGTTAACTGCTCGAGAACAGTAGGGCATTTATTTATACCCTTCAGAGGTTGGTTAATTTCTGCCTTGCTGCCAAGGAATCAGTTAACAAACTACAATGGCCTGTTTACGTGCTTTAATGAGCTCC
>NW_004955422.1:35048-40002 GCF_000276665.1 Chinchilla lanigera
TCCGGCCACCTGTGTAACTTGGGGAATGTTGCCTCATCTCTGAACCTAGTGTTCTTCACAGTATGGGGCTGTCAGTACCTCTCTCAGAGGTGACGAGGAGATTAAGTGAGTCAAAGTATGCAGAGTCCTCAGCTCAGAGTAGGCTCCCAGAGGGTGTGGTAACTGATATTTTGGAGGAAATTGGAGATGGGGAGTCAAATTAGGAGCCCAAGCCAGGTCTCCACTTTTATGGCTGCCATCTACTTAGGCTGTGGAGCAGGGCAGTGTCCAAGAAAATCACCTCAGATGTGGTGGGGACCCATCCTTTGGCCTTGAAGAAATGTTGAAATGTTGCCCAGATCCTCTGGCATGACAGCTGTCATGTAGCTAGTTTTGGACTGGACTGTCTGGTTTCTGAGCTTTCTGACCAGGACAATCAACCGGGAAAGTACATGTACTGGGATAAGCATGGGGGGTGGGGGGTTCTCTTGGTGAGCTTTGTCTTTACAGTGTTAGTATATGACTTTAGATGAGAAGTTCCACTGCCTTTTGGGCCTGAGGAAGCAAGTGCTACCACTGTTGAACCCAGTATTTCAAATTCGTTCTTGTGTTATTTATATATTTGCAACTCCACAGTAGGGCTGGACTTTCCTCTTTAAAAAGGTATGTTTTCTGTCCTTTTTGTTTCTTTCTGCTAACAGAAAAGGCAATGCTTTTCTTCTGAAGAAGAGGCAGTGTCGTGCAGTGTGTAAAAGGCAGAGATCACAGAACCAACCTGCTTGGGTTTGAATCCAGCCCCACCCCTTAGGCTGTGTTGCCTTGGCTGATTACTCATCTTCCTGTGCTTCAAATTCCTCATGTGGAACAGGAAGACCAATAGTAGGACTGTTGTTTGTATTAAGTGAGTCAGTATGTGTTGTTCATAGGACAGACCTGGCTAATACGCCTGACTGTATTTGTGAACTGTTCTAGATGTTTCTCAAACACAAGGTTGATCAGCCCTCCCAAGATCTTCTGAGGAAGCCCTATCTTTGACCCCATTTCACAAATGAGAAAATGAAGCTGAGAGAGGTAAGTGGTGTGAGGTCACAGACCTGCAGGTAGGAGAGTTGGGAATCAAACCCAGGTTTGTCTAACTCTAAGGACCATGTTCTTTCTTCACAATTTACTTTATTTAAAAAATTTATTTCTGTTTACTAATACATGCTTGCACTACATGCTTACATTCCTTGTGTGGAGTTCACATATACAGAACACATGTTGATTTCTTTTTTATTCTCTTCCCCATCTTCATGCCCTTCCCCTTTCAGAAAGATCTAGCCCCCTATTTCCTGTTATCTACCTTTTTTTTTTTTATCTTTATTGATAGTTCGGGTTTCTCACATAGACAGCACGTGATATTTAAGCTCGTGTGTCTGATTGATTTCACTTGTCATTACGGTCTCCAGGTGCATCCATTTTCCACAAGTCACTCAACTTTCTCAGCCAGCTACTTATCAAACTCTCCAGTAGTGGCTGTTAATTTGGGTTATTAAGTTTTTTTAAAACATCTTTTTTCAAGAACATTTGCCAGTTTGGGTGATGCTTCGTGGCTTTCCTAAAAGAAGTGCCCCTCTCTCCTGCCTACAGATATTTAGTGAAAATTGAAGGTGAAAGTGGCCGCAATCACAGAATTCCCTGAAAGCGTTGGTGGCAGTCACAGGAACAAACTAGCTCAATCTGCACCTAGCTATTTGTGTCTATTTGCATCTAGCTACCTATTGCCTTTAATTTGCTTATACCCCAACTGGCCTGGTAGCCTCTGCTTTCCCCCTTCATATCTGTCCTCCAGGTAGCCATGGGATTTGCCTTCCTAAACACACGACTTTTCAGGCATTTGCTCTAAATGAACGCTAAGAATGGAAGAGCATGGCTAGGAAGAGACTAGAGGGAGTAGAGTGTAAAGCAGTCTGCCATAAGCAGTTCATGTTTTATCTTAAGATTTCATATAAATTTTAAGAATATGTATTTTTAATAAATGTTTCATCTGGGAATAACTTTAGATTTACAGAAAATTTGCAGGGATAGCAAAGAGTTCCTAGCTCCTTCACCCACGTTCCCTACATCAATATCTCACATACCCATGGCCATTTATCAAAGCTAAGATCTACATTTGTACATTACTAAGAATGACGCCGAACTTAATTTGGATCTGCCATTTTCTTGCTGTAATTTCCAGGTCCGGGATCCTATCAGGGCCCTATACTGCGTTAGATTCTCATGTCTGTCTCTCCTGGCATATGGTTTTCTCCTCAGTCTTTCCTTGTTTCCATGACACTGATTGCCTACTTCGGGGAGTACTAGGCAGGACCTTGCAGCATGCCCCTCTGCTGTTTACCTAGCCAACCATGACTAGGTTGGATGCAGAATTGGGGAAGCTCCCGCGACATCAAGGGCCCCTCTTATCATGTCATACCAGGGAGCACCAACACCAGCATCACTTTCGCTGGTGGTGGTCACCTGGAGCACTGGACCGAGGTAGTGCTTAGTGCAATTCTTCACCATCAAGTTATTATTTTCTCCTTTTTGGACTGGTTGTTGTAAGTCACCAAGACTTGCCTACCCTCAAAGGGAGAGGAATCAAACTCTGCCTCTGGGGAAGGGGAGTGTGCCTGTAAATAACTTAAAATTCTCCTGCAAGGAAGACTTGTCTCATCTCTCCATTTATTAAACCATTCATTTTTCGGTCTAGATTGCTACCATCTTAATATTAAATGAAGACTTTTGCTGTCCCCAAATGTACAGGTGCATTAACATCCCCAAACCCTGGGTGGGTGATTCATGTGTTCCACAGCTGGTGGTCTAAGAAACGCAGCCCCAGGCTCCAGGCGGCGCCTCCCTCACTGCAGAACTGGGAAGGTCCTGTGGAAGGGCGATGAAGGTCCTACACACAGGTGCAGTGCTGTAACGCGGTTGTCTGAGGGGAAGGATGTTTAACCCCAGCATGTGACAGAGGAGCTGCACGTGTTTCTCCTTGAGTTCCTCAGGGATCACCAAACATTGTCCATATGAAGACTAAGTGCCACAGGTGAGCTTGATTTAGCCACGGTTTGAGGGTAACAATGTCATTCTCTTAAAACACATTTTTAATGACCCAGCAGCCATTACAAAGTCGAATAAGGTGGGGAGGAGGAATATCATCTCATTAAATCCATGATCTCCTCAATACAGCATGGGCGCCAGGGGTAAGTGCAGGTAACCAGGGACAGCTGCAAGGCTAACGCAGCTCCCAGGCCCTCTCCTTGGCACACGCCCAAAAGGAAGGTGGGGCTTTGACTATAAAAGAAGGGTTGAGGGGGCCGGGTTATAGAGGGCTCTGGTGGTGGGTGTGGGTCTGGCTGAGGGAATGTAGTATAAAGCTTTAGACGTACTATGCCCTGAAAGGTTTTTTGTGGCTGGGAAGTTTGGGAAGGAAGGACGAAACTTTTGGTAGCTCTCAAGGGAAATGTTTGCTAGGTTCAGAAGTGAATGAAGAAAGGAAAAGAAAAAGACTGAGGGAACCTCAAATTTTTGAAGGACTTTAAAAGAGGGAACTAGTCTCTGTGCAGGCAGAGCTTGTCTTAGGTTACAGCAGCTTCCTAAAGTCCCTTCCTCAAAATATAGACAGGGTGAAACTGGGGTGTGTGAAAATCACGAGGTCTTGTAGAAGTTCAAGGTGGGGTCTCAAATTGTAAATCCCCCCCATGACTGGGAATTGAACCCGGGCCTGGTGTGGGCTGGGCAAGCACCCTAGAACTAGGCTACCTCAGCCGATTTTACTTGATTTGAGGTAGTGTTTAGCTGCATTGCTCAGGTTGGACTTGAATTTGTGATATTCCTACCCTACCTTGACTCTTCCCTCATCCCCCAGGTATCTGGGATTGGGGTTGGGACACCAAGCCTTGCTCAAACTGAGATTTTTAAAAGCTGAAGCCATTTTCAGGGCAGTCAGCTGTCTTAATTGCTGTTGTGTGTCTAACAAGTGACAGCTGAGCACAGTCACTGTCCTGGCTTTCTGTGAGGCTTTTGTTCAAGAGAAATACATGGATTGGAGTTCTCTGTTGTAAGCAAGCTTGGAAATCTATTGGAGCAATTTCTGACTTGCAGCCTTCCCACGGAAACCTAAAGCCTCTTGTTACGGAGAAGCACCCGTCCAGCACATTGGCGGAAAGCAACTGAGGGCCAGCTGCTTGTCTTTCTCCGCCTCAGACTAAAGAACGTTTACTTAGATAAATTCCATAGGAAAACCTTGGTTTCTTTTGAGTTAGACTTTGTCGAGGGAATGAATTAAAGTGAGTGTCAAATTTTGACTCCTTAGTCTCCTCATGGCTGGATTAAAGCTTTAAACTTAGACAGCTGCTGTGGGACTTGAAGGTAGCTTGAACCTGCAGGCTTGACGGTCCCTTATAACTGAGTGAGGTGGAGGTGGAGATTCATCGCCTCCTCTCGGCCACCGCAGCCATTGGCAGTCACCCAAGAGAACTCTGGTGATGCGTGGGTGCTCAGAAGCTTTTTCTGGTGGAGATAGTGAACAAACCTCATCCGGTTGGACCGATGGTGTCTAACTGGAGGAGGCTGAGAATTATCAGACAGCTGTTTTGGGATTGTTGGGACAACTTGTCACAGGAAAGGGAATGAGGAAGTGTCTTAGTAGCAGGCTTATCACAAATTCTTAAGTATTGAGCATGAGTACTTTTTCTCCAGTCTCCTTTCTGAAAGCTTAATCACTATAAAAACCAAAATACACAGGAAAGTCAACTTCACATCTGCAAGTGCCAACATTCTCTACCCAGTGAGCTGTGAACATCTCCACTGAAAACTGGGGGCAGAGTTCACCTTTCTGACTGGATGCAGGGTGAACCTACAGTTGTCTTGTCTCAGTGAGGTGTAGGAAAGTCCTAGGACACAGCCCCTGTGTTGCTGGTGTCGCTGCACAGGCTGCCTGGCTCTAGACATC
>NW_004955422.1:41698-43867 GCF_000276665.1 Chinchilla lanigera
TTAAGGAGTTTCCTAAGCATGACCAACTAAAGTAATTATCTGAATGGCCCTAATGTGTGGATTTTTGCCTTCATGTCTGGGTTTAGGAATTCCAGGCAGGAGACTGGATGAGGTATGAACTTATGTCTTTCAGTCTTGTGTTCTCTGAAGCAAAGTTCTCCTCCCAAAGAGCCCTCTACTTCTAGAAGTAGTAATCTTGGAAAGCTTCCAGGTCACTTGTGTGTATATATATATATCCTATGTATTTTACCAGAGAACATATAGGACCCTCTGGAACAGTTACCCCAGAGACACATGTGTGTGCCACAAATTTAAGCCACTGGTCTCCAAATGTTCCAGGAGCCTCTTTCAGAAAGAAGTCCAAACAAATCAAACACCATTTCCCTGTATTAACAGCCTTATTTTTTTGGTACAAATCATTTGAAGTCTAGTGTGCAATTTTGAATGGTAGCAAAATTTTATTCAAGGTAAGAAAAGCAACAGGCTCTGCAGAGTGAGTTTGGGCCAAGTAAAAATGGGAAGGTGCACCTCCCCCGACAGTGTGAGAGTGGGCCTCCTTGTAAGAGCACACAGTGGCTGGTGTGAACTTTAAGTCAAAGCATAACTATAAGGAAGCACAGACATAGCCACATTTATTGCTCAGTGACTAGTGGCTGTATTGTATAATGTAGCCCTGAGAGGTAAATTGGGGCCTAGTGGTCTCCACCTTGTGGCCTTTTTAGAGAAAATTTGACTAAAATGACTTTTGTGTATTTGTGGAGTTTGAGGATTGAATGCAAATCTTGGACGCCCCTAAGAATAATCCCCATTTAGAATCGTGCTGTTCAGACTTTGTCAGAATGATTGCCTGTGGCTTAACATTGCTCTACCTCAGCGGTGTGACCAGCTTTCAGGACCCTAGCTGTCCCTTTGGTTTCTGCTGGCAAACTTTGTCCCAGAAACTTCTGTGCTATGTCCACTTAAAGCACATATTCCCATGCTTATGTTAATAACTTGGTTGTCCTGAATACAACCTCCTGAGTGTTTTCCAATGTGGATTATGTGTGTTTTAAAAGATGAGATACTTGAGCCTTTTGACTTTTGTAAAAAAAAAAAAAGGTTTCTATTTCCACTGAGCTTTTCTAGAAAAACAGACTGAAATGATTCCCCAGTGAGACAGGGCTTGGATGAAGCCCTTGCTTATGGCAGCTGGTGGCTAGTGTCCAGAGAGCCAAGAATTGGAAGTTTGGAGCCACTCGAGGATGGTGACACGCATGACATCATATCTCAGCATGACAGGAGGGGAGGGACTGGGGGCCCAGACCAGAGCAGGGCGTGGGCACCTGTGTGGCCATGCCTGGGAGCTTCCAGGCTAGATATGGCCTACACACACACACACACACACACACGTGCCCCATGCTGGCCCCTCTGCTCCTCCTGCTCTCTTGCCCTAGCGCCTTACTCAGTGCAGGTCCCCAGTGTGCTGCTGTATCCTCCAGAGGCAAGTGGCCAGTATCCAGGTCTGGCTCCTTCTCTGTACATCCCCAGGGTGAGAGTGCAGGGCTCTTGGGCCACCTGGATGGGGAAGCATGACAGCTGCTGGATTCTTCCCCTCTGACTGTCTCTTGCAACAGACCCAAGCTGAGGTTGCCCTCTGATCCCCCCATTCTCCAGGGCCAGTTCTATGGCTCAACCCTGTTTTGTTCAGGGGGTACTGAAACCTGGTACCTGGTGGAAAGCTCCAGCTGGAGGTAGATGCCACCTCCCAAAGTATCAGTTCTGAGAAAGTTCTGAAAATCCACCCAGATGGGGGAAATACCTCAGGCTGGCAGCTGTGGTCAGCAGCATTCTCTTCTCCAAAGTGTCAGGCTGACCGTGGGGCAGCAGCATATCTAGGCCTAATCTTGTCTTTGCTTGAAGCAACTTTTGAAGGTTGGTGAAGTAGAACTGATCTCACTGTGCGTCTTAAAGCTTCCTGGACATCTGTTTATGTTCAGTGCTATCAAAGGTCACTTAGGAAACCTTCATTCTGATCATGGATCCATAAAGAAATTGTAAATGACTCACAAACAGCCCTGCCTGGTGGCTGACTTCTGATGAACACCAGTGGACAGTATCTTTTGCTGAAGGCATCAATCCTTCTAAAAGCTTATGTGTGTGAGCAGTGGTGGACACAGGTCATCTCTGCTC
>NW_004955422.1:48071-49190 GCF_000276665.1 Chinchilla lanigera
GGTCTAACATGTAAAAGGCTCTATTGGCCAGAAGGGCTAAATATCAGATCTTTGCTACATTCTTCACAATCCTTGTAGAATCTCCAAGTCCCCAACTGTTTCTTGAAGGGACTCCAATTAGTTTTCAAATAAATGTGTTGATGGTTTAACCACTGTTTAGAGTAACACCAGTACACATTTGAAGACTATTGGGTATCATTTCTATTGGAATGTACTTTTCACAGTAGGTTATTTAGAGCTGTTAGAGGGCAGTGGCTAAGAAGGTCAAGAGGATCTTTTCCAGAAGTGGCAAACTTTCAATAAAACCTGTGCACAGGCTACCTTTGTAATTTCCTAGGACAACTAAATGTTAAAAAAAATCACTTGGATTTCATTTCATTTTATTTTTTAATTTCGGGGGGCTGAGACAGAGGGGATTGCACTTTAATTGCAGCTTGGGGATGAGTGGGGCATGAACAAAAATAGGAATACTGGGGAGCACAGCCAGCAGCCCAGGCCAGCTGGACTGAGAATGCTGGCTTCTTTCCAGGGGCCTGGTCTGTGGCAGAAGTGCAGGCTCTGAGGCCTCTTGGCAGGAAGGAGGGGGAAACAGATGGCTCAGAAGTCCATAGAACTGTGGGCCAGGTAGTCTCTGTGACCAATGTTGCTGACCTGCTTGGTCTGCATGGCCTTGAGTTTGGGACAGTCAGTGATCCGATGGCCAAGGCCCCCGCAGAAAGCACAGCCACGCTCTCCTCCGACATCCAGCATGGACTCATCCCCGCACTGCAATATTTGCAGCACTGGTGGCACCTTCTGTTTTGCCTCTAAAAGGAGGGCCTTGAGGTCCATCAGCACTGACTCCTCGCAAGCCTTGTTGATGAAGGTGGTGGCAATGCCAGTGTTTCCTGAGCGCCCAGTACGGCCAATCCGGTGCACGTAATTCTCAATTTCCTCAGGCATGTCATAATTAATGACGTGCTGGATAGCAGGGAAATCCAGGCCCTTAGAGGCAACATCTGTGGCCACCAGGACATCTTTCTTGCCCTCTCGAAATGCTTCAACGGCCTTGGTCCGTTCCTCCTGGCCTTTGCCCCCATGGATGGCCACAGCCTCAACCCCTTTGAGCAGCAGGTACTC
>NW_004955422.1:50045-51625 GCF_000276665.1 Chinchilla lanigera
GGCTGGAGGATGCCTTTCTTCTTCAGGCCTCGAAGGATGGCTGCAGGAAATTTCATTTCCTTGAAGGTCTTGATGGGTGGTGGGACAGCTTCTCCTTCCACCAGCATGCAGTACTTCTTCCGTACTCGCGCGTGCCGCTCTTCAGACATGCTCAGGACGGAACGGGGTGGGGTCCAACTGGTCCTGATTGGTTCATCATATGTGATGCCCTTGGCCATCTCCTTCACTGACATCAACGCTCGGCCCTCCGCCACGCTCTCCAGGATCTTCTCTTCTTCTTTCAACTGAGTCTCCTTTGCAGACTCCTTGCGGGCTTCAGCCCTCTCTTTGAGGTACTGGTGCTGATCCAGGAGGCTGACACTGGACTGAGGGCCCAGCGGGATGTCGTCCTCATCTCCCTTGGCACGGCCAAACTCCTGCTGTTTCTTTTCGGCAGCACCCTTGCGTCTTCGCTGCAGCAGCTTCTGCAGCAGTAGTTGCCGGCGCTGTCGCAAAGGTACGTAGGGTACATATTCTTCGTTGTCCTCATCCTCGGCCTCAGAGCGGCTTCCCGCAGCATTTCTCTCATCAATGCGAGCTCGCTTTCCTTTAGGTTCGGATTCCTCCATCCTTTGCCGTACACTCTACAACCTGGATTTCATTTTTTCAAAATCGTATGTAAAAAAAGAAATTAAAACACTGTTTTAAAAGGCTTTCAAAACTCAACAATAGGAAAATGACTGACCCAATTAAAGAATAGGCAAAAGAGCTGAAAAGATGCTTCACCAAAGACAGATGGCAAATAAGCAGCATATGACGCTCAGTGTCAGGTGCTGCTAGAAGCCTGCAAATTAAAGCAAGGAGACCCCACTCCACACATCAGAGAATTAGAGCCAAAATCCAGAACACTAACACTGCTGCCACATGCTGGCTTGGAGGTGAAGCAGGAACTCTCCCTTTATTCTTGATGGAAATGCAAAGTAGCACAACCACTTGGGGGACACTTTGGTGGTCTCTTACAAAAGGAAACATACTCTTAGGTAATCTATCAATCATAATATGGATATTTACTCGAATGAACTGATCTTTGTATCTGCACAAAATCTGAACACAGGATGTTTATAGCAGGGTCATTCTTGATTGCCAATAATTTGGAAGCAAGCAAAGTTTCTTCCGAAGCTAAATGGATCAACTATGAGACATTCAGACAATGCAACAGTATTCAACATTAAAAAAAGAAGTGAGCTATCCACTCACGAAAAGAAGGGAAATTTTAAATGCACATGACTGAGTGGAAGTTAATTTCACTTGGGAGGCTGAGGCAGGAGGATTGTTGTGAATTCAAGGCCAGTGTGGGCTACAAAGTGAGCTCAAGGCCAGCCTGAACTGTGTAGCAAGACCTAGTATCAAAAGACAAAAAAAAAAATCCAGGTGGACTTCCGCTTCCAGTCAGCAGGGTTCCCTTCTCCTGAGCATGGTCACCTCAGTGGTTGCAATGAGAGTGTCAGACTTTCTCACCCCCAAGGCCATCCCCAATATGATGAAATCCAAAGGGCATCAAAAGCTACCCTGGTATTGCTAGATGTGTCAGAAGGAATGCC
>NW_004955422.1:53604-61745 GCF_000276665.1 Chinchilla lanigera
TCACTTGCTTAAAAAATTTGAGGAAAGACTGGCAAACAGTCTTGAGGAAAAACTTCTCTCTATGCCTCCCTAATCTGGGATCAAAGGTGGAGGACTGAGGTCTAAACCTGAGGTGAAAGGAGTTAAAATGTGCTTAAAACTTGTTTAATAACTTTGTTTAATCAAAAAGAAAAAATATGAACTGTATAATACCAGTGCACTGTACAGATGACAGACAGTTATGTTGCAAGTAGCAGTTAATTAAGGAAAATATAATGTTTTACAATTTTTAATGAGACAATTGTCTTACTGAAAATTGACTTCATAGTTTGAATGGCACTGTAAATTCAAACAGACTACATTAATAATTTAGAGACCAGTCTCTCATCTGAGACTTGTTGGCAGGGTTGGTGAGTGCTTTGATGCTCTCACGTTTGACTTAGACTGTATCTAACATATCCAAAGTGAGTTATCGTGGCTTCGCTCATGAGGCTTTTGTTGCCTGGCCAGTTGTGACATCTTATCCTGCAAAGATATTCTGCCAGATGAATGGATCTCAAATATGTGAATTTCCTATGGAGATCTTCTGGTGGAAGGCAAGACGGCCTCAGTTTAAGAGATCTTGTAATATGTTCAAGGGAGGTACAATCTTGAAGTCTTGCTACACTGACAACTTGTCAAATAATTGCAATATCAGGTTACTGCAGCTTGTAACCTTTGCTTTGCCCTTAAGCTGCAAATGTGTCCTGACACCATATGGCAGCCTCTGGAGTCTGCTTTCGTTGTTGGGCTTGGAGTCCAGCCCTTTATGTGTTGTCCATTTAATCATGCTTTTTCTTAGTATGTTTGTGGTGCATAATTACTATAGTGGATTGATAACTGGTGGTCCACTTATAACCCCCAGCTGAACCGAGTAAGCATGGCCCTGGGACCGGGAGGCCCACCTGGGGATTGTTGCCAGCAGCATAAGAGGCAGAACTGGAGAAGGAGAAGTTGGCTGTTGGGAGTGGAGAAAGGCTGTTGGAGCTGGTGGAAGCTGCTGGTTGTTTTGGAGGGGCTCGTCATGCTGGCTTTCCTGATGAACTTGGCTGTTTTCATCCTCCGAGGAGCTGGGGACCTTGCTGGCACTGAGAATAGCTTTGGTTCACTTTGGTGAAGCTCTAGTCCTCAGTCTGAGCATCACTTCCTGGCTCTGGAGGGAAAGAAGGTGCGCACAGCTCGGTGTCCTGAAGAAGCCTGCTGCATTGGTTGCCCTGATGGGAACTCAGCTGTGTTCATCCTTTGAGGAGCTCAGGACACTTACTTTTGCTGAGAATGGCTGTGGTACTTTTCAGGGGAGCTCTGGTTCTTCTGTGCATCACTTCCTGGCTCCAGTACTGATCCCTTAGCCTGCTAATGTAGATCCTTTATCCTGCTGTTACAGACTTTCTAGATTCCACTACTGACCTTTGGCCCTTCCCAGCGCAGATTCGTCAATAGGCCTGCATGAGATATTGTGATGGGCTCTGGGCCTCCAGTTGGACTCGTGGGAGGCACTGTTATGGGCTCTAGGCCTTAAGCTGGACTCATGCAGGACATTTCCAAGGGATCCAGCCCCTCAGCTGGATTTCTTGGTCTTAGTGTGTGGACAGATTTCTTGTACCCTTTTATGTATTGTGCTTTGGGTGACTATTATAAATAACCGTATAATATATGTGTCCTGCATTATATTGTTCTTCCTTGGAAAAATATCCCCCAAACCAACACAAAATTGGTATGAGGAGAGTGGGTTCTTTGTTGTGCTGTTGCCTGGCCATGTGACTTAACCTCAGGAATTAATTTGGAAATGTTTTGAGAGACTGGCACAAGAAGCAGCCCTTGTATGCTGCAAACCATGTTGGAAACTCTGATTAGAGCCTAGAAAACCAGTACTGATGGAAATACTACCACTTAAGATGAAGCTCAGAACACTTCAATTGAGAAGGACTGCATTGGCTGCTGGATCCCAGGTAACATATTGTGCTTGGGCAGAAGTTGGTCTGAATTTGCTTTTGTTTACAGATAGTGCCCATTTGGAGAAACAAAATTTCAGTGTAGACTACTATTGGGATGGTAGCATGGTTACTGTGGAGAGCTTTTGGCCAGATCTATGTCTGCAATTAAGAACAAAAAGCCAGTAGAATGGTATGAAATATTTGGCCAGAAGGGTGGCGCTAATGGAGGTTTAGGTTGCAAGGATGAAACAGAGGAAAACATGTTTGCTAAAAACAGACAATGGAACTATGAACTGAAAAATTTCACCTTGAAATGCAGGAGAGCCCCATTTGTTAGTTTTGCCATTCATTGTAAAACTTAATGGGAAGGACTGTGAGTGTCATAGTTCTTTTAATGTTTTATGTTGTTTTTAGATATGTTTGTGATCAGATAAGTCAAAGTGTTGTTTTGAATTTTGGTCTCCCTTTAAATGTTTTTGGTGCAGGAATGAGTGCAAAAAAGAATTGTATATATGTAACTGTTATATTAATGTAAATGTGAAAAGACTAAGACACGGTAAGTTTTCACCAGTCTGTCACAAGAGACTATGGATTAAGGAAATGTGTATGGTTATCAAATTGGCCAGGGGTGGATTGTAGTGGATTGATAACTAGTGGTCAACTTATAACCCCCAGCTGAACTGAATAAGCGTGATGCTGGGTGTGGGAGGCCCACCTGAGGATTGTTGCCAGCAGCATAAGAGGCACAGCTGGAAAAGAAGTTGGCTGTTGGGAGTGGAGAAAGGCTGCTGCAGCTGGTGGAAGCTGTTGGTTGTTTTGGAGGAACTCGTCATGCTGGCTTTCCTGATGAACTTGGCTGTTTCCATCCTCTGAGGAGCTCGGACCTTGTTGGCACTGAGAGTAGCTTTGGTTCACTTTGGGGAAGCTGTGGTCCTCACTTTGAGTATCACTTCCTGGCTATGGGAGGGGAAGATGGTGCACTGCCACTCTCCTGAAGAGGCTTGCTGCATTGGCTTCCCTAATGGGAACGAGGCCATCTTGATCATCTTGGAGCTGGGACCTCACTGTTGCTGAGGATGACTGTAGTACATTTCAGGGGAACTCTGGTTCTTCTGAGCATCACTTCCTGGCTCCAGTATGGAGCCCTCAGCCTGCTAGCACAGATCTTTTGTCCTGCTGCACACACTTTCTAGATTCCACCACTGACCTGGGCCTTCCCAGCACTGATCTGTGAAACAGGCCTGCATGAGATATAGTGATGGGCTCTGGACCTCCAGCTGGACTCGTGGGAGGCCTTGTTATGGGCTATAGGTCTTAAGCTGGACTCATACAGGACATTTCCATGGATCCAGGCCCTTAGCTGGATTCCTTGGTCTTAGTGTGTGGACACATTTCCTATACCCTTTTGTATACAGTTCTTTGGGTGACTATTATAAATAACCATATAATATGTGTGTCCTGCATTATATTGTCCTCCCTTGCAAAAATATCCCCCACACCAACACAATTTACACTTCTGAAACCTGATATATATAACATTACTTCGTGATCATGACTTTACCAGATTCTTTCAAAATAATTGGAAATTTGTTATAAGTGACCTAAACTACTGGGGCTCTATACCTTTTAGAGATTTATGTGATTGACAAAGGACTAAAATTTGAGGTGAATCTTAAAATTGTTAAAGTTACCAAGATGATTTCACTAGGAAGGGACTCAAAGGGGCTGAATTTAAGAAATGCAGCTACTTTTTAGAGTGCTGTTCTCTCAGGCGTCCTGAACTGGCTATGCTGGGGTTGGAGTTCCCACTGCCACCTCTTCCTTCCATGACAACCCTGACTTGTTCCCTTCTTGTACACTGCACTTGGTTCTCACTCAGTGGATCTGGCTGGATACATAAATATGTTCTCAAGCTAGGCCTGCATGTTCCTGCAAATCAGGCTGTTGCTTCCTAAACTGCTCCTGCATAAGAATTCTGGAGAGAATGGTTTCCCTTGGAGCAATGAGTTTTGCAGCAAAGTTGAATCCTATGATGAAACATGGGTTCAGCAGCCAGTTCTGAGCTGGGGTTTGCAGATCTTTCACATTCTGTAGGACCCACTGACAAATGGTACTCTCAAGACCTATGTTATGGTTGATACACTGTGTCAACTTGGAGAGTCTAGAGGTTTGGCTAAGTGACTCAACAGTTCTACATCCTGGGGTGCAAAGGACATGCCCTTCCTGCTCAAAGATGGTGTTCCTTATGTCAATGTGAGAAGTTTAGAAGATTAACTATGTGAGTGCCGCCCCCTAGTCGGGGTATCCTGCTCTCACTCTAAGGGAGGGAAAGAGGCTTGCTCACACTGCCATTCCCCTCTTTGCTCTTGTTGCTTTGCTATCTTCTGCCTGGGAGCCAACCAAGTATGGACTGAAACCTCCACAAACTGTAAGCTACATAAAACTTTCTTTTCTTAATTTTGGGCGATGGGTTTTTTGTCTCAGCAAGGAGAGTAAAATAACCAAGACAACCTATCTCACTAGAAACAGATGCTAGGATTTGGGGGCTTAAAATATATGGAGCATATGTTGCACAGAACTAATAGTTAATCGCCCTGGGGTGGAGGTACTTATTGATGGGATTGACATAGGACCTGCAGCTATATATGTGTCTAACATAAGCCTCTTTTAATAGAGGGGATTGAGCTCAGAGTGGTTCAAATCCAGAAGGGAATTTTTGTAGCATGCTGCAAATGAAACAGAAATACTGAGCATCCCAAGTATCAGGATATTCTAGAATAATGCTTTCTAACTTTGTCATGGCCTGCATAGAAAATACTGGTATGGTGCACAAGCTACTCAGGAACTGGGAAAAGATATTCAATTGTTGTTGGGTGGAGGCTCTAGTCCCTTTGAGGGATGAGAGCTCTGTATCCTGTCACTGTTGTATGATCTGTTGTTCCCTTGGTAGAAAGCTCTTCTTGAGGGTAACAGTACTGCTTCTCTATAGTAGAGAACAATTTATGTCTTTGAACATGGGAAGAACTTGCTAGAAGTGACTAAAAAATACTTTCTCCACACTAGAGAAACTTAAAGGTCAAAATGATCCTGCATAAACATGAACAATCCCTGGAAGGGTGCTGGATTGGGGCAGGAAAGATGACCTGATGAATCACCTGGGTTGGTTACCTTTTCTGAGATTCATCCCAACCATCTACCAGAGGGTATAATGGGGAGATTGGATCCAAGTTCTCATCTAGTACTTGAGAATGGGTTGATCTTGGGGTTTCCTGGTGGGGTTGATGGTAAGGAGAGGAAGATAAATGGAACACACCATCTAGGAACTGTATTGATCTGGTAATTCACCATTTTGGTGTAATTGGGAATTGTACGTGAGTAATACTACCTTGTTCAGTGGTCTGTCGTTATTCAGGGGGTGTGAACTGGGAACTAGTCGCTGGCAGCCTTCCCTGTGTCTGCCTCAGTAATAACCAGCATGGCTGATCTCTTCCTAAATTATTTAAATGAAGAACCCTGGCGTGGACTTTGGAACATATCAGTACAATTATGGTCACGATCAACTGATGATACACTAAGTTGGCTACACTTTCCTGGGTGCATGCTTCATGTTTCTTGTCCAGCTCTAGTGTTGGACATAAGGCATGAAAATGAGGTGCCCTGAAGCACCTTTCCCACTCTAGCTGTTGCTCCAGCTTAGCTTCTTGCTTTTTTTTTTCCTTTTGCCTAATTGATGTAGCTATGATTTGAAGAACCATACTGAACAAGTGGACATCCTTGCCTTGCTCCTGATGTCTAGGGGTTTTAAATTAAGAAATACAATTTGTTAGGGAGTTTAAGAATGAGCCTTTCCATAGAAGATTTGGATGACTATGGCTGGCTATTTCAAATTTTTTGGACCTTTGGGTGAGGTGGCGGCAGTTAGACCTCACGTTACTCAAGGCATGTATGCATACTTCCTACTCCAAGGGGTCCTTTTTAGAGTTGGGAAATTATTTGAAATAAAAACTGGATAGATGGGCATAGTGGCACATGCGTATAATCTTAACCCTGGGGAGGCTAAGGCTGGAGGATTGCCATGAATTCAAGGCCACCTGGGCTCCATAGTGAGTTTAAAGGCCTGCCTAAATTACATAGTGAGACCTGGTCTCAAAAATACAAAACACAAAACCAGGCCTGAAGGTGGCCTCGGTGTTCTTGTAAAGTAGAATCCTCCATTCAGGAAATTCCTGGTTGGTTTTGGTCCAATATGAAGGAAACAACAAAACAGGATTGCGCATGTAACAGTTACAGCATAAATGAGAGAGCAAGAGCCACAGGAGACCCTTTATGCCACAAAAGAGAGGAGCAAGTCAGGTAGGAATAAATCCTGAGCTTGTAGTCATACTGCTTTGGAGTTTGGATAGGCTGATGTAGTGGACTGACAACTGGCGGTCAACTTATAACCCTCAGATGAACTGGGTAAGCGAGATGCTGGGTGTGAGAAGCCCACCCGGGGATTGTTGCCGGCAGCATAAGAGGCAGAACTGGAGGAGAAGAAGTGAGGCTGTTGGGAGCTGCAAGGCTGTTGAAGCTGGTGGAAACTCTAAGGAGCTGTTGGTTTTTGGAGGCACTCATTATGCTGGCTTTCCTGATGAGCTTGGCTGTTTTCATCCTCCGAGGAACTCAGGACCTCGTTGGCACTGAGAATGGCTTTGGTTCACTTTGGGGGAGCTCTGGTCTTCACTTTGAGCATCGCTTCCTGGCTCCGGAGGGGAAGATGGTGCACTGCCAGTCTCCTGGAGAGTCTTGCTGCATTGGCTTCCCTGACGGGAACTCGGCTGTCTTCATCCTTTGAGGATCTCGGGATCTCACTGTTGCTGAGTATGGCTGTGGTACCTCTCAGGTGAACTCTGGTTCTTTTGAGCATCGCTTCCTGGCACCAGTGCTGATACCTCAGCCTGGTAGCACAGATCTTTCATCCTGCTGTCACAGACTTTCTAGATTCCACCACTGACATTTGGGCCTTCCCAGCGCAGATCCATGAAACAGGCCTGTGTAAGATGTTGTCATTCCTGCAGCCCACCAGCACACCCCCAAACTGAGCTGTTTGAATGTTTTCTCTAAATCTGTGAGGTATGCTAATGGTAGTTTCATGGGAATTGCATTGAATCTGTACAACAGTTTTGGTGGTATGGCCATTTTCACAATTTTCGTTCTTCCTATCCATGAACAAGGAATATTTTTCCATTTACTGAAATGCTCTTTGATCTCTTTTTTCAGAGTACTGTAATTTTCACTGAAAAGGTATTTTACTTCTTTTGTTAGATTGATTCCTAAATTTCATTTTTTTGGATGCTATGGTGAAAGGTATAGTTTCCTGAATTTCTCTCTCAGTGTGTTTGTTTATTTATAGGAATGCTATTCATTTTTGAGTGTTGAATTTCTATCCAACTACACTACTGAATTTGTTGATTAATTCAGGGAGTCTTCAGGTGGAGTTTTTGGGGTCTTCCATGTTGAGCATCATGTTATCTGCAAATAATGATAATTTCACTTCTTCCTTTCCTATCCTTATTCCTTTTATTTCTCTCTCTTGTCTAACTGCTCTGGCTAATGCTTCCAGAACTGTGTTGAATAGGAGTGGTGACAGTGGACATCCTTATCTTGTTCCTGATTTTAAAGTGAAAGCTTTTAGTTTATTGCCCGTTTAGTATGATGTTGGCTGTTGGTTTGTTATAGATGGCTTTGATCACATTGAGGAAAAGACCATCTATTCCTACTTTCTGTAGTGTTTTTATCATGAATGAGTATTGACTTTTTCAGTAAGCCTTTTCTGCATCCATTGAGATGATCATGTGGTTTTTGTCTTTGGCTCTATGATATGGTGTATAACATTAATTGATTTTCATATATTAAACCTGCATTCCTGCAATGAATCTGACTTGGTCATGATGTATAATTTTCTTGATGATTTGCTGCATTCTATTTGCTAGTATCTTATTGAGTATCTTTGCATCTAGGCTCATTAGGGAGATTGATCTGTAATTTCCTTTCTTGGTTGGGTCTTTCTCTGGTTTGGGTATCAGTATAATAATTGTCTCCAGAAATGAGTTAGAGAGAATTGCTTCCTTTTCAATTCATTGAAGAGTTTGAGGAGTGTTAGTATGAAATCTTCTCTGAATTTCTTGTGAAATTCTGCTGTGAATCCAT
>NW_004955422.1:62635-65390 GCF_000276665.1 Chinchilla lanigera
TTTGTGTCAATGGGGTGTTGAGGTCCCCTGTTACAATAGTGTTATTAATTGTATGGATTTTCATGCCTGTTAAGATTTGTCTTATATAATTTGGAGCTCCAATATTTGGTGCATACATGTTTATGATTCTTATCTCATCCTCTTCCAGTTTTCCCCTGACAAGTATGTAGTGACCTTCTTTGTCTCTTTTGATTGTTGTCAGTTTGAAGTTTACATTGTCTGCAAACAGAACAGCTACACCTGCTGTTTTTGGGATTGCTGTTGCATGGAGGATTGTTTTCCATCCTTTGACTTTCAGTCTATGGATTTCCTTTTGAGTCAAATGTGTTTCCTGTATACAGCATATGGTTGGATTTTGTGTTTTAATCAGCTCTGCCAGTCTGTTTCTTTTGACTGGAGAATTGAAGCCATTTACATTTGTAGTTATAACCAACATATGTTGATGTATCATTGTCGTGTTATTTACTTGCATTGGTTTCCTACTTTTTCTACCTGTTTACTTGCTTGCTCTTCTTAACATTTCCTTTCTACTGTTGTTCTTGAAATTGCGGTCAGATTTTTCTCTGTCTAGAATATCCTTTAGTACTCTTTTCAATGCTGGTTTCACACTCATGAAGTTCTTCGATTGTTCCTTGTCATGGAAATATTTTATTTCTCTGTTGAATTTGATGGGTAGTTTGGCAGCATACATCAGTCTTGGTTTGAAGCTGTTCTCTCTCAGGACCTGTAATACTTTGCTCCAAGCTCTTCTCGATTGGATGGTTTGTGCTGAGAAGTCTGCCATGATTCTGTTGGGCTTTCCTTTATAGGTCATCTGTTTCTTTTCTCTAGCAGCTTTTAATATTCTCTTCTTTTGCTGGAGATCTGGGAACTTGACTATTATATGTCTGGGTGTAGTTTTATTTTGGTTGTGGTTGGTTGGAGTTCTATAGGCATCATTTACCTGTCTATCAGGTTCTGTTTCCATACTTGGGCAATTTTCTGCTATTATTTCTGCCAATATTCTTTTTATGTCAGTTGTGTTGCCTCCTACTGTTTCATTGACTCCTATAAGTTGTAAATTATTCCTCTTTGCCTCATATTGCAGCTGTTGAATTGACTTTTCCTGGATCCTTGTTGATTTTACAAGATCCTTTCTTTCATTATCGCTAACTGCCATGCTGTCTTCAAAGTCTGAAATTCTATCTTCAGCTTCATTTAAGCGGTTTTGGCAGCTTTCAGTGGTAGCTTTGTATTCCTGGAAATCTCTTTGAATCTGGTTCATGCATTCTAAGTCCTTTCTATATTTTTCATTTAATGCTTCTGTTCATTATCTTATTCTTCTATTTTCTTATATATTTCTTCTTCAGATGTTTTGAGCAGTTCTTTCATTATTATTGTCATTTCATTTTTTGCCTAAGAGATTATTTCTGATCTCTTCTATGGCATTATGGAGTTATTTCTTTACTTTCAGTGCAACCATTTCAGCTATTTCAGGCATGTGTTTACCAAGTTCTCCTATGTCGGTGTTTCCTGGACTTGTTCTGAGTGGGGTGGAGTTCTGGGATTGTGTTTTAGTCCTTTGTTTTGTCATGTTTACTACTGGATGCAGAAAGCTGTTTCCCTCTTCAGTTGTTGCACAGCAAAGGCCACTAGTGTCCCTAGTTTTCCTGTTGGTCAGGTTTGCCCCTCAGTGTCCCCTGAGAAGCAGTACTTAGTCTGGGGTTTTCCAGCAGTTGTTGATTTGTATCTAGTTACTGCAGGTCTCAGACACAGGCATTTAGTGTCAGCTGATGGTCAGACACGGGCATTGGTGTCAGCTGATGGCAGACCATCTGATCCAGTGTCCCCTTGCAGTTCAGGGCACGTGCACAGCCCAGACTCGGGTTACACTGGTGTGACAATCCCAGTCCAGTTGACCTATGTCCCTAGGCAGTTCATGGTACAGGCAAAACCCAGACATGAACTTGCAGGGTTGACAGTTTGTGAACCACCTGATTCTGTGTCTCCAGTCAGTTTAGGACACATCCAGGAACCAGATGTGGGCTGGACCAACAGCAATCACAGACTGCCGGTGCCTATGTACTCCCCCAGGGGGTCCAGGCACAAGTAAAGTAGGGACTCGAACCACAGGACCAGCAGCTCTTGGAGCACTCACTCACTCAGTGCAGGGCCCACACAGGAAGGGCCCACATGCGAATCCTGGTGAGAGCAGTCCCTGGGGCTTCTGAATGAGGAATTCCTGTCTGCAGTGGGTATAGGGAGGGCAGAGACTCGGACTAATGGCTGCAGGGTCCTGGGTCACCTGCTTTACCCCCAGGAAGTAGATGGAAAATACCTGCCTCTCTCCGTGAGTTTCAGCTGGGAACTGTAGCAGTGGGAGTGGGTGGCAGCCTGCCTGCTTCTGCTTCTTGGTTCAGGGCATACACAGGAGCCAGTATAATACACAGGAGTAGTATAATTTCACTCGGCCACTCAAAGAGCAGTCAGAAACTGCCCATGCCTGTGACCTCCTAGGGGTTCCAGGTACAAGTAAACCACGGACTCGAACCACGGGACCAGCAGCTCTTGGAGCACTCACTCACTTGGCGCAGGACCCACTCAGGGAGAGCCCACACATGAACCCTGGTGAGAGCAGTCCCTGGGCCTTCTGAGTGAGGAATTCGTGTCTGCTGTGGGTACAAAGAGGGCAGAGTCTCAGACTGTAATGGCAACAGGGTCCTGGATCACCCTCTTTGCCCCTAGGAAGTAGATGGGAAATACCTGGCTCTCTCCA
>NW_004955422.1:65774-125918 GCF_000276665.1 Chinchilla lanigera
TTCTGCCTTTCCTTTGTTGCCCAGGATGGCTTTTGCTATTCTGGGCCTCTTCTGGTTCCAGATCAATTTTAGGAATGTTTTGTCTAAATCTGTGAGGTATTCTAATGGCATTTTAATTGGGATTGCATTGAATCTGTATAACAATGTTTGGAGCCATGGCCATTTTCAATTTTGGGAGTCATGGCCATTTTCAATTTTGGGAGTATGGCAATTCTCCTCTGTTTAAACTAATATGTATTGGTATTTTTTTCTATGAATTGTCTAGTAAAGACCTCTGCATATTTTCTGTGATTGCTGATTCAGTGTGTTAGCTAGTATGTGTCTAATAATATATCCATTTCTTCAGTGTCTTAGATATATGCCATTTTGTTGGCATACACTTCTATTCAGATAATCCTATGTGATCTTTATCATTTGTAATTTTTACTGTAATCTCTCTTTTTAGCATTCTAGTTTTAATTTGAATTTTCTCTACTTTTTCCCTAGTTTAGCTAATGGTTTGTCAGTTTAGTTAGTCCTCATGTAATAACAATGAGAATGAAAAGGAGGAAAAGTGAGTGAGAAATGGAGAGAGGCGAGAGAAGAGGATTAAAAAAGAAACACAAGCTGCACTGTGCCCATGTACCTTCTCAGCCATGTATTTGAAAACTACATGTACTGCAAACATATAGTAATTAAATGAAAATAAAAATAAAAAACAAAATTTTTGTTTTTGATTGCTTTCACCTTTTTATAAAATTCACTAAATGTTATAGCACCAATCTGATGGACAGATGATTGTGTCTCTGTTTCACATAGTTACATTTGTTAGTCACTGGGGAAATTGACTTATTTTTTGTCACCAGTTTCTAGTTAAGTTTCTTATTGTCAAATGTATATTCCTCATGATTTAGTTCCTTTGACACATATAGTTATGTGCCTTATGGTCTTCTTTATTGTTAATTATTGTGAATGTTCCATAAATCCTTAGGTATGAATAATCTCTCATCTGTTTTCTCTTTCCCTGTTCCTCTTCTAATACATATTTTACCCAATGATCTGTGTAAAACTATGGCATACTGAGACTTTTTGACTTATTGGTGAAGCAGACTCTACCAGCATTTGAATCAAGTTTTCAATAGCTTGTTCTAAAATCAATTTTCTTCCTCTCTGGTTGTGAGTTCTGATGTCAAGTGAAAATGCATAGCTTAAAGGATGTGCTCATCAAATTCATATATTTTGCTAAGGCATGATCTATTACAAATATACATTTCATTTGTTACTACCCATTTTACAAAATACTGGAATTCAAAAAAGTGGTTTCACCCATGCGTCTATTATTGTATTTTGATTCTATTCGGTCTCCTTACTATCCTACTTTAAAGCCATAGGTCATGATTTTAATAAAAGAGATTTTATATCTTCATTTCTGCCCAAACTGTCTATTCCCTTTTTGATGAATATGACCTCAGATTGTTCAATTATGACATTCCCTCAGAGAATATGTCTCTGGAAATCATGTTTTAGACAGTTATTCTTCTGGCATCTCTGGAGCTGCACACTGTACTCTCAGAATTATAACTGAGGTCCCACTGAGTTTAATTACAAAAAAAACCACCTTGGAGATTCAGCAAATGAGTGATTCAATGATATGTGTTATGGTACAGATAAAGTGTCCACAGACTTTTACCCTAACTTCAGGGAGTGTTAGTTTATGCCAGTATTCATAAGGTTGTTTTCCTAGGAATTGATAAACTCAAATCATGACAGAGTAGGGATTGAATGTCATCTCCATATTTAGTCAAACTTAAATTCAAGTATGATGTGTGAAGCCAGACCAGTGTACTGGGCTAGTATTAACAATAATTTCATGATTTCACTTTTGCAGGTCTAAAACACAAATTGGAAATACAAATGTGTTGCATGAATCTTTTTTTCCCAAAAAAAAAGTATTATTTTACCTCAAAGTGCTTGTTTAATGTTGGTTTGTATTTAGGCCAAATTGTCCAACATTGAATACCTGGGGTTTCTTTGTTTTAACCATGATTCAGATTTCTTGTCATTACAGGCATTCTTTATATTAATTTTTAAAATCACAACAATTAAATAACATTTCTTTTCTGGAAGTCTGATGAATCAATCTCTGTAAATAGAAAAAGTGGGAACATCTCAGTGTGCAGTGGTGAGTGTGTGCTCTTTTGCTCTCTGTATTTTCAGGGATGACATCGTTGCATGAACCTGTTATCACAGAGGACCACGGGGAAAGCTCCAAAGTCCAAAACTTCAAATGATGGAACATATCCTTTTCAGGTAACTTGGGAGAGGTTTACTTATGAGATTCTGGACTAAAGTTTATGTATGCTAGCGTAGAGGTTGCATAGGAACTCATACTCTTTTTAAAATTCTACATGATTTTGGTAGAGGGTCTTCTGTCATTGCTAAAATATGTGTATATTGATTCCAATCCTTAATACACTTCTTGGATATTTTAATATCATAAATATCCAGCTTAAATGTATTCCTCTAACATCAGTGATCTTACAAAGTATTTTGAAGTGTAACCATTTGGGAGATGTAAAGAGCCAGGTTACTTTTAAATCTCTTTATAGGACGAGCCAAGTTTTCTTCTAGAGATTGTTTAGATGTTGAACATCAAAGGGTGAGTTTATCTCTGTTAGAAGGTGAATGTGTGACTTCCAAGAGGAGCTAGGAAGTCTTGACCAAGGAAGCTGTTACTTCAATCCATAGGAGTGGTGGGAGGAGTCAAGCAGGACTCAGATGCACCAGTGGACTCAACAAAGTGGAGATCTTTTTCTAAGAAGAGCTGAGAAGTGAGGTAGGGTGCTTGTTTCAACCAGATGTTGGATCAAAGGATAGACTTTTTCAACATGCAGACATGTTGTATAAATATGTTGACAGAATGGTGCAATATGGGGTGAAAAATTGATGATGTAGGAAATGGAGGGGAAATGAGAAGAGCAGTATTATTAAGAGTAATGGAAAGAATGAAATTGCAAGAGCAGAGTTATGGGCCATGGTGAGGAAGGAAGAAAATCCAGGTTCATGAAGAGGAAACGGGGCAGAATTTATGAAGTCAGATTGAAGTAAAGGTCAACAGTTATTTAGGAGTAACTGTTGGTACTAGGATTACTTTAGAATACAAAGGGACTCGTGAATATTAATCCTACCTATAGTAGAGTTTTCATAGTCAGTGTGAAAATTTCCTCTGCATCTCTGGCTGCCTGTCAGTACCTTGTTCCCCTCTTTTCTCCTCCTCTTCCTCCTCTTCACCTCCTGCTTTTCCCTCTCTCCCTCTCCTCACTTGTGCCCCTCCTGTCATTTTGATCCTTCATGTACAAACCATCAGGAGCACAATTGGGGCATGAATCACAGACTGTGGTAGTGCCTGCCTGAATAGCATAAACATACACCAGGTTCACAACGTACCGATGTACTTCCATATTCTCCATACTCATAAGGGAAATAGACATTTATATAAGTGGGTAGGTATATGGTACTTTATATTTGTTTTATAATAATATCTGGCCATACATAGGTTTCTGCTTATTCAATAGTAACTTGTGAAATTTTTATAATTACATAATTACAAAATTACATAATTTTGTAAGGGAAACTGTCTAAGGGAACAGTTCTAAGGGAACTGTCATAATTGTAATTGACTTTTATAAGTGACAGCTTTTAAGAGATTTTATAATCTGTTAATGATTTATTATTATTCAATTTAAATAGTGAAATTTAGACGTTCTACTAAACTAACAAATAAAACATGTTGTACATATGTCCTTATATACTAAGGCTTTAATTTCCATGGAATACATTACAAAGAGCGTAATTGTGGTTGATGGTATGTGTATTTATACTTAGTGTCAAACTGTGTTCCAAAAATTGTAAAATTCAAAGTTGAGAAAACATTGTTTTAAAATTATATCAGTCCCCTTTAGAGCTTTATTACATTTAAAATCTGATCTCAATGAACTGACATTTATATGTTTTCTTTTGTCATTTTCTCTTTACACATGAATGGCAGCATCTTATGTTTACTGGTCATGTGGATGTAGTGTTTCTTTCATTATCTACTTATATCATCCATCCACTTTGCTATTGGTTTTTATTTATTATTACTTAAAAGCTTTTGTAAATTTTAGATAGTAACATTTTGTATTTCCTAAGGTGTAATTCCATTCTCCAAATACTTGTGTCTATTTATTTTCTGACACCATTCCTCCTCAAAACGGCACCAGCTTCCATCAAATTTGAAATCTTGCAATCTCTGACAAGACTGGAACATAATAAATGACAGTGTCTATAAAGGAAATGAATAAACCTATTATCTTACATTTCTAAACTCATGCTAACAATTATCTTTGCAGATAATTTTATTCTGAGCAGAGACACAAGGACACACAGAAGGACGCATGGAACAAAGGAACAATGTGACCGAGTTTGTGCTCTTGGGGCTCACTCAGAGCCGCCAGGGTCAGAAAATACTGTTTGCTGTGTTCTTGCCGATCTACGTGGTGACAATGGCAGGCAACCTACTCATCGTCCTGACTGTGGTGCTCAGCCCAGCCTTAAATGCCCCAATGTTCATCTTTCTTGGCTACTTATCATTAATGGATGTTGTTTATACCACTACAGTTACCCCAAAGGTGATTAAAGACTTACTCTACAAGAAGACAAGCATTTCCTTCAAAGCTTGCATGACACAGCTTTTTGCAGTTCACTTATTTGGTGGCGTTGACATAATACTCCTGGTTGTCATGGCCTATGACCGCTATGTGGCCATCTATAAACCCCTGCATTATCTGGCCACCATGAACCAACAGCGGTGTGCTCTGCTGCTGCTGCTCACCTGGGCTGGTGCGTTTGTGCATGCTGCTCCACATGTACTTTTTGTATACAATCTTCCCTTCTGTGGCCCCAATGTCATGGACCACTTCATCTGTGACATGTATCCCCTATTAAAACTTGCCTGCACTGACACCCATGTTGTTAGCCTCACAGTGGTGGCCAATGATGGTGCCATGTGTGTGGTTATCTTTTTACTCTTGCTGGTCTCCTATGGGGTCATTTTATGCTCCCTGAAGAACCTGAGTCAGGAAGGGAGGCGCAAGGCCTTATCCACCTGTGGCTCCCACATCACGGTGGTCATCCTCTTCTTTGTTCCTTGCATTTTTATTTATGTGAGACCTCCCTCTACCTTACCTATTGATAAATCCATAACTTTATTTTACACCATTATCACACCTATGCTGAACCCCCTCATCTATACTCTGAGAAATACAGAGATGAAAAGTGCCATAAAGAAGCTCTGGTCTAGGAAACAAAATTGAGTTTGTTTCACTTATGTTCAGTGAAGAGTTGGTTCTCCTAGGAAAGTCATGTGTTATTATTTTAGTATGCTGAAACTTCATTCAAGTCTAATAACAATAGAAGACATGTATGATGTGAATTCTTGTAATAGTCTATGTAATTTCAAGACTATTAGAATTTGTTAGGAAAATATATATTCTTAAATTTTCAGTAGAGACTATCAATTTGTGCACCATAATTAATGACATAAAGTTATTTACTGAATGAGAGTTTTTTCATGGATGTAACAAAAAAGTCAGTTTTTCAGAAATAAGTAAGATAAATGATAGGAAGCAGGGAGAGAGAGGATTGTCAAATAGGAAGGGAAAAAAGACTTGGAGGGAGGGATAGGGGAGGGGCTGAATAAAAGAATGAAGATATGTTCCGTACACACCAAATCCATGCAAGGAATGTAAGCACCATGTATCACAAATGTATGCTAATAGATTTAAAAAGCATCAAAAAGGAATTACTAATGTTTAAGATACAATTTGCAAAAAAAAAATCATATCTAAATATACATTCTTTTTTCAGAATTTCAGGAAATAATGCTGAATCACATATATACTTGAAATGTCTGTCTTAATTTGTTTTGCAAGACATGATGTAATTTTGTAGTATTGCTTAGCATGTAATGCTTGAAGAAGAATATTTTTAATATATTCAGAAAGAAGCTGTAAACTTAAACAGCAGAAAACAGTACTAATGGAAATATGAAAATGACTTATTTTCCATGGACTTTAGCATTTCTTTGCAGTTTTTTTCCCATAACATATAATCCTATAGAGATACACAGATTATTGTATTTCCAATTCACATAAATTGCTTAATTTTAAATACTTGGGGAACATTGTGTTTGATATTGTCAACAATTCCTAGTTGAATTCCTTATGATCGTAAATAGAATCCATATGATTTAAATCTTTTGAGGTATACACCACTGTGTGTCATGGTCCGGGTGCTGTGTATTTTGGTGAATACTTCATGAATACTTGTAGATACATAAGACAGCCCCATATCTGTTTTCTCTTTTCCAGGGCATGTTCTACTAAAAATCCTAATGATCAGACTGTTTGAAACTGTGATACACAAACTTTTTCATACAGGTGAACTAGGCTTTATCTGTATTTGAATCAAGTTTTCAATGACTTCTTCTAAAATCAGTTTGCCTCATATCTGCTTGAGAGTTCAGATGTCAACTGAAAATTGTTAAACTATTATCAAATTTGCCTACATTGTAGGGCATGAGTTTTAAAAACTATTCTTTTTATTAGTGCCTCTTATTTGTCCAAAATACTGGGATTCAACATGCTGTGTACTAACATGCACATAACACTCATATGTTTGGACCATATCTATCTCTCCTATCATCCTCCCTTAAACCCATGGCCATGATTTTTAATTAGAAAGTTTTTAGATATTTTATTTCTGTCCATCCTGGTTTGTTTCCTTTTGGAAATTTGACCACAAGTTGTTCAATCATGCTATTTACCCCAGAGGATATGTCTCTGGAAATCGTGTTCTCGATTGTTATCCTTCTTCTGGCATCTCTGGAGGTGAATACCCTGCCCTCAGAGTTATGACTGAGGTCCCAGTGAGTTTAATTAAGGAATAACCCTTGCACATGTAGCTAGTGAGGGATTCAACCATAGGTGGTGTGATAAAGTGTCCACAAATTTTTTCCTTCCCTCAGGGAGTATTTGGCTAAATGAGCTTTCACTGGACTGTGTTCTTAGCCTTCAAAACAATAGACTCAAAGCCTGATGAAGTAGGGGTTACAGGTTTTTCTCCATCCTTTACACCCTCCCAAAGCCATTTGAAGGCAGGGTGATAGAACTGTTCAGGAATCAAAATATTTTGAGGGCTATTTCATTATTTCTCTCTTATTTTATAAAACACAAATTGCAAATATATGCCTTAGTAATCCAATAAATTTGCCTATTATACATTAAAATGCTACTTAATATTGTTTCTGAGTCAAAATATTGCCAAAACTGAACTTTGGGTATTTCTCTTTTATAATCAAGAATCAGACTTGAGTTTATATGACATTCATGGTATTTACAATCACAAAAATTTAATAAAGTAACTTTTTAAATAAATTGGATAAAGTATCTGCTGCAAGTATAGCAAGACCGGTCAGTGGAAACATTCCCAGGTGCAGCAATTGTGTGCATGGTATTTTGCTCTCTGTATTCCCAGAGATGGCATCACTGTGTAAAATTTAGGACCATTTAGGACCAGGAGAAATCACCAATCCAGCTCCTGGACTGAAGGACTGTCTGCTTATGTACAGGTAACTCGGGAGGGACACTCGTGTGTCAGGCTCTGAGGGAGGGTTTTCATAATGCAAGTACAGAGGATTCATCACAGTAGAACTCAATCTTTTCAAGCTTCTGTAGGAACCTGATACTCAGTTACACTACAATGTCCTTTGTCACTGCTAAACTATATATAAATTGATGCCAGTCTTTAACTCTTTTAGGATCTCTTAGCACTATAAAAACCTAGAATGAATTTGCTTTCTCTAACATCAGTGTTCCTGTAACTATTTTAAGTTATAAGTATTTGGAAGATGTTTGGTGTGCAGGTGTTTATACATCTCTTGGTAGAACCAAATCAATTATCCTCTAAACATCATTTACAATATTACAAATTAAAAGGTGATGTCATATTTGTAGGAGTTGAATAACTTTAGATCACAGAGTGGAATACTTAAGCAAACAAAATTTTATATAAATTCTTAGAAATGGTGGATCAAGTAGGAAGAGGACTCAAATTGACCTTTGGCCTTAATACAGGAAGAGGTTTTTCTAAGAAGAGAGAACTGAGGTGGGATCTTGCACAAAAGAGATGTGGATCTAAGGATAAATTTCATCCAGCATGCAGATATGCTGCCTGAATAGAACCACAAAGTGCTTAATCTTAGGTGGGAAAACTGATGATGTGGGAAATGGTGGGGGAAGTTGGAAGAGCAGTGCCCTTAAAAGGATGAAACCTACTGCCTGCGCAGAGACAGGGGGTGGAATTAAGAAATGATAATTCAAATTTGAGTAGAGCAAGGGGGCAGAATGTGTGAACTGTGATTGAAGAATATGTCAAAAAGTCTTAGAGAGTGACTTATTTCTATGATTATTTTCCCTGGAAACTGAAGTAGTGAAAATGGACTCTGTGAAGATATCATTTTGTTTGTTTCCCTTGCCCCCTCTCCTTCTCTTTCCTCTCTTCTCTCCTCCTTCCCCTTCATTTCCCCTGCTGTTTTCCTCCTCAGCTTGGATGTCCCTCCTGTTCCTTTCACGTTCACACATCACACTTGCTTCTTCCGGCTCTGACACCACAGATGTAGACCTGCTTTAGCCAAGCATGTGGACTTCCATAGTCCCAATGCCCATGGACCCACACACAAGCATTCACAATTGGATATAGATAGTCTTATATATTTGTTTTATAATGTTATACATACTTTTAGGTTTGATTCTTTCTTATTCCACTGTAATTGTGGAAATTACTCCTAGGGTACTTATGTACCTGTAATTACTTAAATGGCTGTTTTCTATTTAAAGGATTTAATATTCCATCCAGCCATATCTTCCTTTAGCATTGATCTTTATATTTTTTTTACTTTTTTCTTTAATACCATTAAAATAATGATGTAAAACCACAATGCGCACAAGTTTTTATGTACTAGAGTCTAACTTTCCATGGCATATGTTCCAAAGTGTCTAATTGCTGTGAGGAAAACTATGTGTACTTTTAATCCATAGAGATTGAGAAATTCTATTCCAAAAATTATAAAATTCAAATGGCAAGTAAAAATTCTTTTCATTTTAAATATTTTAAAGCTTTATCATGTTTAAAATGTGATGATTATAAAACATCTTTTTATATCTGCTTGTTGATGAATTAAGCATTTTACCATATGATTTTTGATAACTGACTGTATATTTTAAGTTGTTTGTATCCTTTGTCCAATTTGCTATTGCCTTGTTCTTTTCAAATTAATTTCTTAAAATTTGTTGTCTATTTCAGGTGCTATCTCTGCTTATGTTCTCTAAAATTCAAATCCTTTATCTAAACTGATTTTATGTAATTATTTATGGAAAACTTTCTTGCTTTGCAAAATTATTTTGAAGTTGTCAAATGTGTAACTTGAGATTCCTCTTATTAGCTGAAAAGACTCTTCTAAACCCATAAGTAGAAAATCATCTCTATTTCATGACCTTGTGGTATATAAAAAGTAAGTTTTCTTTTCATTTTATTTTCAATCTTTCATATATTTTTAGTTTTGATTTTGGAATTATCCATATGCACAATACTAGTAACAACCACTGGAAAAGATAATTTTCTGAGATTTACTTTTCTTTTATGAAAAGTCATTTTTCTGTATGTCTCTGATTGTTAATCTCTGTTGCTTGGTCTGTAAGATCACTAAAGTTATAGACATGTTTCCAGTTTGCCTCATTATCACTTTCAGTGATGGGATATAATAAATCATAATGGCTATTTATGAAATGAAAAACAAGTCATATTAAATTTCATGAACTCACTAGTAATAATTCTGTTTGTATATAATTTTATTCTGAGCTGTGACACAAGGACACACAGAAGGACGCATGGAACAAAGGAACAATGTGACTGAGTTTGTGCTCTTGGGGCTCACTCAGAGCCACCAGGGTCAGAAAATACTATTTGCTGTGTTCTTGCTGATCTACCTGGTGACAATGGCAGGCAACCTTCTCATCGTCCTGACTGTGGTGCTCAGCCCAGCCTTGGATGCTCCGATGTTCTTCTTTCTTGGTTATCTATCACTTATGGATGCTGTTTATTCTACAACAGTTATCCCAAATATGATGATAGACTTACTCCATGTGAAGAAAACCATTTCCTTCAAAGCTTGTATGACACAGCTTTTCTTAGAACACTTCTTTGGTGGTGCTGAGATTTTGCTCCTGGTTGCCATGGCCTATGACCGCTACATGGCCATCTGCAAGCCCCTGCATTATTCGACCATCATGAACCAACGAGTGTGTGTTCTGCTGTTGCTACTGGCCTGGGTTGGGGGGTTTGTGCACGCTATACTGCACATCCTTTCTGTTTACAACCTTCCCTTCTGTGGCCCCAATGTCATTGACCACTTCATCTGTGACATGTACCCCTTGTTAAAACTCACCTGCACTGACACCTATGTTATTGGCCTCACAGTGGTGGCCAATGATGGTGTCATCTGTATGGTCATCTTCTCACTCTTGCTCATCTCCTACGGGGTCATTCTGCACTCCCTGAAGAACCTGAGTCAGGAAGGGAGGCTCAAGGCCTTATCCACCTGTGGCTCCCACATCATGGTGGTCATCCTCTTCTTTGTTCCTTGCATTTTTCTGTATGTGAGGCCCCCCTCTACTTTGCCCATTGATAAATCCTTGACCGTGTTTAACACGACTATCACTCCTATGTTGAACCCCCTCATCTATACTCTGAGGAATGCTGAGATGAAAACTGCCATGAAGAAACTATGGACTGGAAAAGGGAAGTGAAGTCACAGAGAATTGTGTCACATGTGTTTCCTGATGAGAGTGGCTACCTCCAAAGTAGTCACATCTGATTTCACTAACGCAAATTTTCCCTCAAGTTTAACAACTGTGCATAATGGAAAATATATTGTCCTTAGAATTTTAAGTCTATAAGAATGCTTTTTAAAAACTTATGGTTCTGCCAAGATTACAGTTGAATGTGCCACAATTAATATTGCGGCTTTATTAAGGAATGGTTTCTTCCCAATGTTTATATACATTAATCCATCATTTTTCAGAGTTGATAATGTTCATGAAATTATAATGTTCATGATAAATAATAAAATAAGTAATAATATGTAAATAGCTGGTTTCTTCAGTCACACTATGAAAATATTAATAGATCATATTCATATGTGAAACATATATATTTGCTTTGTGAGATACTTTCACAAATTCTTTTCACATTGCGTAGCTCATTATGCGTGAAGAGGAATAATACTTTATTTGTAATGTCATCATAAGGAGTTACATGCACAAGGAAGAAGTAAATGACTAGGGGAGATGCGCAGGAACACAGCTGCATGTTACTCTACTTCCCGGCTGGAGATCCTTTGAGTGTCTTGGGGGAGAAGCTTTGTTTGGTGTCACATTTTCCTACAAATAAAGATGATCCCTTAGTCTTCCTATATAGTTTAGAGTATCTGATAATGACTCTGCTATTTTCCATTATGTTCTTCATTATATCCGTAAGTGTTTGTGTTCTTCTGAAAGGGACAGGCTCTGCTTTTCATATACCAAGTTAGCATAATCCTTAATCCATACACTACAAATATGCAGTACAGACCTGCAGAGTAGACAGTTGTCAAAGATTCCAAAAGCAATCTGACATTCAAGCTGTGGTGTGAGCAATTCTGACTACTTTTAACAAAACATAGAGTAAGTGATGTGAGTAAATGCCAGAACTGAACAATGTAAAAAAAGAAATTGGCAGTTCTTATAAAACTGAGACCACTGAGGTTTCTGCTCAGATTTCAAAAGTTATCCTGTGCAAGCCAAACCATGCGCAGCATAGTGAGTGATGTGCAGAGCTTGACAGACAGCTGAAAGTATGTTGGGGACAGGCTGTGCAAGGGAGAAGTTGCTGAACACAGTGCTCTCTTGCTGTGTTGGAAAATCTCATATTCACGGTCTCTGAAGGCAAAATCAGACTGAAGCTGAGGGGCTGACTCTTCCTATTCCAGAGCTATATGCCACCAGCCTTAGAAATCAAACAGTTCTCTAAGTTTGTAAGATTTACTGCTTTGAATGTCTTTCTTCTAACTTCTCAAGACACTGCTCATTTTCATTGGCTTTTGCCTCAGATCTCCCCTCCACTTCCAGCACCACACTGAATTGCTAAGGAACCAGTAAATACGGGTAATCCAGAAAAGTCTTTGTCTTAGGTACAACACAGTTCTGACCCTCCTGGACTCCTCACAAATGATATCACTTGTATCTTTTTTTTAATCCTTGACATGCAGTGGTCATAGGAAATTGAAAACCTGGCCAAGCCCCCAGTAGAAGTGTGAAGGAGACTCCTGATATACAGACGTACCAGGAACATGGGGATGTTGGCTCTAGCCACTGTATGCTAGAAGAACTTTATTTTACTTTTGACTTTTTGCAGAGGTTCATAGATAACAGTTTTCCCTGAGTCTCAGAAGAAATTTTGGATGTGGTTAGCAATGTTTAAATAGGTGAAACTGACATTTAGATATGGACTAGGCTAAAAAACACACTGGAAGATCAATGGAACAGACTGGAGGACACAGACACAACCACAAACACTCAGCCACCTAATCATTAGTAAAGGGGCCAAACAAACTCACTGGAAGTACGATGGCCTCTTTAATAAATGGGGCTGGAAAAATTGGCTTGCTACCTGCCAAAGACTGAAAATAAACCCAAGTCAATCACCGTGCACCAAACTCAAGTCAAAATGGTTCACAGATCTCAATATTAAAACAGAAACACTAAATCTATTGGAAGAGAAAGTAGGTAAAAACCTTAAAGACATACGGGTAGGCAGAGAGTTCATGAACAAAAACCAAACTGCCCATGAAATGTTTCAAAGAATCAACAACTGGGACCTCATCCTACTGAAAAGTTTCTGCACATCTAAAGAAATTAGCAGCAGAGTAAAAAGAAAACCCACAAATTGGGAAAAATTTTTAGCCGACTGTCCCTTGGACAAAAGTCTTCTATCTAGAACATAGAATTAAAAAACATCAGTCCCCCCAAATTCAAAGACCCAAAATGAGCAGCTGAGATGAATACACACTTCTCAGATAAATACAAATGGCAAATGCATGAGAAAATGTTCAACATCATTAGTCATTCAAGATATGCAAATTAAAACAACACTGAGATTCCACCTTACCCCAGTAAGAATGGCTAGCATTAAGAAATCAACCAATAACAAATGCTAGCAAGGCTGTGGAGAAATAGGAACTCTTCTCCACTGCTGGTGGGAATGCAGACTGGTGAAGCCACTGTGTAAATCAGTTTGGAGATTCCTCAGCAAACTAGGTCTAGAGGTCCCATTCAACCCAGCTATTCCCCTTCTGAGTATTTTCCCAGAAGATCTGAAGATATCATATAACAGTGATATATGTGCACCCCTGTTCATAGCAGCACAATTTCTAATTGCTAAATCCATCCACTGAGGCTTGCATAAAAAAATTGTGGTACTTTTATATAATGGAATATTACTCAACTATAAACAAAGATAAACTCCAGGCTTTTATAGGTAAATGGTCACAGCTAGAGACCATATTCATAAGTGAAATAAATCAGACCTGCATGTGTAAGCAATGTATTGTCTCACTAGTGTAAAACCTGAAAGAGTAAATAAAAACTAGGAGGTATGATAGACATTGTGAAATGAAAGGAAAATGCTCAAAAGTAAAGGGCAACTGGGATGTGGGAAAAGAGAAGGGAAAGAAGGGGAAATTATGTAAGTATGTATATACAAAATAGCTAACAGTTATACTACTGTCTTCTATTGCTTTACTGAAAGGAATAGTTAATGATTACTTGTTTGATCAATCTTGTATGTCTTATTTGTTTTCCTGAGAAACCACTTTGAAGATACCAGTAAGTAATTCAGCAACCATGGTTAATTTCCTGCAACTTTGTCTGTAACTCTGTTTTGTTTGTATTGTTCTTATGCTATTTTATAAATGGATGTCTGTTTGTTAATATATTTTCCTTCTTTTATTTTTTAAAATAACAAGATATGGACTAAATACACTTGATGAAATGAACCTTACCCCTTGGGAATTCATGCAAAGTGTTATGGTTCAGCTCCTTAGAGTTGCACACACACACAAAAATAAAAACAAAAATCAGTATAACATTCACGTATTAAGATATAGGACTTGAATAGAGTGAGTGGTTCACCGGGTGTAATCTGGAAGAGTGTGCTATTGTGTTATTGTATTATTAATTTGTTACAATATTTGGGGCAAATACAAGTGAAATAGTCTCTCCCAAGCAGCTTTTATGCTATGAACAATATCGAGACATGTATACTCTAGGAAAATTTTTTCATGGTTTTCTGATTTTGTCTGTGTCCCAATGACCAATCAAGAGCATATTATTTAATCTCCATGTATTTGTATACTTTTTGTGATTTTGTTTACTATTTGTGTCTAATTTCATTTCTCTTGGATACAATAATAAGCAAGGGATCATATTTCAATTTTTTGTTATTTATTTGAACATGTTTATGGCCTAACATGTAGTCTATTTGGAAAAAGTTCCACATACTTGAGAAATATGTATTCTATTCTGAGATGAAACACCTGTAGATTTCTGTTAAATACATTTATTAAATACTGTGTTTCTTCTATAATATTTCTTTGTTGATTTTTGTCTAGATGATCTATCTGTGAGACAGAATACATGAGTCCCTTGCTGTGATTGTTTGGTATTTATCTGTCTTTTTCAATAGCTTTTGTTTTGTGAATGGAGTTGCATTGATATTTGGTTCATATATATTAATTGTTATCTTGTTGAATTGTTCCCTTTTACTGGTGTGCAGTGAACTTCATTGTCTCTTCTGATGAGCTTTGGCTTGCATTCTTCTCCGAAAATATCATAGTATCTTCTGCTTCTTCTTAGTCTCATTTCCATGGTATGTTATGTCCTGTACTTTCAATTTCAGTCTATAAGTTTCTTTTTTATGAATTTTATCTCTTGCTCATAATCTATGGATGGGGCTTGTTTCAGTTTCTTTAAGTTTGTTTAACCCCAACTGCCAATATGTTTTTTTTATTGTAGAATTAAAACCACTAACACACATGTTATTTTAAGGTTTACTGAATCTTTTCATTGAAATATTTTTCCAGTACTGATTTCTTAAATTTTTGCTTTTTTGAAATTTTACTTTTAAAAATAAAAGAACCAAAACGTAGTAACAAACAGACATAAATGAAACAACATAAAAACAATATAAACAATACAGAATTTCAGACAAGGCAATAAGAAATTAACAATGGTTATATTATAGACTGTTATCTTCACATTGGTTATGCAGATAAATAAATATAGACATTTAAGAATGATCAAATAATTAAACATAAACTGTTCCTTTCAAGAAAGCAATAGAAATTAATAGTACAATTATCCCTGCCTTATTTTCTCCTTTTCCTCATCCAAGTCATTCTTTCCTTTTGAGCAGTTTCTTTCCCTTTCACATTATCTATTGTACCTTTTAAATTCCATTTACTCTTTCAGATTCTTATACTAGGGAGACAATATAATGTGTTTTTTCAGCTCTTCTCCAACTTTGATTTTTCGTTTTCCTTTGGGCCCTGTGGTACTGTGACATCCCTTTCTCTGTCTAGGTGTTTCTAAAGAATTTTCTGCAATGTGGGTTTTGTGCATGACTTTTTTTAGGATTTCTTTGGCATGAAATCTTTTTATTTTCCCAGCAATCGAAATATAAAAGTGTTCATTAACAATTTATTTTTTCTGTTTGACCTGAAAAATGTTATCCCAAGATTTTATAGCCATTGAGGGCTGTCATAAGAAGTGTGTCATTATTCAGTTATGCTTGTGTTTTAAACTACTTGGCCTTTTTCTCAGTTTTTTTCTGTTAATTTCGTCCTGAATTTCTAAAATTTTGAATATGATGTGTCAGGGAGCTCTTTGTCGGTCAAGGTATTTGGGGTTTTGTAAGCCTGAAAAATGAGTTCTGTCCCTACATTTGGAAATTCCTGCTATCATTTTGGTGAATGATTTCCTTATACATTTTCAGTGCCTTATAATCTTTCCTTCACTACAATAACACTTTTGTTTTGTTTTTTGTCATCTAGCTGCTGTTTAATCCAGCTTTCATGTTGTCTCATTCTTTTTAGGCTATTGAGTACAATAATTGAATACAATAATTGTTAAGGGTGATCTATTGCTTCAAACTTTACTTCAAGATCTGATATTCTTTCCTTACATTGGTTGTATCCCTTTTTTCTGAGACAGGGTCTTGCTGTGTAGTTCAAACTGGCCCTAAATTCATTGTGAAGACCAGTATGGCCTCGAAATTATGGCAATCTTCCTGTCTCAACATTTCAAGTGCTGTCATTACAGATGTGCATCACCAAATCTGGCTACATTGGTTGTATCTTCTATACATACTTTCAATTGAAATTTTTATATCCTGGATTTCTGCTTGGTTCTTTTTATAATTTCTGGTCATCTATAATTTGGGTAGTCTTGTTTCGTTCAGTCAGTTTATTTTTGAATCATATTTAAACTCCCTGAATATTTTATTATTTAAGAAAAGTACAGTAATGTATCTTACACTGAGATGAGTGAAATAAGAGAAAAAATAATAAAGGAATCAACACTGGAAAAATACTGCAATAGCAGGATTCAGTGAATCCTTAAAATTCTAACTCAGTGTTAATGGTGTTAGTTTCCCAATTAAAAAGTGGCAAATTGTATTTAAGAGACAAACTCCAGCCATATGTTGTCTGCAAAGACACAATTAATCAAATAAGAAACAAAAAAACTGCAAATAAAAATATTGAATATAGTATACCATGGATCTGAAGCCTGAAAAAAACCTATTTCAGACGAGGTAGACTTCAAGCCAAGACTGATTTAGAGACTAAGAATGTCATTATACAATGGTAAATGCAACAATTCAGCAGGATAAAACAACAGTAGTAAAGATATATGCACCAAATGTCAGTGCAACCAACTTGTCAAAACAAATCCATTGGGTTAAAAAAAAAAGCATTTGTGCCAAACAACCAGAGCAGGGGACTTCTCTATCCATTTCATAAATAAACAGGTCCTTTAGATGATAAATCATCAAAGAAGTATCAGTGTTGGGGCACTTCACTGAACAAATGGATTTAACAAAGATCTACAGTTTCATCCATCAAGAGCAGAAAACAAATATTTTTGAGTAGAATACAGAAAATTTCCAAAAATACACCATATACTAGGCCATGAAGCATACTGAAAGAAATATAAAAAATAATCCCCTAAGTAATATTGGCTATAGAGAAATGAAAGTAGAAATTAATGGCAAAATAAATTGCAAAATCTATGGCAATACATAAAGTTAAAAATATTACTCTCTAGAATAATTATTAGGTCACAAACAAAGTTAGAAAAACATTAAAAATTTCCTTATAAGACCCACATCTTCATCCTTCAGGGATTGTTCATAGAATGAAAATTGTTCAGAGGATATGACTTCATTTGAATTTATCACAAATACTGTAACAAAACAATCTATGAAAACAATTATAATACAAAAAAGCTATAAAGTGAATCTGCATTGCATTGGAAGGGTTTATTTCCTGTTAGAATTACCAAATGAATTTCAAAGAACTGAAATACTGCCAAACCTTGAGTATACTCCAGCCAGGGACCATCATTAAGGTATCATGTTGTACTGGTTAAGTTTGCTGTCACTTGGACAAAATAACTAACATTCACAATGTTGAACATAGAAGTTGCAGCCACTTATGATTTTGGGCTATTCATTTTATGGTTAGCTGATTCCAGGCAGAAGAGGCGTGATGAAAGGGCATGGCGGAAGTAATTTTCTCAATCCTGGCTGCCAAGAAGCAGAATGAGGGATGAGAGGGCAAAGGACGAAAACACACTCATCCAGGTTTCACCCAGTACCTCTGAACACATGAAATTTTGGAGAAGGCATTATAGATTTAAACCATAAAACTCTGCTCCAATCTCCATAAAGTTTATGCTCATCTCATTATGGGTATTTAGTTCATCTGTGAGAGTGGCAAGTTTTAACAGTTTTACCATTGCCAAAAATTCCAAGCTCAAAATCTCTTCTGAGACTCAACACAAACTCTTAGCTGTGAACCCCTGTAAAATAAAAAAGACATTTAGTACTTCCTATTCCCAATCCAAAAGGTAGGAATAGGCAGAATGAAAGGATAAAAGCAAAATAAGACTAGAATCCGGCAGGAGAAACACTAAGTCCTCTACCTCCAAAATTAACATCTGGGACACATGTTGGTGAGATGTTTCTTAAGGCTGAGCAGCTCTGCTTTTATGTCCTTGGTGGTCTCCACCCACATGCCCTGTCTCTTAGGCTGATCTACCCATAGTCTGCAGCTTTTTGGAGGACATTCCACGTTCTTGGGAGGTCTAGCTTTCTGCGGTCTTCACTGTACTTTCAGCTGAACTGACACAGCTTTCTCCATCACCCTTTATGGTGCACATTGCATAGTCATCTAAGATTTCTTTTGAAATCAGGGCAGGAGCCTCAGTGGCCCAATCTTATAATGGCTTTGCTTCTGGCCAAGCTGCCAATTTGTTTTTCACAGCTTTCAGTTCCAGTATTTGCTGATAACACACACTATATATTTTGCTAAAATCTGCTAGCATTATCTGTGCCACAATTTGAACACTGGGTTGCTTTGAAATTACATCTGCAAGAAATTTAACCTCACACAGAATTTAGAACTTGGAGGAAATATACAGAAATTCATTGCCAGAAAGAAACACACATAGGCTCACACCCAGTTTCCAATAGAATCATGATCCCAATTGAAAGCTCATGAACGTTGTCTTTACTGTCTGCATTCTAACCATGACTCTAGTCTGGGGAGCTCTTGCCTAGGGTTGGGGAATAACCCTAAGCAGGTCCTCTTTCTAATTCTAGAGTAAGAAACAGAAAGTAAATCTAATATTCAGTTAGCAGTGCATTTATCCCAGGGGATTACACAGGAATGCATTTCTTTATATAAGCCATAAAACAAGCAGAATAAACTATTTCAGATGGGAATCAACCTAGCTGAGATTTTGTGGGAGAGTCAGTTTTCTCCTCTAGCAAGTGAAGATAAAAATAAAACTAAGCTTACCCTGTAACTATTTTTTTCTCCATTTGGGTTAAAATTTGACAATGTCATTTGGTGTATTCTTTTCAATTTTTTTTGTGTATTCTTTTCAAAGTAGAAGAAACAAACTACTTTTGACAATTTCTTACCACCAACATTCACAAGAATGGAATATAGTGATGCTGATAAAAATATTGGGTCCAAATTCCTAAAACAAATATTAAGCAGAGTGAATGAGACACATAAGAGTGTCATAGAATTTGTTCTGCTGGATCTTACTCTAGATCCCCATGGGCAAAAGGCATTAGTCAAGTTTCTACTCATCTCCATTGTGACAGTGGTGCTGCTCTGCCTGCCTGCCTTTGGGTTCCCAGGTGTACCTCTTCCTGGCTAATCTATCACTCATGGATGCTGCTTATGCCACTGCTGCTTTATCCAAGTTGACTCTACCTTGCATGGTCATCTCGACTTTAGTAAAGAGACAGAGGTGAATGGTGCCAGATCCAGGGAGTCAGACTGAATGAAGACACAGCTGAATGATTTTAGGAGCCTTCCTTTCCCATGCATGGCAATTAGCAGCAGCATTCATCATAATTTTCAGTATATATCATAAAGACACTCAGGAAAGAGGACTTCCAGAACTGCTCCAGAGTAGAAAAGTGTGTTCAAAGTAAGGAGGAGTTTATTTTTTGAGAGGAGGATCATTAATATAAACGTGCCTTTCATGTAATAATTTTAAAACATTTTATTTAAACATTTGTCTGTTTTTGAGCACACCTCATATTTATTCTTGGCAGATACAAGCATATTTCCACATACACATGAGTGGTTTTGATTCTGTGTGTAGAACTTTGCAGCTATTCCTCAGGCTCCTAAAGATCTTTAGAAACTAGTTCACAAATGTCTACCCCATTTTCAATCTTCCCATTGCCACCTAAATCTCCCTTATAAAGATGTACTAAATTCGATATAACTTTCAAAAGTTTTCTGAACATTGTCTATCACAAATAATTCCCCAACAAATTCTTTTTCTCTAAGTGTAAGAAGAAACACTTGGAATGTGTCTAAGTGTGAGTTCTTAAAAGCTGTTTGTAGAATCCTGTGGTGTACATAGTTAAAATGCTGATATTCAGCTACTGAAAAAAGACCACTCATGAACTTAGTGCCGGCCACCACTGCACACCCTTGATGAGAATTTTCCCATCTACTTCTCAACAAACAACACTTGATAATGACAAGCTGATTAAATGGCAATCTGATTAAATAATGCACTGGTCTGGTCTAATTGAAATTGAGTAAGTTTAGTGTAAGAATTATTTCTCTGTTTAACCTAATATGTATTGCTATTTATTTTCTGTGAGTTGTCTATTAAAGACCTTTACATATTTTCTGTGATTGCTGAGATTTTAGGTACTGATTTTCATGATTTAAGTTATAGACAGTAAAATTATCCCTTTTAACATTATGTAAATTTAATTTCCCAGATTTGATTTGCTTTTGATGTTTTATTTATGAGGTAGTTTTTGACTGTATAGCAATATTTCTATATTTCCTTGGTTAAATCTGTTAATATTTCTTCATTTTGGAAAGTGTGCTGGAAAGGATTTTTGTAATTCGCTGTTAGCCTAACATTCTTCCACATATTTTAGCATGTAAGTTTAGTATTTTTATAGTTTTATAATTTTGATCCATCTACAGTTTTTCTTGAAATCAGAGGTTTAGAGATATCAATTGGACATCAATTTTTTTCTTGGTGGACACTTTCACAGGGCATAATTATTTCTTCCACTGTTTTGAAATCCCGATTTTATAGGATTCTAAAATCACACATACGTTTGAATCCATTTCATGACTCCATTGGCTTCCACAGACATATTTTGTACTGCTAATTAATACACAATGCATAAGACTGCTTTTGATATAAAATATATTTTCAGGTTTAATATGCCCAGTACTTCTCATTTGTCTTAAATAAACCTCATTCTTGCATATTTATTTTAAATTTAATTAAAGTGGAGCTAGTTTCATAAAAATTATTTCAATATTATATTCAATGAGATTTCATTTAGAAAAAATTATTTAGTAAGAGGTTATATTTATTGTGATTTACCTGACAAAGTCAGTCCTTTATTTTAATTTTTCAGAAAAAAGACAATGAAAATAATACAGAATTTCAAAACATGATAGTAGGAGATTAAGAATGGTTAATATCTTGCATATTGTTATTTTAAATTAGTTGCACAGCTTACAAGATATAGGCATGAAAACATAATATAAGCACAAATCATTCTTTTAATGAACTAACAGAAATTAGTAGTATAATTATGTTAGCTACCTTGTATGTGTATATTTTTTTTTTTCTTTTCTCTTCCATCTTTTCTCTGTTCCTCATCCCGGTTGTTATTTCCTTTTAAGCAGTTTCTTTCATTTTCACAATATCTATTGTACTTTTTGGATTTTGTTTACTCTTCCAATTGCTTACATGAGGGAGGCAGTATGATGTTTACACATGTGGGTCTGATCTATTTCACTTGAGTATGGTCTCATGTTGCATCCATTAACCTATAAAAACCTCAAGTATATCCTCTTTTATAACTAAGTAGTACTGCACTGTAAAAACAAAACAAAAAAAAGCACACATCTTTTTATCCATTCTTTGTTTGATGGGCATTTGGGTTGTTTCCAAGATGTAGCTATTCTAAATTGTGCTGCTATAAACATGGGTGCACGTATATCGCTGCGGTATAATGGTTTTAAATCTTCTAGAAAAATACCCTAAACAGCAATAGCTGGGTTGAATGGGTCTTTTCATTCAACAATTCTTTTTATGGTTAACAGTCCACTATGATATATTTATGTGTAGCTGTAATTTTTAAAATATTAGTCTTTTGAAATTTGCCTTTTGTCTTCTTTTTCTAAAATGAGATCCTCCATTTGCAGGCAGCTTTTGTTTGAATGTAGGAAAATTATGACTCACTTTCATTTCCAAGTACGATGTGATTTCCACAGTACACAACAGTCCTGTAACGCACAGGTTCCTTAACTTCTCTTTCTTGTGAGACTGTTGACAGTTTATTCTGTCTTCTTTCGCATTATAGGTCTGCCTAGCACTCCTCTGCCATTTGGACTCAGTATGTTAGCTAGCATGTTTCTAACACTGTACCACTTTCTTTGGTGTTTCAGATATATGTGGTGTTCTTGGCATACACTTTGATTTAGATAATCCCACGTGATCTTTATCATTTGGAAGATTTTTACTATACTCTTTCTTTTTTACCATTCTAATTTTATTTATTTGAACTTTATCTACTTTTTCCTGAATTAGTCTTGCTAAGTGTTTGTCAGATTTGTTAGTCCTCATATAATAACAATCAGAATAAAACTGGTGAAAAGGGAGTTAGAGATGGAGCCAGGGGGAGAGACAGAAGAGGATTGAAAAAGAGAAACAAACTGAGCTGTGCACATGCACCTTCTGCCTGATATGTTTGAAAACTGCATGCATTGCAAACATATACTAAGTAAACAAAAATAAATATAAAAAACCAAACGTTCCTGCTTTTGATTGCTTTCACCCTTTTATACAATTCACTAATTGTTACTCCACCAATCTGACTGGCAGATGATTATGTCTCTGATTCACATAGTTACATTTGTAATTTGGGAAATGTACTTATATTATTGTCTCCAGTTTCTAGTTGAGTTTCTTATTATCAGATACATATGCCTTATGATTTATGTCCTTTGACACTTATAGCTGTGTGTTATGGTCTCATCTATTGTCGATATTTGTGAGTGTTCCATGAATCCTTAGATATGAATAATCTCATCTATTTTGTCTTTCCCCGTTCCTCTTCTAATAAACATTCTAATCAATGATCTGTTTAAAACTATGGTATATTCAGATTTTTTCACATACTGGTCAGCTGACTATACTGGTATTTGAATCAGCTTTTCAGTGGCCTGTCCTGAAATCAATTTTCCTCCTCTCTGGTGGTGGTTCTGATGTCAAGTGAAAATGCATTGGTTAAAGGATGTATTCATGAAATTCATATATTTTGTTAGGGCATGATCTTTTAAAACTATAGTTTTCTTTAGTTACTATCAATTTTTAAAAGTACTTGGATTCAAAGAAGTGGTTTCATACATGCATATATTACTCATATTTTGATCATATTCAGCCACCTTACTATCCTATTTTAAAGCCATAAGTCATGATTTTAATAAAAGAGTTTTTATGTCTTTCATGTCTGCCCAAACTGGCTATTTCCTTGATGATGACTTGACTTCAAGTTGTTCAGTTACGACAGTCCCCAGAGGATGTCTCTGGAAATCGTGTTTTAGATGGTTATTCTTCTTCAGGCATCTCTGGAGCTACTGTACACTTAGAATTATGACTGAGGTCCCACTGAGTTTAATTACAGAAAAAACTACCTTGGAGATTCAGCAAATGAGTGGCTCAATGACACATGTTATGGAACACATAAAGTATCCACAGACTTTTGCCCTAACCTTGGGAAATGTTAGTTTATACCAGCATTCATGCAGTTGTTTTCTTAAGAGCTGATAAATTCAAATCATGACAGAATACAGATTAAATGAAATCTGCATACTTAGTCAACCTTAAATTCAAGTATGGTAGGTGAAGCCCCACCAGAACATTGGGATGATAGTAACAATAATTTCATTATTCCGCTTTTACAAATCTAAAGCAAAACTTGGAAACACAAATGTGTTTCATGAATCTTTTTTTCCATTAAAAATTTATTATTTTACCTCAAAATGCTTATTTACTATTGTTTTATATTTAGGCCACATTGTCTCAAAATGCATAGTTGTGGTTTCTTTGTTTATAATCCAGATCCAGGTTTCTTGCCATTATAGGACATTTTTGATATTAATTTTTTAAATCTCAACAATTATAAAAATAACATTTCCCTTCTGGAAGACATGAATCAATCTTTCAGTAAATAAGGAAAGAAAGGGAACATCTCAAGGCACAATGATGGGTGTGTGCTCTTTGCTCTCCGTATTTTCATTGATGACACCCATGCCTGAAGCTGTCATCACAGAGGACCTCAGGGAAAGCTACAAATCCAGAACTGGGAATCAGTGACCATCTCTTCATGCAGGTACTCAGGAGCTGTATTTACTTGTGAGATTCTGGACTAGGTTTTCTGTACGCTATTATACTGTAGTGATTATACAGGAACTCGGCTTCTTTTTAAAATTCTACGTGATTTTGATAATTAGGGGATCTTCTGTCATTGCAAAAATACGTGTATATTCCAATCATTAATACTATTCTTGGATATTTATAATATCCAATTATAAATTGGATATTATAAATTTTTAGAGTCCAGTTCTTTGTAAATCTCCTCATAGGACCAGGCAAGGCTTCTTCTAGGGATTGTTTAGATGTTGAACATTAAAGGGCAAGGTTATCTCTGTAGAAGGTGAATGTGTGACTTCCAAGAGCTGCCAGGAAGTCTTGACCAAGGAAGCTGTTACTTCAATCCGTCGGAGTGGGCGGGGTGGGGGGTGTCAAGCAGGACTCAGATGCACCGGTGGACTCAACAAAGTAGAGAGCTTTGTCTAAGAAGAGCTGAGAAGTGAGGTAGGGTGCTGCTTGCAAACAGATGGTATAAATATGTGGACAGAATGATGCAACACGGGGGAAAAATTGATGACATAGGAAATGGAGAGGGCATGAGAGGAGCGGTATTACTGAGAGTAGTGGAAAGAATGAAATCGGCAAGAGCAGAGTTATGGGCCATAGTGAGGGCGGCAAAAAATCCGTGTTTATGGAGAGGAAGCAGGACAGAGTTTATGAAGTCAGATTGAAGCAAAAGTCAACAGACACTTAGGAGTAACTGCTGGTACTAGGATTACTTTAAAATGTAAGTGGGCTCGTGCACACTGATCCTACCTATAGTACATTTGCATTCTCAGTGTGAAAATTTCCTCTGCCTTCTGGCTAACTCTCAGTTCCTTCTTCTCTCTCTCTTCTTGTTCCCTTCTCCACCTCCTCTTCCTCTTCCTCTTCCTCTTCCTCTTCACCTTCTGCTCTTCCTTCTCTCTCTCTCTCCTCACTTATGCCTCTCCTGTCATTTTGATCCTTCATGTACAAACCATCAAGAGCACAATTGGGACATAAATCACAAACTGCAGTAGTGCCTGCCTGAATAGCATAAACATACACTGGGTTCACAATGTACCCATGTACTTCCATATTCCCCATGCTCATAAGGGAAATATACATTTATAATTGGGTAGGTATATGGTAACTTCATATTTGTTTCATAATAATGCCCTGTCATTTGTAGATTTCTACTTCTTATTGAATAGTAATTTGTGAAATTTCTCTAAGGGAACTGACATAATTGTAATTAACTTTTATAAATGACATCTTTTCCTTTTAAGAGATTTTATAATCTATTCAACAATTTCTTCACTATTATTGAACTCAAATTGTGAAATTTAGAAGTCCTATTAAAATAACAAACAAAGCTTGATATGTATACATCCTTATATACTAAGGCTTTCATTTCCATGCAATATATTGCAAAGAATGTAATTGTGATGAATGGTATGTATATTTATATTTAGAGAGAGACTGTCAAATTGTGTTCCAAAAATTGTAAACTTCAAAGTAGAGAAAACAATGTTTTAAAATTATACCATTCCCCTTTAGAGCTATATCACATTTAAAATCTAATCTCTATGAACTGACATTTATGTTTTCTTTTGTCATTTTCTCTTTACATATGAATGGCAGCATCCTATGTTTACTGGTCATGTGGATGTATCATTTCTTTCATTATCTGTTTATATTATCCATCCACTTTGCTATTGGTTTTCATTTTATTTATGAATTTCTTAACAGCCTTTGTAAATTTTAGATAGTAACATTTTACATTTCCTAAGATGTAATTCCATTCTCCAAATACTTGCGTCTATTTATTTAGGGTATGAATTACTAATTTTTAATAACAAATTGAAAATAGCAATGTGTCGGTTTGAGATGTTTATTATTAAATGAGAAAATTTTTCTATCACAGGAATGTAAAGTTGCCTCTCTTTTATCACCTTGAAGTAAATATATGTCTTTCTGTTTTTACATTAAAGCTAATAAATCCTTATTTTTGTATGTACAGTTAATTATATGTGCAAATATTTGTTTCCTAATAGAAAGCTGGCTGTGGCAGATGCATTTTTCTTTCGTACCCAGTTATTTCTACCTCTAATCACTTATTTCCAACACCATGCCTCCTCAAAATGACACCAGCTTCCATCACTTGAAATCTTATAACCTCTGACAAGACTGGAACATAATAAATGACAGTGCCTACAAATGAAATGAATAAACCTATGATCTTAAATTTCTAAACTCATGCTAACAATTCTCTTTGCAGATAATTTTATTCTGAGCAGAAACACAAGGACACACAGAAGGACGCATGGAACAAAGGAACAATGTGACCGAGTTTGTGCTCTTGGGGCTCACTCAGAGCCGCCAGGGTCAGAAAATACTATTCGCTGTGTTCTTGCTGATCTACCTGGTGACAATGGCAGGCAACCTTCTCATCGTCCTGACTGTGGTGCTCAGCCCAGCCTTGAATGCCCCAATGTTCATCTTTCTTGGCTACTTATCATTTATAGATGCCATTTATACCACTACAGTTACCCCCAAAATGGTTAAAGACTTACTGTATGAGAAGAGCACCATTTCCTTCAAAGCTTGCATGACTCAGCTTTTTGTCGGTCACTTATTTGGTGGCGTTGACATAATACTCCTGGTGGTCATGGCCTATGACCGCTATGTGGCCATCTGCAAACCCCTGCATTATCTGGCCATCATGAACCAACAGCGGTGTGCTCTGCTGCTGCTGCTCACCTGGGTGGGGGGGTTTCTGCATGCTGCTCCTCATGTTCTTTTTGTTTACAATCTTCCCTTCTGTGGCCCCAATGTCATCGATCACTTCATTTGTGACATGTACCCCTTAATAAAACTCGCCTGCATTGACACCCATGTTATTGGCCTCACAGTGGTGGCCAATGATGGTGTCATCTGTATGGTCATCTTTTCACTCTTGCTGGTCTCCTACAGTGTCATTCTGCGCTCCCTGAAGAACCTGAGTCAGGAAGGGAGGCACAAGGCCTTATCCACCTGTGGCTCCCACATCATGGTGGTCGTCCTCTTCTTTGTTCCTTGCATTTTTATTTATGTGAGACCTCCCTCTACCTTGCCCGTCGATAAATCCTTGACTTTGTTCTACACGGTTATCACCCCCATGTTGAACCCCCTCATCTATACTCTGAGAAATGCAGAGATGAAAAGTGCCATGAAGAAGCTCTGGTCTAGGAAACAAAAATGAGTTTGTTTCACTTATGTTCAAGGAAGAGTTGGTTCTTCCAGGAAAGTCATGCGTGATTCTTTCAGTGCGCTGAAATTTCCTTCAGATCTAATAACTGAACCATAGAAAACTTGTATGATGTGAAATCTTCTAACAAATCACATATATTTTTAAGACTATTCGAATTTGTTAGAAAATATATATTCTCTTTTTGTTGAAATATTTCAGTTGAGACTATCAACTTATGTGCCACAATTAATGCCATAAAGTAATTCTACTTAATGACAGATTTTTCCTGGTTGTTATAAAGCAAAAGGTCAGTCTTTTTCAGAATTATATGTGAAAAACAAACTACAAATAAAAATCCAAATAGGAGATAAATGACCAGAAGTGTGAGACAGATCATTATCAAGTAGGAGGGGGATCAAGACTTAGAGGGAGGGCCGGGGGAGGGCATGATGACAAAAATGAAGACATGTGCCGTACAGGCACTAACTCCACTCAAGGATTGTAAGCGCTATGTACTGCAAATGTGTAGCAGTAACGAGATCTAAAAAGCATAAAAAAGGAAATGCCAATGTTTGTTATACTTTGCAAGAATAAAATCATAGATAAATATACAGTTTATTCTTTTTTTCAGAACTTCAGAAAAGAATGGGGGATTGCATACATGTTTGAAATATCTATCTTATTATTTTGTATTGTAAGACTTTAAATATGTCATTTTGTAGTACTGCTTAGCATGTTATGCTTGAAGAGTAATAATTATTTTTCATAGAATCAGAAAGAAGTTGTAAATTTATACATGAGAAAAGAGTACGCATGGTGATATTAAAATGACTTGTTTTCTGTGAAATTTAGCATTTCTTTGCATTTGTTTTTCCAATAAGATACAGTGCAATAAAGATAGATTACTGTATTTCAAATTCACATAGATTGCATAATTGTAAATACTTGGGAAATGTGTTAGATATTCTGTCACTAATTCTAGTTGAGTTCCTTATGATCATATATAGAAGCCATAGGACTTAAATCCTTTGAGATACACAAGCGTGTGTGCCATGGTCCATGTGCTATGTAATTTAATGATTTCCTGAATACTTGCAGATACATAGGACAGCCCCACATCTGTTTTCTCTTTTCCAATTCCTGTTCCAATACACATCCTAATGATCGGGCTGTTTGAAACTGTGATACACAAACTTCATATGGGTGAAATAGGCTTTATCTGCATTTGAATCAAGTTTTCAATGACTTCTTCCAAAATAAGTTTGCCTCATCTCTGCTTGAGTTCAGATGTCAACTGAAAATTGTTAAGCTGTATATTACCAAATTTGCTTAGATTGTAGGGCATGAGTTTTGAATAATATTCCATTTATTAGAGCCTCTTAATTGTACAAAATGCTGGGATTCAACATGCTGTGTACAAATATGCATATAACACTCATATATTTGGACCGTAACTATCTCTGCTATTACCCTTCCTTTAACCCATGGCCATGATTTTTAATTAAAGGTTATAGATATTTTATTTCTGCTCACCCTGGATAGTTTCCATATGGAGATTTGACCTAAATTTGTCCAAAACTGCTATTTCCCCTGGAGAATATGTCTCTGGAAATCATATTCTAGATTGTTATTCTTCTTCTGGCATCTCTGGAGGTGCATACCCTGCCCTCACGCTGAGGACTGGGGTCCCAGTGAGTTTAATTAAGGAATACGTCACCCTTGAGCATGTAGCAAGTGAAAGATTCAACCATAAATGCTATGATTCCAACAACACACATTAAGTGTCCACAGACTACTGTCCTTCCATCAACGAGTGTTTGGCTAAAGGAGTATTCACTCGACTGTGTTCTTAGCCATCAAAACAATACACTCAAAACATGATGAAATCGGCAAAGGTTTGGTCAGTGGTAAACATTCCCAGGTGCAGCGATGGTGTGTATGGTATTTTGCTCTCTGTATTCTGAGAGACTGTATCGGTGTGTGAAGCTGTTGTCATTTAGGACCAGGAGAAATCACCAGTGCAGCCCCTGGACTGAAGCACTGTCTGCTTATGTGCAGGTAACTCAAGAGGGACACTCATGTGTCAGATTCTAATGGAGAGTTTAAATTTTGCAAGTGTAGTAGATTTATTCCAATAGATCTCATAATCTTTTCAAGCTTCTACAAGATTCTCATACTCTGTTGCACTATAGTGTCCATGGTAATTGCTAAACTATATATAAGTTGATTCCAATATTTATTTGAAAATTTATACAATTCAAACTGCAAGAAAATATTCTTTCATTTTAACTATCTTTAAAGCTTTGTCACATTTATAATGTGATGTTCATAAAATGATGTCTTTTTATTTGTGTTTGTTGATGAATTTAGCATTGTACCATATGCTTTTTGATCACTGACTGTACTTTTTAAGTTACTTGTTTATATTCCTTGTCTGCTTTGCTATTGCCTTGTATTTCTTAAATTAATTTCTTAAAGTTTGTTGGCTATTTCAGGTGCAATCTCTGCTTATCTTCTCTAAAGTGCAAATCTTTCATCCAAATTAATTTTGTGTAATCAGTTATGGCACTGTTTCTTACACTGTTAAATTATTTCAAAGTTGTCAAATATGCTAATTTGAGATTCATCTTATTAGTTGAAAAGGTTCTTCTAAACCCAAAGTAGAAAATCATCTCTATTTCATGACCTTGTGGTGTGTACAAAGTAAGTTTTCCTGTCATTTCACCTTAAATCTTTGCTATATTTTTATTTTTTATTTTGGAATTATCTATATGCAGGATATTATTAACAACCAGATGAAAAGTTAGTTCTGGGAGATTCATCTTTCTTTTAGGAAAAGTCCTTGTTCTGTATGTCTCTGATTACTTATCTCTGTTGCCTTGGCCTGTAAGATCATTGAAATTATGGATATGTTTCCAAATTGCATCATTATCTGGAATATAATAAATCATAATGGCTATTGATGGGATGAAAAATAAGTTTTCTTAAAATTTGATGAAGTCACTGCTAATAATACTATGTGCAGATAATTTTATTCTGAGCTGTGACACAAGGACACACAGAAGGACGCATGGAACACGGGAACAATGTGACCGAATTTGTGCTCTTGGGGCTCACTCAGAGCCCCCAGGGTCAGAAAATACTATTCGCTGTGTTCTTGATGATCTACCTGGTGACAATGGCAGGCAACCTTCTCATCGTCCTGACTGTGGTGCTCAGCCCAGCCTTGGATGCCCCAATGTACTTCTTTCTTGGTTATTTATCACTTATGGATGCTATTTATTCTAACACAGTTACCCCAAATATGATGATAGACTTACTCCATGTGAAGAAAACCATTTCCTTCAAAGCTTGTATGACACAACTGTTCTTAGAACACTTCTTTGGTGGTGCTGAGATTTTACTCCTGGTTGCCATGGCCTATGACCGCTACGTGGCCATCTGCAAGCCCCTGAATTATTCGACCATCATGAACCAACGAGTGTGTGTTCTGTTGTTGGTAGTGGCCTGGGTTGGGGGTTTTGTGCACGCTATACTGCACATCTTTTCTGTTCACAACCTTCCCTTCTGTGGCCCCAATGTCATTGACCACTTCATCTGTGACATGTACCCCTTGTTAAAACTCGCCTGCACTGACACCTATGTTATTGGCCTCACAGTGGTGGCCAATGATGGTGTCATCTGTGTGGTCATCTTTTCACTCTTGCTGGTCTCCTATGGGGTCATTCTGCGCTCCCTGAAGAACCTGAGTCAGGAAGGGAGGCTCAAGGCCTTATCCACCTGTGGCTCCCACATCACGGTGGTCGTCCTCTTCTTTGTTCCTTGCATTTTTCTGTATGTGAGGCCCCCCTCTACTTTGCCCATTGATAAATCCTTGGCTGTCTTTTACACTGTCATTACACCTTTGTTGAACCCCCTCATCTATACTCTGAGGAATGCTGAGATGAAAACTGCCATGAAGAAACTTTGGACTGGAAAAGGGAAATGAAAAACAGAGAATCATCATATGTGTTTCTTACTGAGAGCTTTTAGTTTGAAAGTAGTCACATCGGATTATTTCGTTAATAAAATTTCTCTCAAGTTTGATAACTGTACATAATGGAAAATATCTGATCCATAGAGTGTTAAGACTATAAGAATATTTTTGAAAAACTTTTTAGTGCAAAATGGTTCGTCAAGGTTACACTTGAATGTGCCACAATTAATATTGTACATTAAGGTTTCTTCATAATTCATATATAAGTAAATATATCCTTTTTCAAAATTAATAATACTCATCATAAATTGGAAATAATAAAATATGAAACAATATGTAAATACCTTTTTTCTATCACAGATTAAAAGTATTAATAGAGCCTATTCATATTTGAAATATATATATTTGTTTTGTGAGATACATTACATAATTTTATTCACACTGTTTAACTGTTTATGCTTAAAGAGGTAAATATATCTTTTTTAATATAATCACAAGGAGTTAAATGCACAAGAATGATGTTAATAACTAGGGGAGATGTGCAGGAACACAGCTAAATGTTACTCTTTCCAACTGGAAATCCTTTGAGTGTTTTGGGGGAAAAGCTTTGTTTGGTGTCACGTTTTCCTACAAATAAAGATGATCCCTTAGTTTTCTTCTCTAGTTTAGAGTACCTGGTAAAAGGGTCTAGGGTTTTAGCTCAGTGGCACAGCACCTGCCTGGCAAGCACAAGGTTGTGAGTTCAATTCCCGGTACTGGAAAAAAACAAACAAACAAAAAAGAGCACCTGATAATGACTCTGCTATTTTCCATTATGTTCTTCGTTATATCCTTAAGTGTTTATGTTCTCCTGAAAGGGACCAGGCTCTGCTTTTCATATATCAAGTTAACCTAATCTTTAATCCATACACTACAAATATGCAATACAGACCTGCAGAGTAGACAGTTAACAAAGATTTTGACAATAATGCTCTTTTCATTCTTATCTCATTATTTTTGAGTTATGTATATTTACATTTAATTATTTTAATTGCACATAGTACAGCATGATCATTCTCTACTATTATAGAATGTGTACTGATCAAATTAGTGTGGATAATGCTTCTATCTTTTGAGACCTTCAAAACTTTAACAAGTACATGGTATGCATAGCTATGGTAATCCGCATGATATTTTCGTATGAATATACAGTGGGCACTGATCAAATCATTGGAATTAATGATTTCAACTGCTTTTCATCATTTTATGTTTGGAAACTTTAAACCTATTAGTAAAAATGAAGATTTTTTTGGTAATAAAGTTGCCAAAATATATGGTTTTATTAGACTGTAACCTCCGTCATAAAATCTTTGTGACAAAGTCTCTGCGACTCAGACTTAAAGTTAAATATTGTCTGTGTCTAAAGTAGTAGAAAATATATGACCAGCAACCCTTCTTCTTGCTCTCCTGAAGAGTCTGGCATTATCAAAGTCGAAGGCCATGAGAAAATGAGTGTTTTTCATTGCTAAATCGTGCTATCTGAATAACTCTGTATCCTTATTGCTATTCTTTATAATGATTTCATAGAAACTGAGTACATATGTCATTTAAACTCTTTCCAAACATAAACATAGATTCACTGGATTGTGTCAAGTTTCTGTTTGTATGAGTGTGTACACAACTATGTCTTACATGTTTGGATATGCAACTGATTTTCAAATTTGCACAGTTACACAGAGTGATGAGGATAAAGGTAGAAACGGCACTGTGGAAGGCCCTGAACAGAGGAAAGCTGCTCACTTCATGGCACCTAGGAATCAGGTGCTGAAGGGAGGAGCCAGTGCAGGAGAGGCAGCTTCCAGGTCAGACCCCACTGTCCCAACATTGCATCCCCTGGATTGTGAAGCAGCCAGTAAATACTTCCAATCCATCCAGAGGAGTCTTGGTTTTAGGTCCAAGAGAGTTCTCATCTTCCTGGACTGCCCACAGACCATATTACTTGTCTCTTTTGTTTAAGCCTTTGCTGTATACTCATCATAGGAGATCAGGAGCCCGGCCAAACCCCTGATAGAAGTGTGGAGGAGAATCCAGATAGCAGGACATACCAGGAACATGGAATATCTTACAAGAAAGCTGCAAGCTAATAGCCCAAAAGAGAGCTCATCTGGGAGCAAGCAACAAGGCCACAGGAGTAGCGATGCCTAAATGCTGCAGAGGTCCTCTCTCACCAGCATGCACCCAGATGCTGCATGTCGGAGTGTAGAACTTAATTTTTTTTCTGCTAGATTTCAGTTCTGTTTTGGTCAGATTCATTTCATTCTTCCTATTCCTATCATTTGGAATGTGGCTGTTGGCTCTGGGCCACTGCATGCTAGAAGGACTTTATTTTCCTCTAGATGTTTCTTCAGGGATTTATAGATAACAGTTTGCCATGAGTCTCAGAAGAAATTTTGGATTTGGTCAGCAATGCTGAAATAACAAAGATGGACTAAATACACTTAATGAAATGAAATTTACCCTTGGGGACTCATGCAGTCCACAAAAACAAACAAAAAAACAAAAGAACCCTCATATGTTAAGATACAGGGCTTGGACAGAGTGGCTGATCCACTAGGTGTCACCTGGAAGAGTGTGCTAATGTGTTATTGTATTATTAATTTGTTACAATATTTGGGACATCAATCTAGTATGTCTCTATTTGTTTTCTTGAGAAATCACTTTGAAGATATCAATAAGTAATACAACAACCATTGTTAATTTCCTACAACTTTGTCTGTAACTCTGTTTTGTTTGTATTGTTCTTATGCTGTTTTGTAAATGGATGTCTGTTTGTTAATATGTTTTCCTTCTTTTATTTCTTAAAATAAAAAAAAATATTTGGGACAAATTCAAGTGAAGTAGTCTCTCCCAAACAGCTTTTATCCTATGAACAATACTGAGAATATAAAGATGTGTCTTCCAAGGAAATTTTTTTACAGTTCTCTGATTATCTGTGACCCAATGACTAATAAAGAGTATATTATTTAATCTCCATGTGTTTGTATAGTTTTTATGATTTCATTGGCTATGTATTTCTAATTTTATTTCTCTTTGATCCAATAATGTGCAAGGGATGGTATTTTAATTGCCACTTATTTAAACATGTTGATGGCCTAAGAAATAGTCTATTTGGAACAGGTTCCATGTACTTCTGAGAAGTGTTTATTCTATTCTTAAATGAAACACCTTTGGATATATGTTAAATACATTTATTCGATACTATGTTCCTTCTATAATATTTATTTGTTGACTTTTGTCTAGGTGATCTATTTATGAGATGGAGTGTGGTTGTCTGGTATTTATCTGTCCTTTTTAATAGCTTTTCTTTTATGAAAGGAGTTGCCCTGATATTTGGTTCATGTATATTAATTACTTTATTGTCTTGTCGCACTGCTCCCTTTTACTGGTGTGTACTGACCTTCATTGTCTCTTCTGATCAGCTTTGGCTTGAAATCTTTTCCAGGAAGTAGCATAGCAGCTTCTGCTTACTTTAACCTCAGTTCCATGGTATGTTACATCCTATACTTTCACTTGCGGTCTGTATGTTTCCTTTCTGACGAGTTTTGTCTCTTGCAAATAATCTTCGGATGGGGCTTGTTTTCTTAACCCAAACTCCCTGTGTGTTTTTTTATTGTGGAGTTAAGACCACTAACACAGCTATTATTTTAAGGTTTTTACTGAATCTTGCCACTGAAATATTTTTCCAGTGCTCGTTTCTTCACTTTTTCCTGTTTTCTTAGCTTTTCTCCAACTTAGATTTTTTTATTTTCCTTTGGGTTCTTTGGTAGTGGAACCCTCCCTTGCTCTGTCTAGGTGTTTCTAAAGTATTTTCTGCAATATGGGTTTTGTGGTTATCAATTTTTTAGAATATTTTGGCATGGGAAGTTTTTTATTTCTCCAGCACTTAGCATATAAAAGTGTTCATTCCCAATTGTTTTCTTTTTTGGCCTGAAAAATGTTACTCCAAGTCTTCTGGCTTTTGAGGTTTGTGGTGAGAAATTCTCCATTATTCTGATAGGTTTGTGTTTTAAGTTCCTTGCCCTTTTTCTCTAACAGATTTTTCTATTTTTTTATTTGTGCTTAATCTAGAATTTTGAATGTGATGTGTCATGGAACTCTTTTCTGGTCATGGCATGTGGGGTTTTATAAGCCTGAAACTTGAATTCTGTCCCAACATTTGGAAATTTTGCTAAAATTTTTGTGAATGATTTCCTTATACCTTTCGAGTCCTTTGGGAACTTTCCTTTCATACAACAGTTCTTTTTTTTCTTTCTTTGGCATCTATCTGCTGTTGAATCGAGCTTTCATGCTATCTTGTTCTTTTTAGGCTACTATTGAGTACAATAATTTTTGAGGGTGATTTATTCCCTCAAACTTTACTTCAAGATCTGATACTCAGATCTGATTTCCTCACATTGATTGTATCTTTTTTTCCCTTTGAGATGGGGTCTTGCTATCTAGTTCAAACTGGCCCTAAACTCAATATGTAGCCCAGGCTGGCCTCGAACCCATGGCGATCTTTCCTCCCTCAGCCTTCCAAGTGCCAGTATTACAAGTGTGCACCACCATGCCTGGCCACATTGGTTGTATCTTCTATCCGTATTTTCAATTAGATTTTTGTATCGTGGATTTCTGCTTGTTTCTTTTCATAATTTCTGGTCATTTATAACTTGGATAGTCTTGTTAGATTCAAGTCTACTTTTTGTATCCTACCTATTTAAGCTCACTAAATATTTTATTATTTAATATCTTTGTCTGTTTAGTTACATCCTCTTAAGCTCACTAGACATCTTATAGATATGCTTATTTTTTTCTTTGATCTGTTCAAACATCTTAACCATTTGGTTTATGAGTTCTTTGCCTGTAACTTCTTTATTCCAGTGCCTGTGAGATCAGCTTTCGGGGTGATAGATGTGTTGGGCTGCATCTTGTTACTATGTTTCCTCTAGTGCCTATTGTTTTTGTGAATTTAAAATAAAGCACTAGGGGCTGAGGATTTAGCTCAGAGGCACAGCGCCTGCCTGGCAAGCCCAAGGTCGTGAGTTCGATTCTTGGTACTGGAAGAGCAAAAACAAAACAAATAAAATAAAGCACTTGATAATTCTTACACTGCATCTCCCATATACAATCAACTTGCATATATATACCAAATGAAAAGTGAAAGGAAAAAGAAAAAAGACAACCAGAAAAACTCACAAAGACACAAAAATAAAGGCCCTTCTCCATAAGAACGACTGAACAGATTTCTGGTTCCCTCTACAGGCAGAGCCCTGTTATGTTTCAGCTGTGTCCAGTAGGCATCACAAGCTGGGTGTTTCTCCTGTCTGACACCTTCAGTCATTTCTTTCAAAGTTGGTCAGGCAGCATGGGATTGGTGAAGCACTTGAACCTCCACTCATCTCTGGGCTGGGGCTTCTTTGAGCCCTGTCCTCGTCCTCCCAGGGTAATGCTTGAAGCTGTTTGCATCTATTCTCTACACACTACCTCAGGTGAGACCCCACATGACTCTCACTGATCCAACTGTTTCTCTCTGACACTGCACATTCTTATCTCTCTGTCCACGCCTGTCATAGGCTCTCCAGCCCACAAATTCAGTGGTGTCTAGAGTTCAGAAGGAGAGGGCATTTCTGCCTGGACCTCGGGAGCATCCAGAAGTCAGGAGGAGGGAGCTCACTGGGCTTCTAGCTGAGCGGGCTTTAATGGACAGTAGAAAGGATCTTAAAGAACTTTGGACTTTGTGATATGGAAGACAGAGGTTGGGACAGAGCAGGAGCAGGAGCAGAGCTTGGGGTAATAGTGTGGGGGTGATGTTGGCCCCACCCTGTGAGCCTCCTTTTTTTCTTCTCTACCCCCAGGTCACACCTGTCAAAGTCACTGCATGCCCATCCCTGCTTCCCTCTTCAAGTGCTGCTGATAGTGCTAGCATCCAGTGGGCTTCTCCAGCACGCTGCCTTCCGGTATTAGGGCATTTTATTCTTCCTCTTCCTGAGTCCCTGCATATCCAGGCGAGCATCCTCCAATGTCTCCAGTGCACTGTTAGCTCTACTCTGCTCTGACGGTGTATCAGTCAGGGTTTACTAGAGAAGCAGATAAAACACAAGATATACAAATGTACAAGAAATTACAAGTTTGGCTTACAATGGTCAGCCACAGAGTTGAATGGAGAAGCCTGCAGAAGATGTCTGCACGCTGGAGATTGAAGAGCCCAGTCCAAGGCCTGGAGCTCACTGCAGTGTCCGTGCAAGTCCGTATCAGGAGACTGGTGGGTCTGCAACAGAACACTGAAGAATCCATGATGAAGATCAGAGAGCCTACACCAGAAGGCTGAAGAGTCCCAGGCAGAAGCCAAACAGTCTGCACCGGAAGCCAGGAGATGACCAAGCTGGAGGGGAAGACTGGAGCTCCTCCGAAGAACCACCAGCCTGTCTTTTCTCAATTCCCTTTTTTTATGCAGCCTACTTGCTGCCCCCGACCCCCGGGGGGGGGGGGACGGTTGTCTTCTACAACCACACCCTCTGCATGCCTTCCTCTTTCACAGGCTCAGGATGAATACAAAATAAGCACCCTGGCTCCCTGCTGAGTCACATAGTTAACCTTTTAAACTTCTCAAATTGACACAATAAACAACATCCCAAAAAGGTAAAGACATGTCCTTTTTACCCCAAGATGCAAAACTGCTGAGTCACTTAGCCAAACCTCTAGACTTCCCAAGTTAATACAATGTATCAACCATAATAGCCCAGCATGGTGGTGCAGGCCTGTAATCCCAGCACTCAGGAGGCTGAGGCAGGAGGATCATTGCAAGTTTGAGGCCAGCCTGGACTACAAAGTGAGCTGAAGGCCAGCCTGAACTGCACTGTGAGACTCTGTCTCAAAAAGACCAAAACAAAAAAAAAACACCAAAAACATAACAGATGGCTTTCCTCCATATCATCTTTTTATGAAAATATGACACAATGTTAGTCTACCTGAGATGCTCATAGGCTTTCTATTTGGTAAAATAAGGAATGTTTAGGTATGTTTCTGTGTATCACCTTGGTCATTTAGTCTCTCCCTTTATACTTGCCTCTCTATGATTAATATTAAAATGAAGCATTCTTTCTATTCAGTCATAACACGCTAAATAATATGAACAAATTAATACATTTAAAGCATCTTAGCAAAACTATATAGTTCAAATTTGAATGTGCTATACATATTAATATTTTTCTGAGCTTGTGGAGAAAAGAAGGAACCATACATTTATATATTATTTCTTATTTTATTATTTCAATATCTGTCGTGACAATTGGGAATTCTGAAAAAAAGAATAGCTTTATGTAAGAAACAAGGAAATTTCTCATTAAATAAAGAATTATAATATTAATTATGACACATAAATCTATAGACTCAACAGCAACATTTTACACTAAAAGTCATACATTTCCCTTAAAAATGCTCGTTGTAAAATGTATGTTGATCATTGAAAGAATCCACATAATAAATATTTTCCATTGTGCACAGATATTAAACCTGAAGGAAAATTAAATATAATAAAATAATCATTTGTGGCTTCCCCTAAAGAACCAACCATTCATGGAACATAAATAATACATTTCCCTGCTATTTGTGTTGTTTCCTAATCCAGAGCTTTTTCATGGCATTTTTCATGTCTGCATTTCTTAGAGTATAGATGAGGGGGTTCAACATAGGAGTGATAGCCGTGTTAAACACAGTCAAGGATTTATCAATGGGCAAGGTAGAGGGAGGTCTCACATACCCAAAAATGCAAGGAACAAAGAAGAGGACGACCACCGTGATGTGGGAGCCACAGGTGGATAAGGCCTTGTGCCTCCCTTCCTGACTCAGGTTCTTCAGGGAGCACAGAATGACCCCGTAGGAGATTAGTAAGAGTGAAAAGATGACCACACACATGGCACCATCATTGGCCAACACTGTGAGGCCAATAATGTAGGTGTCAGTGCAGGCGAGTTTTAATAAGGGGTACATGTCACAGATGAAGTGGTCAATGATATTGGGGCCACAGAAAGGAAGGTTGTAAACAAAAAGAATGTGAGACAGAGCATGCACAAAACCTCCAGCCCAGGCCAATACCAACAGCTGAACACAGAGCCGCTGGTTCATGATGGTCAAATAATGCAAGGGTTTGCAGATGGCTACATAGCGGTCATAGGCCATGATGACCAGGAGCAAAATCTCAGCACCACCAAAGAAGTGTTCAAAAAAAAGCTGCATCATACAAGCTTCAAACGAAATGGTTTTCCTTTCATGGAGTAAGTCTATCATCATATTTGGGATAACTGTGTTAGAATAAACAGCATCCATAAATGATAAGTAGCCAAGAAAGAAGAACATCGGGGCATCCAAGGCTGGGCTGAGCACCACAGTTAGGACGATGAGCAGGTTGCCTGCCATCGTTACCAGGTAGATCAGCAAGAACACAGCGAATAGTATTTTCCGACCCTGGAGGCTCTGAGTGAGCCCCAAGAGCACAAACTCGGTCACATTGTTCCTTTGTTCCATCCGTCCTTTGGTGTGTGTTCTTCTGTCACTGCTCAGGACAAAGTTATCTGCACATAGAATTATTAGCCATGACCTCATTAAATTTTAGGAGAATTTCTTTATTTTATAAATAGGCAATATGATTTATTATGTTCTGGAACTATCTAAGATTGTAACAACATAAGACTGACAAAAGCATGGTGCTCAACCTAGGGATTTTGTAGAGAGTTAGGGTCTGAAAAAAGAAACTAGAAACTTGGAACAAGGACTGATTAAGAAAAAATGACTCTACCCCGACTGATTTCTTATCTGCAAGCTTATAATACTGCACACATGCATAGTACCATAAAATGAACCCACATTAAAAACTTTATGTAAAACAAGTTACTTATATACACTTCAACTGATAAGGAGAAATGGCTCTGCACCTGAGACAGAAGAATATCATCAACTAATGATAAAACTCTCAACCACATTTGCAATATCAACAGTTTGTAAGACTGTAGATAATGTTTCCTTAAATAGCAGAAATAGTTAAGGGTTGTTTATGTTCATGACACTGGTATGCTGCTACTGTTCTATTTTTTTGTTTATTTGTTTCTCATTTATTACTCTTTTTAAAATAAAAAAATATAGTTAAGGAAAGAACTTAAAATCAAATGGCATAAAAAGAGTTAGTACCTAAAGTATGAAAAAGCCTCTTAAGAAGTTAGTAATTGGGGCTGGGGGTTTAGCTCAGCGGCAAAAGCGCCTGCCTGGCATGCGCAAGGTCGTGAGTTCGGTTCCAGGTACCGGAGAAAAACCAAAAAAAAAGAAGTTAGTAATTAAAAGACAAGCCAATAGCAAATTGAGAAAATAACGCAAACAAGGAACTAAAGGAAAAGTGTACCCAAAATGACCATAAATATAGGATAGGATGCTCAAGTTCACCTGTAAACAGGAAAAGCAAAATGAAAAAAAACAGATATTTCACATATGTCATAATTTAAAACTGATGAATTTAAAAGTGTTAGTAAAAATGACCAGAATCCTAACTTCCACTGAGACTTTATAATTTTTTGGAACATAATTTTTTTTATCTCTTTTGGAAGTAAAATTACATATACTTTTTATCACAACTGTTTCACTCTTGGGAATCTATTGCATAGCTATTAAAGCCCTAGAGCCGGGGATGTAGCTCAGTGGCATGGGGCCTGCCTGGCAAGCACAAGGCCCTGGGTTTGATTCCTGGTACAAAAATAAAAAACAGATATTAAAGCCCTAATACACAAGGACATATGTGCAGCAGGTTTTGTGGCATTATTTATAATGCCCTTAGACCAAAACATAAAAATAAATTTAAGGTGGAAGCTAACAGAGAAATTGTTGAATGGAATACAAAAATCTATGAAATTGCAAATAAATATTTAAAAGAACTAATTACAGTAATATCAGTACTTGGGCCAGGGATTTAGCTCAGTGGCATAAGCGCCTGCCTGGCAAGCACAAGGTCCTGAGCCCGATTCCCAGTACCAAAAAAAAAAAAAAAAAAAAAAAAAAAAAATAATATCAGTACTCTATTCTGAGAACTTCCACAAGTTACTGTAAAATAATAAATAATCACAAAACTACATACAACATGATATTATCAGAAAAAAAATTTTAAAACCTATATGTATCCACTCATATGTGGTCAGATAAGCATGGAGAATATGGAAGGATATGTGTTTTGCTGTGACCATGGATGACATTACTGGTATTTATGCAGGGAGAAGCCAGGGGGTTTTATGCAAAAGACTGAAATGACAGGAGAGGAGGATGAGAGAGGAGAGAAGAAAAAAGAATAGAAAAGGCATGGAAGAGGAGGAGGGGAGTGGGAGGGAGGGAAGGAGAGCAAAAAGGAGGGAAGGGAAAGAGAAGAGAGAGGGGAAGGGAGAGGGAGGGGTGAAAGAGGGGAGAGGAGGGGTGTAAAAGCAAAAGGCGGGGGAAAAAGAGGGACTGGGAGCAGAGCAGTAACAGGCAATGGAGAAGAAGATTTAACAGACAAAGAAAACATCACCATAGGAAGGATCAGCATTCACTAGCCCCATTTCCTGTTAAAGTGATCCTAGTAATGCCAGTCGCTTTCTGAGTCTCTGTTAATTACTTCACTCTGACTTTATAAATTCTGCCCCGGTTCCTTTCATAAACATGGATCATCTGTCTTCCTAGCTCTATCCCATGTCTACGCTCATGCTGTAGATTTCATCCTCTTTATAACTCTTAAGAACACAGCTCCTCCAATTTTCCCTTCCATTTCCTATGCCAACAATTTTCCTCCTTCGCACACACCATTCTGTCAGCACATGTATGTAGTATTTCTCCATGTTAAAATGGTCTATCCTTTGACTCTACACTGCCTTCAAGCAATCATTCCCACTCAGTTGCATAATATCCTTCTATTTATTAAGTCCTTAGTCAACTGGCGTCTTCTGCTGTGATCCAATGTTAGGATTCACTAAAAGAACAGCTTGCTCACTTAAATACTAAACTAGGTTCTCTAAAGCCATGCATTCAACTTCTACACTTGCTGCACCACTTAATTTTTAACAATCTAAATAATTCTTAGACGGTAAGTCTGTTGATTCTATCTAGAGATTAACAAACACTTGCACACCAAAGATCTCTCAAATAGTTACACATTAAATTAGTTTGTAAGAATACTGATGCTACAGAAAGTAAACTTATCAAGATATACTTATGTGCATATCCAACATAAAGCCTGCTTCCAAGTCTTACAGAAAAATACTCCTCCAGGGATTTTTATAATATCAAAATATCCAAGAAAAGTATTAAAGTTTGGAGCTAAGGTAAATATATTTTAGCTATCACAAAAGACCTCCTGATGTAATTCATTATCAGAACCACATAGAGCTGTTATGTTTATGAATTTTTATGTCACCAAAGTACTGTACTTTCATAATGTAAAGCCTAGTTCAGAATCTTACAAAGAAATACTCCTTCTGAGTTACCTGCATAAAGGGGCAGTCATTCTCTCCAAGTTGTAGATTTTGGTGCTTTCTCCTTGGTCCTGAATGATCACAGCATCATGCACCCATAGCATCTCTAGGAATACAAGAGACAAAATCATACATGCACCACCCCTGCACCTTGAGATGTTTCCGTTCCATTTTTTCCCATGCTTTCAGAAAGGTGGCTTCATCAAACTTTCCAAAAAATGTTATTCTTATTTTTTTTCAATTTTTAAAATCAATACCAAGAATGCCCTATAATATCAAGAAATATGAATCTTGATTATAAACAACGAAATCCCAAATCGATGCCATTGGCAAAATTTGACCTAACAATAAACAAAGTTTAACACAGCATTTTTAGGGTTAATAACCCTGAAATTGGGGGGGGGAATCATGAATTGTTAAGATGCATATTTGCAATTTATGTTTTATTCACTGACACTGAAATAATGAAAGGGCCTTTAAAATATTATGACTCTCAGTCAGGTATACTGGCCTGGCTACAGAGAACAGGCTTACATTTAATGTTGACTGAAGGGCAGGGGAAGATTTAGTCCCTATCCTACCACGCTTTGCAACTGTCATTACAATTCCTAAGAAAACAGTCACATGAGTACCAGTGTAGACAGGCTCTCTGAGGCAAGGTCAAAGCTCTGTGGACACTTTATCTGTATTGGAACCACAACACATGTTGTTGAATCATTCAGTCACTGCATCTCAAAGGCTGAGTTTCCTTAATTAAACTCTTTGGGACCCTACTCACAATGCTGAGGGAAGACTCCACCTCCAGAGGTGCCAGAGGATAAGTTTTGTAGTGACACACTCTCTTGGGGAAATATCATAATTGAACAACTTAAAGTCAAATCACCATGTCTTGGCAGTAATGAAATCTGTAAAAAATGTTCCTCCTAAAATCATAACCTATGAGTGTAAGAGAAACTATAAGGAAGATGAAATGATCAAATTATATTGTGTACATGTAAGAAAAATCCCAATATTTTGTAAAAATAAGAAAAATTTCTAATAGTACTATATTTAAGAAAATCCCAATAGTACATAAAAATAAGAACTTCTAAAAGAATTATATTGTTTAAAAACTCATGCCCTACATATAAGTGAATTTGGTGAGTAAAAGTTTTAACCTGTGCCTTTTCATCTGACATTTGATCTCACAATCAGAGATGAAGACACTGATTTCAGAACAAGTCATGAAAACGTGTAGTCTTCAACATGTGGAAATCCAGTTTTCCCAGCACTATTTATTTTCCCAGTGAATATGCTTGTTTTCTCTGTCAAAGATAAGGTAGGTGAGCGTGTTGAAGTTGTTTCTGCATCTTCTAATCTGTTCCATTGATCCTCTTGTCAGTTTCTTTGCCAGTAATGTGCTGTTTTTATCACAGTAGGTATATTAAAAGTACAGGTCTAGAGGACCATAATCTCTATAGGACTAGAGGTCCTATTTGACCCAGATATTCACCTTTTCAATATCTTCCCAAAAGAATTGAAAATAGCATACCACTGACATATGTGCACTCATGTTTATAGCAGCACAGTTTGTAAGAGCTAAATCTTGGAAATAGCCTAAATGCTCATCAACTGATGAATGGATAAAGATGTGGGTATTTATATAATGGAGTACTACTCAGCCATCACAAAGGATAAACTTGAGACAGCTTTTTACTAAATGGATGAACCTTGTCCATACTCTCAAGTGAAATAAATTGGACACACACATGTAAATATCATATTGTCTCACTGGTGTGAGAAACTAAAAGTGGAAATGAGAACCAAATCATACAATAGATATGGTGAAATGGGAAAAAATGCTCAAAAAGAGCAATTTAGTTCCTAGAGGGCGAGGGGGAGAGGAAGAAATGGAAAAGAAAAAATGAGAAAAGAAGGATGAAACGGAAACAAAGCTTTGTAAATAAGGAGGAGAATGTAAGTCAAATACAGATAAAGCCTGGTTTGCCGCCAAAAAACAAAGTCTTGTATCTAACATAATTTCAAAGAGGTCAGTTATTAGAATGTAAAGTAGAACAGGAAAAGGAAAAGAACAAACAGATGTGAGATTGTTCTACATATCTGTAAGTGTTCCTGAAATATTCACTAAGGTAGACAGTGCAGGGGCTATAACATATATTGCTATACATCTCAAAAGACTTCAATCACAGGGAACATATATCCAATAGTAAGGAACTCAACTAAAAGTTTACAACAAAAATAGAGCTTAATTTTTCAAATTATTTGCAAATTAACTAACTTACCTGAATTTGAAACACAATAATCGAATGGCCAGTCTCTACTAGAATATATTCTGCAGGTAAAAACAGCTACAAAGAAATGTTAAGCTGCATTGACAAGTAATCATATTTGAGTAGCACCATTAAATTTTTTTCTGTTTTTAATTTTTCTTTGGCCTTATTGATGTATAATTGAAAAATAGGAGCCACGCCTACTTGAGGCATACCACTTGATGTTTTGATATATGTATACATTACTGAATGACTATAACAATTAAAATAATTAGTGCATCCATCACCTCAGATAATGAATATTTTCTTCTGTCACTTATTTTTGTGCTTAAAACATTTAAATTTCATCATTTTAGCAAATTTCAAGTGTCCAATACAGTTATTTGAGCAAATTTGAGGTGCACTATCTGATCATAATCACTATAGAGACCATACTAAACATTAGAATACAGAAATCATTTTATCTTGTGTATCCAAACTTTGTAGACTTTAAAAGCACCCAGAAAGTTCTGAGGCTACTCATAGCCTTTGCCTTTTCCCTCACTCTTCAGAATGTGACAAGCACCTTTTCTTCTTTGCTTCTGTGACTTTGACTACTTTCTACTCCATATGTGCAATAAGGTATTATTCCTCTTGCTGCTTTTGACTTGTATAACATAATAATACTCTCCAGATTCACTTATTTTGTCCTAAAAGATGGTATATCATTTTTATTTAATGAAAAATAATATTTGTTTTTGATACATTATATTTTACAACATATACATTAATTATCAGAATTAATATAACTACATATAATAAGACATGCATTCTGTATGATAATGGATTTATAATTATATATTGCTTGTGTCACATTTTATTTATTCATTAAGTGATAGACACTTTGGGGGTTTTTGTTGGTTATTGTGAGTAATGCTGCAGCAAGATTGGAAATGAGGTCTCTTTGAGATCCATTTTTATCTCTTTTGGACAAATACCCAGGGGTAGGTTTGGTGGCTGAGGTGGTAGTTCTACTTTTACTTTTGAGGGGACCCTCCACTGTGTCTTCTATAATAACTGCATGAATTTAGATTTCCTACAACAGTGTAGAAGGCCTTCTTTCTCTCCATTCTCATCAATGTTTATTATTTCTGTCTTTTTGATAATACACATTTCAATAGATGCCAGGTAATATCTCCCTGTGCTTTTGATTTGGACTTCCTTGACAATTAGTGATATTGTGTACCTTTTCACACATCTAATGGCCATTGCATGGTTTTTTTCAAAAGTTTTTATGGACATACTTTACTCACTTCCTTTTGTTATTATTTATTTCTTTTTTCTTGCTATCAAGTTGCTGATTTTTTATATTCACACTATATGAAGCATGAACACAGAGCAGTACAAAGGAAAAGGAGCATAAAGAGGAAAGTTTATTGAAACAAAAATGTGTAGTAAAACAATTCATATAAATAACCAAAGTATGGGGGCTGGGGATTTAGCTCAGCGGCAAAGCGCCTGCCTGGCAAGCGCAAGGTCGTGAGTTCAGTTCCTGGTACCGGAGAAAAACCAAAACCAAAAAATAAAAAAATAAAAAAATAAAAAATAAATAACCAAAGTATATAGTAAAATCAGCCCATCACAGAAAGAAGGAAATAATACAGATTATTACAATGACAAAAATAGTACTAGCTAGTACAAAAACAACAGAAAAAAATCAATAAAACAAAATGTTTTTTAAAAGGACAAACAAAATGGACAAATACTAGGCAAATTAAGAAAAAAAGGAAAAAAGTTTTGAAGAACTAAATTCAGGACAGCAAGAATACACATTACAACAGTTATCATTCAAAAAAGATAAATATCACCAGGCGTTATCTGTTACAATTATGTAGCAAGAAACTGACATGTATGCAAATATTCAGTGAATAACCCAGCACTAGAAATATCACAACTAACAAGCCTGAATCCTGATAAAATAGGTGGCTTAAGTAAATCAATAAAATATAAGATTATTATAGTCAAAAACCTCAGAGAAAAAGTCCAGGAGGAGATGTTGTATAGGACTATGAACTGTAGTGTGCAGAAATAACACATGGAAGGAAATCAAAGGAAATCAAAATATGAGATATACCACAGACATGCACGTGAAAATTCACTATCATTTAGATGTCAAATCATGACAAATGATCTATAAATTCAAAGAAATCTGAAACAACAACCCATCGATTTTTTGTGCAAATTGACAAGCTGTCCCAAAGATTCTGTGAAAAGATAAAATAACTAGAATATTCACACAACAATTTTGAAAAAGAACAAAGTTGATTATTTCACATTAGAGGATTTCTACACAGAACAGTAAGTGTAGTACTGGAGAAGGGATATTCGTATAGATCCATGAAGCAGTCCAGAAAAGACTCAAATCCTGGATGAATTTTTTTCAAAGATGCAGAGGCAGTTTAATGAGGAATAGTAAGTCTTTTTAGGAAATGGTGCTGAAGTGATTGGATATCCATTGCACAACATGAACTTTGATCAGTAATTCACACCATCAGCAAAGTTAAACCAAAATGACCTGTAAACCTAAATGTAAAACCTAAAGTTATAAAAGATCTAAAGGGAACATCAGAGAAAATTGTTGTGATTGTTGTGTTCCACAGAAATTATCTGGCAATGAAACATTGCAATGAAACTATGATTGATAAAAGAATGAAATTTTTCATTTTTCTGCATAAAAATGGACAAATTCTGCTGTTCAGATGCTTTGAAGAGAAGATAAAAACAAGTCACTGATGGGGTAAAATATGTGCAAATCATAAAGCTGAAAAAGCTTTTGCTTCCAGCATAGATAAAAAATTTAACTGTCTGTAGTACTAACTCAATATAAAATGAACAAAATTCTACTTAAAAAAAAATCATGGCTGGCAATATAACTCCATGGTACAGTGCCTGCCTGGCAAGCACATGGTCCTGAGTTTGATTCCTAGTACTAAAAAAAAAAAAAATCATTACTAGTATGTGTTTACAAAACGTAATGATTGTATTCAGCAAAGGAACCAATGCATGCAATGTCACATCCTAACCATTTTTCTTCCCCTAACCATTTTCTTCCCCTGTCTTCTCCTGCTCTGGCTTCTCCCTCCTTCCCTGACCTACTTCCGATCCATACAGCTGACCTTCCAGTTTCCTAATATGGCCATTTTATTTTGGTCTGTAAATTATTTTTATTTGGGTCTCTCCTATTAAAGAAACCATGTGACATTTAACCTTTTGTAGCTGATTTGTATCACTTAGTAGTATGGTCTCAAGATCCACCCATTTTCCTACAAATGACTCAAATGTATCCTTCTTTAGAATGGGGGTATTGGCCACAGGACTGTGTAACATGGATATGCAGAGGTAAGCAACTTTTTAGGGCCACAAGCCAAAACCTCCAAAAAAACACATGGTTAGAAAGTAAAAGCTTTAGGCCAGGCATGGTGGTCATTGAGGATGTCTCTGTGTATCTTACTGATTCCAATCATTTATGCCCTCAGGGGAAATCCTAATCTATTCTTGTTCATAGCAAATTAAAAATAATTTAAGTACAAGTATATATTTTCTTGAAATATTTCATTTAGATTTTATTACCTTATAATTATATTCTACAAGGCATAGTTTTCTAATGTTTTTATCCATCATGTTAATTTTATAAGATTTGATTATCTTGCTGCATGAAGCTCTAGTTGTATCTTTTTCCCTGCTCTGTATTACTCCATGAGTGAATTTATCGCACATTATGTAACTACTCAACCTATGGTCTACTGCAGTGATTCCTATGTTTATATTTCAAATAGCCTTCCCATGAACATCCTGAAAGAAATTATTTGGTGTTAAGTAGGGTATTTATTTTCACAAATGACTGCATTTTCCCTCATGCTGTAGTGTACATAAGTTGTGCTGTAGTTAGTAGTAAATAATGGTTCTGTTGCTCTGCATATTTTCCATTACTGATATTGTAAAATGTTTGACATTTCTGTGAATATCATGGGTAGTAGACTGCACATTTTTGGGGGATTTTAGTTGTTCTCATTGCTACCAAACTTGAGCATATTTGCATTTATTTATTAGACATGGTTTTTTGCAATTTTCTAAGAAATGTGTCCTTTGGCAATTATTCTATATATAGCTTTTCTATTATTATTATTAATTTCCTGGGGATTTATAGGTATCCTTTATTTATTGTATTTGTGTATCACAAAGTTTTCTCTGTGGTTTGCCTTTTTATATTATTATTTATTTTATGAGTAGGAAAATTTATTTTATTTAAAGTATTTCCTTTATGTATTGTATAATTTGATCTGATAAATGGTTTTTAATGTATTTTATCAATTGACTAAGAAAATGTCTATATTTATGATGCATACACTGGTTTGAAATATGGATTAATAGTAGAATGGTTCAGTTGAGCTAGTTTTCATATGGATTACCTTATATGGTTGGAATTTTTTGTGTGTGGGAAGAACACACTCTACTCTTTTTAGCCAGTTTTGAGAATACAGTATCATAAACTATTATTAATTGCAGTTACCATGGTATACAGTGGAGCTCTTGAACTTAACCCTCCTGTCCAACTGAAAATTTATATTCTTTGATCAATCATTCCTCATCCTCTCATTCTAGCCCTTTGTAACAATCATTCCACTCTCTTTTACTATGAAGTCAAAATATTTTTGGATTCTACATAAAATAAAAACATATAGTATTGTGTTAATTTCCTTTACTCTCATTGCTAGGACAAAATAACTGATACCCAAAATTAAGGAAGAAAATGTTCATTTAGTTCACAGTTTGTGGAAGTTTCAGTCCATTATCAGCTGGCTCCAAGGAGGGTGGCATTGGGGCCATCGTTCAAGGCAGCAGAAGACAGTGAAAGCAACAAGAACAAAAAAAGGGGTCAAGGCCCACCCCTACACCCTTGTGGAAGCCAGGCTGAACCTCAGACAGCTTCAAGAACATAGGTGACCACAACCCAGCCACTCCTGCACCCTCATGGAAGCCTAATTGAACCCCGGACAGATTTGGTAAACTAGGTGACCATCACCAGCCCATACCTGCACCATCATGGAAGCAGGGCTGATCCCCGCACAGCTTTGGGAACCTCATGTGGGAGACAAGCTGAGCCCCAGACAGCTTCAGGCACCTCAATGACTGTGAGCCCAACTCTCCCCCACTGGTGTGGGAGCCAACTGAACCCCAGAAAGCTTCAGAAGCATTGGCAACTGCACCCTGCCCCAACACACCATTGTAGGAGCCACACTGACCACCAGGGACCTTCAGGTCCTTGCCCCACCACTCCCACACCATTGTGGAAGAGAGGCTGAGCTCCAGGGAATCACCAGATCTTTAAAAATGACAAAACAAAGGAGAAAATGCAGTCTCAGACCTCCACCCCACTCAGAGCAAGTCCAGGAGACATCAACACAGAAGAGCTTGGAAGCCATACACCTGAAATTTCTGAAAAGATAGCAACTGAAGTAAAGAAACAACTCCATCAGGCTATAGAAGACCTCAGATCATGGCTGGGGATATTGCTCAGCAGCACATGTGCCTGCCTGGCAAGTGCAAGGTCCTGAGTTCGATTCCTTGTACCAAAATAAAAATACATCAGATCAGAAATGACAACAATAGTGAAAAAATTGCTCAGCACATCTAATGAATACATAGATAAGAAAATAGAGCATAGAAAAATGATGAAAACCTTGAATGAACAGCATACAAAAGAATTAGAACATATAAAACAGATTCAAACAGATATCTAGGAAATTAAAAATTCCATCAAAGCTGGCAAAACTGCTTGAATGAAGCTGAAGATAGAATTTCACACCTTGAAGACAGCATTGTAGCTAACAACCATGAAAGAAAGAATCTCTTATAAATAACAAAAAACCAGGAAGGTAAGTAACAATTCAACAGCTGCAAGACAAAGCACAGAAAAACAATGTAAGATTAATAGGTGGCAATGAAACAGCAGGCATTAACACAAATGTCATAAAAAGACTATTTGTAGAAGTAATAGCAGAAAATTTCCGAAGAACAGAAAAAGAATCTGCCATACATTAAGTGAGGCATATAGAACTCCAATTAGCCATAACCAAAATAAATCTATAACCAGACATATAGTGATCAAGATCCCAGAAATTCAGCAAAAGAACAGCATATTAAAAGCTGTTAGACAAAAGAAACAGATCACCTATAAAAGAAAGCCAATGAGAATCATGGCAAATTTCTCAACACAAACTATCAAGTCAAGAAGAGCTTGGAGTGAAGTATTTCAGGCCCTGAAAGGAAACAACTCCAACCCAGATTGATGTATCCTGCAGGACTATCCTTCAAAATTAATAGAGAAATAAAATATTTCCATGATAAAGATCAACTGAATAAATTCATGAGCACCAAACCAATCTTACAAAGAGTACTAAAAGATATTTCTCCTAGAGGAAAAAATGTATATCTCTAGATATACTTTCTAGAGATAAAAATGACCACACTTTCAAGAACAACAACAGAAGGGAACCACCAAGTAGAGGAAATAATTAAACAGAGGGGAAAAGGAGGAACAAACAGCAGGAAAATACCATAACAAAGATAAGCCAATACATATCAGTTATAATGGTCAGTGTAAATGGTCTCAATTCACACATCAAAAGAAGTAGACTGGCAGAGTGGATCAAGAAACAAAATCCAATAATATGCTGTACCAAGAAATACATTTAACTCAAAAGGAAATTGATACACTGAAAATCAAAGGATGGAAAACAATACTCCATGCAACAGAAACCCAGCAAAAAGTGGGTGTAGCTATTCTCTTTTTAGACAATGTGAACTTTGAGAATGAGTAAAAGAGATAAAGAAGGTCACTACATACTTGTCAGGGGAAAACTTCAAGAGGAAGAGATAACAATCATAGATATCTATGCACTAAATACAGGAGCACCCAACTATATAAGACAAATTTTAATAGACATGAAAAATGAAATGAGCAGTAATACAATCATAACAGGGGAATTTAACATCCCATTGTCACAAAGAGATAAATCAACTAGACTAAAAATCAGTAAAGAAATAACAGAACTAAACTTGTGAACAAATGGACTTAGTAGACCTTTACAGAGTGTTCCACCCAACAACAGCAGAATAAACATTCTTCTCAGCTGCTCATGGGGTGTTTTCTAAAATAGACCATGTAATAGCACATACAAAATGCTTAAGTAAATGCAAAGGAATTAAAATTTTCCCATGCAAACTATCAGACCATAGTGCAGTGAAACAGGATATTCATGACAAAAGAAATCACAAAAACTCCATAAACACATGGAAATTAAATAACACCCTCCTGAACCAACCAATGGGTCACAGATGAAATTAAACAAAAAATTAAACAATATTTACAATCAAACACAAATGCAGATACAACTTACAGGAACCTGTGGGATGTAATGAAAGCAGTCATCAGAGGGAAATATATAACAGTGAATTCCCACATCAGGAAAACAGAACAAGCACAAACAAACAATCTTATGCTGCAATATAAGCTTCTAGAAAAAGAAGAACAAGGCAAGCCCAAAGCCCAAAGGAGGCAGGAAATTATAAAAATCTGAATATAAATTAACTCAGTGGAAACTAAGAAAATAATACAAAGAATTAATGAATCAAAGAGTTCGTTCTTTGAAAGAATAAATAAAATTGATTAACACCTAGCCAAACATTTTAAAAAGGAAAGAAAAAACTGAAGTCCATGCAATAATGAATGAAAGAGTTACTCAGATAAACAAATATAGGGATGTAAGATTGATCAAACAATTAAACATTAACTGTTCCCTTCAATAAAGCAATAGAAATCAGTAGTACAACTATCTTAGCTATTCTGCATATACATATATACATATTTTTCCCTTCTTTCTTTTTTCCTTTCCCTCATTCCAGTTGTTCTCCTTGTCTGAAATTCTGCATTGCTTGTATTGTTTTTGGTTATTTTGTAAATGTCTGTGTGTCTGTTATTATGTTTTCATGTTTTATCTTTAAAATTTTAAAAAAGGAATGAAAGTGATGAAATCACTACAGATCCTGTAGAAATTCAGAAGATTATCAATACCTACTTCAAAAATCTTTACTCTCATAGGATGGAAAACACTCTCATAGGATGAAATGGACAGATTCCTAGATACACATGAATTATCAAAACTGAATGAAGATGATATAAAAATCCTGAATAATTCAAAATCAGGCAGCTAAATTGAAAATGTAATTTTAAAAACTTGCCAATGAAGAAAATCCCAGGTCCTGATGGATTCACAGCTGAATTGTACAAGAAATTTAGAAATTTAATGCCAATTCTTCTTAAACATGTTATGCTTGCAAGAGAAAGCCTGCTGGTTTCCAAAGAACATGTCTCTTGGCAGACAGAATTTAATTTGTTTTCCCTCAGAATAAAGCATCTGTAGAAGGTTCCACTCAGATTCTCAGGCTTGCATTTGTAGCTTCTAGATCCACAATGCACATTTCAGTCGCAGTCAGAGGAAATGTGTCCGCTGCAGGGTGGATAGGGGTGGAAACCGGGGCTGTTTCCTCCTTTTTGCTGTTTTGAATGTTCCTTCCCTTAACTAAGCAGTTCATCTGGCGCCACTCATTGTGTATTAACCCTTGCACTTCGGAATCTTTTCTTTTCACATTAGAGGTTTTCAGGTGACTTGGCAGTCAGCCATACATTTTCATGGGAAGATCTAAGTATGTTTTCTATATGGATTACTTATGGAAAGAACATGCTCAGGGGATATTACTCCATTTGCATTTGTTCCGAATATTCTACCAAACTAAACTACTAAAAGTAGTGATTACACAAAAAAGTCATAGATTGTATCTGCACATATAAGTGGAGGATTTATCCCCTCTAGTAGAATGACACAAGAGGTTTGTGGACACTGAAATTTTGTCCAGCTGGATGCGTCATCATTGGTATCAGGTCATGGAGATGTCATGCTTCTTCATTATATCATTGCTTATATAATTTTTTAGTTCTCAAGTTCCTGGGATGATATGGACTGTTATAGGAACATATGTGTGTTGAAGAAGGAAGGGGTTTTAACAACATGCTCCTTGAATGGCTGAAACACCAAAAAAGTTTTGCTCCTACTTGTAAGACTCATCCATTACTGACTGTTCCAAGAAATTGAATCCTTTGCCTTGTTAGATACATAGTTCATTGGCCAGGTAATTAAAAGTGCTTGTACATCCTGAAAGCAAAACGTTTTTTGTAGGTGGTGTTGCTTTACTGTAATTGACTAAAAAGTGAAGCTTTCTTACAAGTGACTTTTGGTTGTTAAATATTTTGTTTATGTGTGCTATCAAATAATATATTTTTCCATGAAATTTTCCACTAATTATGTCAATTTTTTACATAGTTATATTACCATGCAGCTTTATTTTTTCTATGAAGATGTTTTCCCAGCAAGTGAGAATTTTAAACCACTTTATGTTATAAATGTTGACATTACATTTAAATATTTTTATGTCTTTAAATGTCATGAAGTTGTATTCCAACCTCTGCTTTGTTTGGTTCAGAGCATAAAAAATAGGCATATAAACAATATCATAAATCCTGCAATGAAGTTCATTTTTATTTCTTCATTATGACTGAGAAAAATATGTAACTAATTTTACCACTACCTAATGTTTTGTTTACTTCCTCTACCAAATAATGAGCTGATTAGATCGCATTTACACAGTCATGCCAGCACAGAATGTTTGTTGTTCAATGAAGCAGTATTTCCAGTGAGTGAGAATATTCAACTACTATTACATAGTAAATGTTACCTAACTCTTTACATCTAGGCATCTGCTTTATACAATTAAAAACTTCTCTGAGAAACTGAGGGAGTGAGGTGACTTTTCAGAAATATGAAGGCTGTAACCAGTTAGAATATTTCTAGATGCACTGATCAGCCTCACATTTTCATGTTTTATGTTCGCATGGAGCTACACGAGACATCTACAGTTATCTTCAGTGAAAGAAGCCTTGATTTTCCAAACTCAGGACAAGACCCAAATGTGAACTCATAAAACAGCTGACAGTGGATACTAGCTGGAAATTCCTGTGTCATACTGAAATGCAGCAATGTCTTATATTCTCATGGCAGGTATCTAAATTGTACTAATAAAGCCAGGAAAACACAGATATTTTTTAGTGCATGTAAACTATATTTAGTTTTAGTATTATACTTGATAGGTGTTTATTTTGCATTTTGTCAAAGAACAAGTAATACATATTGCATGCACAGCAAATAAACTAATGAATTTTTACCTAAGTGTATAGGATATTATATATTGTATAATATTTCAGCAAAGAAGTACAATTTCTTTTAGGTATATATTTGAATTATAAAGCATAAAATTACATGTCATATTAAGTATGCTAGAAAATAATGGAATAAATATCTGTTATGCTCTGGATGCTTTTAGGGCTTTTGTGGGTGAATCTTCAAATTATCCCAGCAAATATGTCAGTACTTATACATAGAGGCATCCATACTCAAGGAAGAAATTCACTTACTTTCATTTAGAGAGTTTTATAAAACAGTTACTATAAAGTACCATTTGTAGTATTTTTGTTATAAACAATAAGAAAACGTTTTTGAAAATTAGACCACTGGACACACTCTTTTACTCTTCAACAGGTATGATTTTTTTTGGTCCATAGCTTCAACAGTGGCACACCTTGAATCAGATGGAAGTTCTGGGAGTGACATGTGTGGAAACTTTCTCACAGCTGGCTTCTAAAAACTCCTCAGACTCTTTCTCCAACTTCAAGTCGTGTACACAAAATTCTCTTGCTTCTAGCCACAATACCTTCTTTGAAGGTAAATATTGTTAGTGCTCACATACAATAACATAGGTAATTCCTAAAACATATGGATTTTAATCTATACTGCAAAAAGGGATTCATGATTTGTAAGTGTGCTATTCTTTATATCCTGAACTATGTTCATAATTCTGATTAAATTGTCAAAGGTTAAGTCTTACAATGAAACATTGAAAAACAATAATAATAAGCAATAATAATAATAATAATTGTTTTTTAGATTTTTATCAGATTGTTTTTATCATTATTTTTAAATGCTTTATCATTGTTTTTATCTGAGTTTATCATATGCCTCACTTATTTGTATGTCAAATTCTTTTTCTATGCTTAGGAAGTTTTCTGCCATGACTTCTGTGAACACTTTTTATGTTATTTGTTCTAACTCCTGCTTTTTCGGTGATACCAATCAGTCTTTTGTTATTCCTGTTTGCATCGTCTAATAGTTGCTGGATTGATTTCTCAGGGTCCCTTGCTATTTTTAAGGGATCTTTCTTTTCATGATCACTAATCACAATCCTATCTTCTATAACTAATATTCTATCTTCACATTACTTCATTCTACTGTGTATAGTTGCAGTGGAGTTTTTAGTCTCCTGGATATCTTTTCAAATATTTTATGGAGTCCATTTCTTACCTTTCTTGGGCAGTCACGCTTGCCATCATTTTTCTAAGCTCCTCTAGTGTTTTTATCTATATCTACTCTAGAGTCAGTAAGCATGTCTTTCAATATGATCATGATCTGTGATTCTCTGAGAAATTATTCCTGATTTGATTTTTTTTCTAAACCCTCATTCTTCTGGTTTCTTACTTCTGCTGTTACCACTTCAGAGAGTAATTCCTCTGTTGATGCTTGTTAAGTGCTTATAATGAGTAACTTCACTGCTAGTAATTAGACATCTTAGGAGGTGACAACTTCTCAGAGGTATCTTCCAAGTGCAGCTGGCTTTTCGATTTTGCAAGATCCTACCTCTTCAATTTATTGGGGATGAGAAGTTGCTGCCTACTTGGCCTAGACCCTGGTTCTTTGGCACTGGCCTACAGTATTTTTTTATCATGCTTAGGCATATCAGTCTTAGTATACCAGGAAGAATAATTGATTAGAACAATTATATAACCTTGGCTAAAGTAGTACAATCAACAATAACAGCATCAAACACAGCCTAGAAAATGACAAAATGTAGTAACTATTGATTTGCCACCTTTAACTATAGGAACTAGATTTGTGGTTATGTAACAAAATCTAAAACAAACCAGAAATTTGTATGCAATAAATAAGCCCTCAATATTGCAACTTTACCCTCAGGGGAGAAAATTTTAAAGGGGTTAGGGGAGAAGAATAGAGAAATAGAAGGAGAGGAAGCGATTAGAAGCGAAGTTGGAGGACAAAAGAAGATAATGCAAAGTTTGGGAAATGGGTGAAGAAGACAGGAGGAAAGGAGAGAAGGAAGAAATAACAAGAACAGAACAACAACAAGAAAAAACTACAAACCATGGTCGTGCTCATATAAAAACAAGAGTGAGCAATCAAGAAAAACCAAAACAACAAAAAATAAAAATAAAGTAAAAAGAGAGAACAAATGTCCACTCCTGCCAGGCATGGTCGTGCATGCCTATGATCCCAGCACTTGGCAGGCTGAGGCGAGGAGATTGCTGTGAGTTCAAGGCCAGCCTGAACTGCACAGTGAAACCCTGTTTCACAAAGACAAAAACAAAAGTCCACTTCAAGAAGTATCTCTGCTGTCTTTAGTAGACATAGTAGACAGACAGAGTCCAGATCCGAGCTGATTAATCCCAGCAAGCCAGTCATATATTTAAGGCAGGTGGTGGAAAATCCCAGCAAGCCTCTATTTTTAGTTCCACTGAAGTTCAGGCTGGTTTCTGACTGTGAAACTGCAACAAAATTTGTGCAGCCTGCAACAGTGTGTGAGCCTCCTGCTGGCTTTAAGTCAGTTCACTCCTGGTTTGAACTCAGCTCCCTGACTTTCAGCAGACCTGAGATCTGCTGCCTGACCTGCAGCTGTTTTGAATTCTGAGCTCAGTTGATCCCTCTCCAAGATGGCTCCCAGCCAATTATTCTTTCCTGGGGTATGTCTGAACCCAAATAACTCACTAACCTCTGCAGTCCACTGTGTCTGCTGTTCCATTCCACTGGTGTGTCCTCTGTTGAGGCCTCTGGGGTTGCCAGTGATGTATCCACAGGTTGAAGTTGTCTCTCCATGCAGTGAGTCCAGGCTCAGGGAGAAAATGCTGCCTGCCACCTCCTTCTTTGTTGAAAGTTCTTTCTTTGCTCTCCCTGTGGGCTTCAGTTCTCACTTCAGATCCTTCCTGGGTCCCAGGGACCCACTTCTCTCCTTCTCTTCCTCACATTGCTGTTTGCCAGTGCCTGGACAGCAAATCTCAGAAATGCTCTTTCTCTGTTACCCACCACCCTACCATCTTTCTGGAAGTCTAACAAAAATTATTTATTATATCATGTCGTAGATCTTATAGCCATTTAAGAAGTACCTTTTTCAATTTTTGATTGCTGTACACAATAATCCCATTCCTCATAACAGCTAACTCTTGGAAGCATCCAATATGGCCTTCAACAGATAAATGGATGAAAATGTTAATAGTATTTACACACAAAGGAAAACTACTCTGCCATAAAGCTAAATTAGAGTTATTTATAAGAAAACAGATGCACCTTGAGACCATAATTTTAAGTGAAATAAACAAGAAACAGCAGCTTGAAGATTGCATGGTTTCTCTTATAACAAACACACAAAACATAAGCAAATAAATAAATAAATAGCAAAATAAAATATAGATGAAAGGAGATAGGGAGACAGGTCTTTTGCAAATGGGAATGAGACCAAGAGATGAAAGGAATAGCAAAGGAAATGAGAGGAAAAGGATAAAATAAGAATTGAAATATGCGGAGGCTACTTTTGAAAGCTTAATGTCACCCAAATTAATGAGAAAGAAATTTAACTGGTACTGAGATGAATGTACCTAGCCAACAGAATGAGTTTTTATTTTTATGTTAGTTATTCTATTAGTACAGCAGCATGTACAGATGCATGCTAGTGCTCAATTACAGTGTACATACTTTAAGGACACATTCTAGTCCAGCTTATCGACCTATCTTTGTGATTCTCCTCACTGCTTATCATGTGTGTTTTTGGTATTCTTATTCTGTTTTCATGAAAGAAAAACGAGCATGGAAAATGTGTACGTATACAACAGTTTCCTCAGTCTGCTGTGATCTCAAAACATCAAGAATTGGGAAGACAAGGTAATTATTTTCTTTGCAATATGAAACATAGTGTATGCTTTATAAGAATTTCCTTTTCTCACTGAAATTCTGGTAAGTCAGATATTTATACATTCTCTTTTAAAGGTCATTGAATGCTTTCACTAAGGCTATGTACTGAATTACACTCTCATGAACAATGTAGTGTAGATCTTTCACTCTACATCCATTGGTAAAATCCTGATACTGTGGAATGCTTAATATGTTTGTGAATGTAATGGGTACAAGACTACCTACTCATTGTGATTTTACTTTGCATTTTATTTCCTCTGAAGTTGAGCATATTTTTCTATGTACTAGAAACTATTTTTCCAATCTTCTATGAAGTATAAATTTATATTTTTGCTAGGTTTATTTGATTTCCTATTATTATGAAATTACTTGTGTTGTTTATGCATCTTGTACACTAATTCATTATTGTATGTATGACACAAAATCTCTATTGTTTTTCTTTTATTGCTCTGTTATTTCATTTGATAAACAGGAATCTCTTTTATGATTTGATTTTTAATGTTATGTTTTATAAAGTGAGAAAACTGAATATACTTATGGTACATAATACATTATTTTGAAAGATATATACATTATAGAGTGTCTAAGGTGAGCTAAATACTATATTATTACTCAAACAGCATTTT